>NC_056729.1:14064612-14302112 GCF_019279795.1 Protopterus annectens | reverse complement strand
TTCAAACTGTACCTACCATCCTAATCCGGACCTTACTCAAAAAGCTAAAACCTACTACACTAGGTGCCAGCCACCTCCCAGCTGAATATCTTCAAAAAGCAGCTGATGCCATAGTGCTTCCCATTTCTGTTCTGATCAACAGATCCATCTCAGAAAGATCCATCCCAGCAATATGGAAAATATCACGTTACAACTCTCCATAAAGGAGGAAGTTCCACAGAATTATCTAACTTTAGACCTACAGCCATTCTTTCACCACTAGCTAAAATCATGGAAAGATGCATATACAAACAATTCATGCCCTTTCTTATTCAAAGCGGAAAGCTCGCCGACTCTCAGCATGGCTTTAGGCCATTCCACAGTACCACCACGGCTCTTCTGTCTTTCTCTAATGTCATCAGTCTTCATCGTAACAACAACAAACTATCTTCAGCAGTCTTCCTAGATCTCTCAAAAGCTTTCGATATGGTCAACCATCATCTACTGCTCAATACCCTACAAACCATTGGTTTAGACCAACACACAATACAGTGGTTTCACTCCTACCTAAACGGTAGATAGCAGGCTGTCTTATGGCAGAGTAAGCTGTCATCCCAACTTCCTCTAACCCTAGGTGTTCCACAAGGGTCCATACTAGGTCCCCTTCTTTTCTCTATCTTTATCAATGATCTGCACACCTCCATCCCAGGAGCCACCTGCATCCAATATGCAGACGACTCAATGCTAATAGGTTCATAGGTTGGCACTAGGCTATCAGCCCTAGGGTCTATACAAGCCTAGCCATAACAATTCCCCTGGCTATTTCTTCCCACACTATTTACTTCCCTTGGCTGTGCTCTTGTTCTAAACCTAACAACTTCACTAATACATGTCTTGCTACCCAACCTGCTGTTTAGCCAAGTATCTATGCCTCATAGCATTTGAATGTCTAAGCATTGTGAATTATGAGATCTGATTGTATTCTATGTTCACATTTTCTGATACGGTTCTGCCAATCAGATGTAAGTCTGCACAATGTGTATATTGATATCTGCCTGTATTCTTTGTCTATATTTTTCTAAACATGTCTGCCTGAGTTTATCACTCAGTGATGTATGTACTGTCTCTTTTTTTGGTATGTGGGGCTTTTTTCCCCGGGCCTCCGCTGAAAATGGACATATATCCAGTTGGACTATCCCAGTCAACAAATGTAAAATAAAAGTCCACATTCTGGACCCAGCATTTTATTCTTATCTTATCCTTTATGGCTGTGCTAACACTTTCCATCTGTAGCATTTTAAATAAGACCACCACACACCCCATCTGTTTGTATGTTTAGACATTTCCCATGGCTTGCTCTTTGACACTTCTTTCAGCTCCATCTGCTATGTCATTGGTGCCCGTTTGTGGTATGACATATTTTCACCACCTCCCACTTGGACAAATTCCTCGTATTTGGTTTGTTCTGTTTTTTCTTAGTCGCATGACATTTCTTACTTGCCTGATTGTCTGACAATGTTTGTTATTAAGTCTCTGATCGCTAAAGTTCCTTCCTCTCCTGTCTCACTTGCCACCCTTTTTAGAGTCCTTGCAAGGTACCTCTCCTGCCCTCTCTCTCTTAAGCTGTTCCATCTGTTTGTTCCATTTCTTTTGCCTTGTCTTTTGTTAGTACTCTCCAAGTGGCTTCCTCAAAGTATACGACTATATCCAGCCTTCTTGATAACACTGCTTTTTCTTTCATCATAGCTCATTACTACCCACTCCCCTTCCTTCATCTTTAACCCCTTTGTCATGTAGGTTATCAGTATTTCTCCTCCCTTCTGCATTTGGCACATTTCGTATGCCCCAGCCTGCTCTTCCTGCCACCTCAGTTTCTGTGCTTTCAGTCTGGAGCTGTTCCTGAGTAGTAGTATCCTCTATTCTTACTCATGTTACCCTCCTCTTTCTCTCTCTATGTCTCTTGCAGCTATGCTTTTCTTCCTAGCCTTCCATTCCTGACTCTTATGGCTGAGGCCAAGGCTGAAAACAGTCCAAAAACCATCTCACTTACTCAGCTTATAAATAAATGAATTGACTGAATAAATGCATAAATAAAGTAAGCACCTGCCCTTTCACAATCCTTCACTTCACTTCCACCTCATTTTTTTTATTTCTCTTCTGCTTTCATTCTGTTTGTTTATTTCAATGCATTCAAGTTCTACCCTCTTATGCTACAGCACATCTTGAGATTCAGGAAATTACAGTAATCCGCTGTCATCACGGATATCAGTTTGCAAAATCATTATGGGATATTATAGCAATAACCCACGCCTGGGTGTGTGTAATACTGGATTTACCCATGGTTGGCATGGTTTGGTCATGAGGGCGAAGCCCGAGTGGCCAAACAAAGCCAATCGTGGGTAAATCCAGCATTACCCACACCCAGACGTGGGTTATTGCTATTATACAATGACATTATTTAAGAAAAAAAATAATTACTTTTCTTAAATAATGGCATTGTATAATGCCTCCTTGCTGCCCTTCCGCAGCTGTCTGGTATTATGCAGCAGTTCTGATGTACTGCGCATGCGTATGCCTACGCATTACATCAGAGCTGTGGGAAAAAGCAACGGAGAAAGCAAGATCTCCGTTGCTTTTAGCAAACTTTCGCTGTGTTAAATGTGTTTAACATAGAGACACAGCTTTAAAATAAGCAACGGAGATCTCCGTTGCTTATTTTAAAGCTGTCTCGCTATGTTAAACCCATTTAACATAGCGAGACAGGTTTAAAAAAAAAGCAACGGAGAAAGCAAGATCTCCGTTGCTTTACTTCACTATGTTAAAGGAGTTTAACATAGCGAGACAGCTTTAAAAAAGCAACGGAGATCTCCCTTGCTTTTTTTAAACCTGTCTCGCTATGTTAAACTCCTTTAACATAGCGAGACAGTGTTTTAAAAAAGACTTATACTAATGGAAAAAGTCCGGGCGACCGGACCTTTTTCCATTAGTATAAGTCGATTTACAGCGTGCACGCTGACCAATCAGCATGCACGTTTTGGAATATTAATTGGGCGTCATGGTATAAATTCAAATTTACAGTACTAAAGAATGAATAGTCATTTTGGCTCCAAAGACTATTGCATTTTTTTTTTAGTGAATTTTAAGTCTTTACCAAAATCAGTAGTGATGTATATACTTTTTTCCCATTTTGGCAGGTGTCCAACACATAGCTGAATTTATTTTTAAGAAAGAAATGATCAGAGTTCTACAGAACAGATGCTGCAGTACCATTATGGGGAGAGCTTCGTTAAATGGTTTATTAACAGGATACAAAAATAAAAAAAAGAAAACTTAAGTAAAGAAAAAAAGTGTAATTGGCTGTGTCTCTAAAGTTGGATGTTATTTTATTTAATACAATGGCTTATGATATAATGTTTACTTTATTTGGCTAACTCTTACAGTAGTTAGTCAGCTTTCCTTAAATATTAAATATAAACTGGAGTAAACTTGCAGAGAATGACATTAGAGCTTATAACTAAGGTGGACAAACATCAAATGTAGTAGACAGTGAAAACAGTACTGCCTGTTGTAATGAAGCAGATTGTGCTCTCTTTTTGGAAAAAGTAAGTGTCTTTTCTAAAGGATGGGTAAACCTGCATTGTAAAGAACTCTGGTTTAGACCCACAGTACACAGTTTGATTCCTTCCACTAACCTACTATGCAACTCTGAGCTAGTAGCTTATCCAGAGACTGTGCCTCCAGGTCGCCCCTGAAAAGGTGCATTTCTATCCAGTTAGCTTAGCCTATCAGCAAGTGGGAAGAAAATTCCTTGATAGGCTCAGTTGTTTGCATCCTTTCCAACAGTCAGAATTTGGCATTTTTTTCTCAAGTTCCCATGCTTAAAGACTGCCACACCTCATAACACAACTTTTTGACTGTACTCATCCTCTGTCCATTTTTTTCTTTTCATTTAACTTTTAGTATTATCTTGTCATTCGTTAACTCATTCCCGCCAGAACAGCTCTTTTGAGTGTGTGCCTTTAGCTCCCAGTGGGTGCAGCTTGAGTCTTGAAAGAGATGAAGTCGTTACCTTACAGTTCTAACAAATACTCATTGACAGACATCACATATCAAAACAATTGTGCTTGCCATCATGTATGCATCAGGATAAGATATTCTGATACCTTGTATGTAGCATGGATTTGGAATTATTAATGCAAATATGAACAGGTAATATTTGATGCCTAGAGGTTCTGTAGAAGATAACCGCAGAAACACCTGGAGGTGTACTCTGCTCATCTATTTACATGTTATTGTTTTCAATGTCTCTGTGATACTTAGAAACTCATCCAAATCCTGCATTAGATGGCAAAGGAAAATTCCTTGCGAGACTGGTGAGAAAGTACCCTCCCCCTTGTAACTTTATTGGAAATTTATGGGGACTTAAGTCAGAGGAATGCAGCCTTCTGGTCCTTACAGGGATGATGATGGTCTCTGTTAACAGGAACTTGAAGTTGTTCTTGTTTGCTGTGGGGTGATAGAACAGAGGCCCAGAGAGTGCAGCTACAACTTTCATTCTGGGGAGTACATCCTGGGAAGTATGAGCCATTCATCCACCACTTGGTTTAGGCCCCTTGAGTTATCCAGTCAAAGATCTGAGATTCTCAGGGCTAAGGCTTATCTTCCTGGGGCTTCTCCTTAGACCCAGCTAAGTTGTTGCTCTTAGGTGAGTAGAAATCATTTTGAGTCTACTGTGATGTTTATGACCCAGGTGCAAGAGGTCGCATACATGTCTGAATCTTGACTGGAGTTTGTTTTGAGTCATGTATGCAGACTATTTGTCAGTTTGTTTATCTTTGATGTGATCCCAGTTCCAGACCTGAGGCAGACATTTCTCCTTTTATGTGTCACCTTTGTTGAGCATACAGTTGTGTGTATATCTCCGTCTGCCCGATGTCCAGAATACATCTGTCGCATCTTCATTTGATTCTGTGTATGACCCTGTTTGATGTTTTGGGAAATGTAGGGTTACCCCCCCCCCCAAAAAAAAATTTCCTGAGACCACTATTCTTTGAAGATCGTGTGTGTTTGTTTGTCTATCTGTTTAATTACATTTTGTTGACCTGGTTATTGTTTCTGAGGTGGACAAAGACAGTGACACACCCCTCCTGCTTCTCATACTATCTTCAGATAATCTACTGTCTAAAGATTTCTTAATGTTCTTCATGTTTCACTGTTGCAGTTATCACACGTAGGTTATCCTGCCAGGGGTAGCCCTCAGTCTGCCTGAATACCAGAGGCTTAGTATTTCTGCGTCAGTTGCTGTCACTTCAGTACTGATGTCAGGTCGTCAGTGGTATAAACAGGCAGTCGACGCCATTACATCAGTCTTTCTTGCCGAGGAGTCCGAAGCAGAAGCAGTTTGTATGAATGCCAGTCGGCCGCTACCTGAGTTTTCATTTCCAAAATTGAAGTAGAAGTTTTCTAAAGCTAAGTACCCCATTGGGGATCCTTTTTTCTTGCTCCAACTGATGTCAGAAAAAGTTAACAATTGTCTCACCTGTTGAAAGCAAATACCACACCGAGATTTCCATTCTTTACTTTTTCACCTGTTTAGGCCCAGACTACGACATACCTCGCTGCCATTTTTGTGCTTTGTTCAATGCCTGAACTATTCGTCATCGAGCCCTTTTTGTAGCTAATTACTTTCTTTCTCAATCTCCGTATTTTGAAATGGCTTTGGTAAGCCATCCAACTACCGATCTTCCAAAAAAACATGAGGATAAAGACAGAGACAGACCACAAAGGTCCAAAACTGCCGACGACGCTTACGTTAAGCTAGTCGCCAGTTCGCCAGTGCTAAGTGAGGCTCTTTCACAGCCCCTGATGTCAACTTAGATGGATTTGCAGGCCTCTACTGAGACCCGTTCGAAGTCCGGTATACCGTGAGACTCTTCTTCAACTACAGAACCTGCAGATGTCTCTACCTTAGATGGTCCCGGAGCCGCTGTGCAGGCACCGGCTTCTGAGGAATTTCTTCGCACCACCGATATTTGGCACAAACCGACGGCTTCATTCGCGTCTTCAGTTCTTTCTAAAACTACCAAGTTTCTAAGGTCAAGAGTACGAGCTACGCCTAAAAAAATCAACGACCCTAACTCAGCGCCTGCTTCCTTGCCACAATCACAGATGCTTAAAATGGCAGAAGACCTTATCATGCTGATTAGGAGAAGCCAGCCTTCCCCTGCTAAAAGAAAGAGACTTGTCCCCAGCAGCTTTATCTGACCAGGAGTCCGATGGCTCTGAGGTTTCTGATTATGAAGACATGCCCTTATCTGCTTATGAGGATTCAGATGCAGAGGAATCCATTCCTTCTGCCTCCTCTCCAGAGGATTTTTCTTTTGGTGAAACCCTACATACTTTGATAGAGCATTTCCATTGGGAATGCCAGGATTATCCTCTGTCCAAAAAGAGACTCTCGGAATTTTTAGATTTACCACAGCACAGACCCTTAGCTATCCCCCCTGTTCTAGATGTTCTGGATGATGACTTTATGGAATCCAGTCTAACTCGTGATACTTTACCTCCTGCTCCTAGGAAACCTTACAGGTACTACAGAGTCTTTGACTCTCACAAAGTTCTTTTCAAAAATCCTACTGCTGACCCAGAGGTCATCTTCTAAGGACCTAAAGGAATAAAAGCAACTACAGCTAAGAACCCCTCCCCCTCGGACAGGGATTCCCGAGCTTTAGACAAATTGGGTAAAAAAAAGTATACACCTCTGCAACTCTTGCCATTAGAGCATTAAATTGTCAGTTCCACATGCTGAAACATCAGCAACATACTATGGAACTTATTAAGCAAAAATGATCTACCTTCCTTGACTGTGCAGAAAATAAAGAATTACAGGAGCTTATGCATTCTGCAAGCCAAGTCAGCAAGCATACCTTGCAATGTGGGTTTGACGCCCTAGAAGCATCTTGCAGGGCAGCAGTCACAGGTTCTGTACTTAGAAGGCATGCCTGGCTTAAGGAGCAGACCTTGCCAGACCATGTCAAATCATAATTATTGGATGCACCTCTGAACAAGGACAATCTGTTTGGCACCAAAGCAAAAGAGGTTTTAAAAAAGATGGAAGAAAAAGCAAAGTCTATGCAGACAGACAAAGATTTTTTACAAGTGTAGCCTCCAAGATTCAGTAGGCATTGCCTCTCAAAACATTGGTCCTTTCCAGCCCCCTCAAGGCCACCTCAAACTAGACCTGGGGAAACAGACCCCCCCCCCAGACTATAGTCTCAAGGTATGCAGAGATCTAAGCAATGGAGTACCTCCACTTCTAAAACAGGGAGTTCTAAGCCACCCCCTTATGGAAAGAATTCACAATGACTTCTCAACTCCTCCACTCACCTCTGCCCAATTGCTCGTGCCCCTAGGAGGAAAACTTGCCCACCATGCAAGCAACAGGACCTCCATCACCAACGATCGATGGGTCCTCAACATAGTATCCCAAGGGTACAAATTTTATTTCCACATGCTGCCAACTCCAAAAGGGTTCCCAGACCATTGGGCAGAGGCACAAAAACAAGTTCCGTCCCTGCTCTCCATAAGGGCAATTCTGCCTATTCCTGCAGAACAGATGGGCCAAGGTTTTTATTCCAGACTATTTCTGGGAACTAGAAAAGAGGGCACCTGGCGCCCAATCTTAGATCTATCCATCTATCCATTCTAAACACCTTCCTGGTGGTACCAAAATTCAAAATGCTCACCTTACAGCAGCTTCTTCCTATGCTGTCCAAAGATGCCTGGTTAGCCACCCTAGACCTAAAGGAGGCCTATCTGCACATCCCAATCAGGGACTCCTGCAGGAAATATCTACGTTTCAGGGCATGATCTATGCATTATGAGTTCTCTGCACTTCCCTTTGGCTTATCCACTGCTCCCAGAGTTTTCACAAAATGTCTGGCTCCAGCCAGTGCCTTTTGCAAATTTACCCCTACTTGGACGATTGCCTGATTCAGGCAGACAGTCAGGAAAAGCTGTTGCAGCAAATGACGTTTATAAAAGACTTTTTGACCTCCCAGGGGTACACTATCAATGAAAAGAAATCCAAACTTAGTCCCCAGTCAAAAAATTGTATTCCTGGGAGCAAACTTGGACACAGCATCCCCATTCCTTACTCCAGAAAAACAAGCCTATCTGACAGGCTACTTCTCTCAGATGTCCACCAGAACCCAGTTATCTGCAAGGAAAATCCTGCAAGCTCTAGGGTTCATGGCCTCCTGCATTCTACTAATTTCATATGCCAGACTGCATACGAGGAAACTTCAGTGGTACTTAAAAAGTCTTTTGTGCCAACATTCTCAGGAC
Source organism: Protopterus annectens (assembly GCF_019279795.1). Classification (NCBI taxonomy): domain Eukaryota; kingdom Metazoa; phylum Chordata; order Ceratodontiformes; family Protopteridae; genus Protopterus; species Protopterus annectens. Next base: position 14,293,787 of record NC_056729.1, on the reverse strand, counting down.
CTGGAAACTATCATACCTATGATAGCTTCACTAAAGAAAGAGTTCCTTTGGTGGGCAGCAGAATGCAACCACAAGAGGCTTCCATTTACACAACTCCACACCGCCCAGACCCTAACCACAGATGCCTCACTATGCCTGGGGTGCACATCTGGATGGCAGGTGCATTCAGGTCCACTGAAACCCAAATCAAATGCATCTGCACATCAACCAAAAAGAGATGCTAGCTGTTCAGCATGCTGTGACAGCTTTCAGATCCCTACTCTCTCTGGGGTCTCTACTAATCAAAACCAACAACACCACAGTGATGTGGTACATCAACAAATAGGGGGAACCCACTCTTACCCACTATGCAGGCTAGCCATGACCCTATGGAACACGGCCTCAGCTGTGCATATTCACCTGCAAGCTTAATTCCTGCCAGGCAACCACAATTCTCTGGCAGACGACTTAAGCAGAAATCTCCTAGACCCACCCGAGTGGTAATTAAATCACAACACCTTCAGCCTTGTGACCTAGAAATGGGGTACCCCGAAGGTGGACCTGTTTGCCTCCCCCTACAACCACCAGCTCAGCAAATTATGCATCAGGGAACCTCACAGCAAGGCCTGGGGAGTGGATGCCCTATCCTTCTAGTGGGCAAACCTGTCAATCTATGCATTTCCTCCTCTACCTCTTCTTACAAGAGTTTTACTCAAGATAAGGGAGGAAAGACCAAGGGCAGTCCTGATTGTCCCAGACTGGCCACGCCAACACTGGTACCCACTGCTGTGGTCCCCCAGATCCCAACTCTCCTGATTCAGTAGGAGGGACAGTTCTTGCATCCGCAATTGCAGACCCTGAACCTTGCAGCCTGGCTTATTCCTTGCCTTCTCCTCCAGTGGCCAGCCTAAATAAGCATGTATTGGATGTCATACATGAAGCCAGATGACCCAGTACTAGAAAATCCTATGATAAGTGGAAAAGGTATTGTTCCTGGATCCAGACTTAAGGAGCAGACTCAGCACAGCCCTCCTTACCTCTCATCCTGGATTACCTAGCAGACCTACTCCACAGGGGCCTATCCTTCTCTTCCATTAAGATCCATGCCTCTGCCATCTCTGCTCATTGCGGCACTGCGCCACCTCTCTTCTCATACCCTCTCATCAAGCAGTTCCTGAGAGGGGCTAACAACTTAAGGCCACCAAGAAGGGCCCCTACCCCTGCTTGGGACCTTAACTTTGTGTTGGAAAAGCTCATGCTACCCCCCTTTGAGCCTGCAGCATCAGCAGGCTTAAAATTCCTCTCTTGGAAAACAGCCTTGCTTCTGGCCATCACTTCAGCTAGAAGAGTGTCTGAGCTACAAGCACTTATGGCTGTGGAACCCTTCATCATTTTTCATGCCGACAGGATCTCAGTACTAACCTGACTTTCATGCCTAAAGTAGTGTCCAGTGTGGCTCTCAACCATTCTATCCATTTTGCCCACCTTTTTCCCTAAGTCTCAAAATAAGGGGGAATGGATCCTGCACTCTTTAGATGTGCACAGACAGCTCAGATTCTACCTTGATTAGGACTAAGCCACGTTAGGAAATTTGACTAGTTACTTGTCAGCTTTACACCAGGGGCAGAGGGCAAGGCCATATCAAAACAAACCATCTCCAAATGGATAGAACACTGTATCCATTTCTGTTACAAGCACCATGAGAAACCACCCCCTCAGGGAGTCAGAACTCATTCCACTAGGGCAACTTCAGCCTCTACAGCCTTTCTCAGAGGAGTCCCTACCAGGGACATTCTGGAAGCTGCAGCTTGGAGTTCTGTTCATACCTTCACCAAACATTACCACCTGCCTGTCTTTTCCAAATCCAGGGCAGGTTTTGCAACTGCAGTCCTGCAGGGCATACTAGCGAGCCCCAACTCTTCTTTACTGCCTCCACCCTTTCTTCAGCTTTGGGAATCAACCCAAGTGTGATGACTGCAACAGTGAAACACGAAGAACATAGTACAATTGTGTACACTTACCATAAATGTAGATGTTCGAGTGTATTCAGTGTTGCAGTCCTGGTTTCCCACCCTCCAGCCCCCTTGTCTCTCTCTCTCTCTCTTTTCCTCACTCCTTACAGGGCTATTGGTATTTACTTTTTACTGGTGTTGTTTTTCCACCATAACTTAGCTCCCTATTTGGGGGCGCCTGACATTTGGGGCAAGAAAAACAGATGTAATAGCGTCGGCTGCCTGTTTTTATACCACCGACGACCTGACGTCAGTACTGAAGTGACAGCAACCGACGCAGAAATACTAAGCTTCTGGTATTCGGGCCAACTGAAGGCTACCCCTGGTAGGATAACCCAAGTGTGATGACTGCAAAAGTGAATACACTCGAACATCTACATTTATGGTAAGTGTACACAACTGTACTTTGTTAATGGGGTTTAACATGCTTTGGCCTCCATTACCTCACATTCCCTCACTTCTTCCCTAAGTAAAGAATTGAAGAAATGACAGACATTCTGGTCACCCAGTCTTGTAGCCAGCCTGTAAGACTGTAGTCTTGCTATATTGGAAGTTCATTCACTCTGCTGCTGTGGCCCTTAGGACTGCTGATGTCTGATGTAACTTTATTTGTATATATTTATTCATTTGTTAACTACATAAGGCTATTGGATGTCAGTATTCCTTTATGTGTAGAATGAAGAATACTGTCTAGTTAAGTCACTTGCTCAGTTACACAACTGACAAGAGGAAATCAAATCCAAGATTATAGGGTGAAGTTTAACAGCACATAGCCTTAACTGTCTGAGCTTAACTATCAGGCAGTCTATTCCTTTGTGGTGGAGTCTGTATTGGGAAAGCTTTAGCACCTCCCTGAGTCTGGTTCAAGGAGGGACTACTTCCATACCATGTCTATAGCTGCTCAGGTTGACTCCCAGATAGCACTTTGTCATTTTATTTTTTGGGGGAACTTTGTCAGGAGCTTTCAGTTTGTTCTTGCTCTTTAATAGAATTGCATGATTAATGCATTCATCCACTGAGCAATAGCTTAGCTGCTGCATTCTGGACTTTCAGCTTAAGGAAAGAGTGCTGTATAGCTAGGTCCCCAAGAGTCTGATCTGCAGCTTTATTTGGAGGAATAAGGTACCCTACTCAAAGAAGGCAGCCATATCTCCTTTCTTTTAAGTCCCTTATTGCTCTTTAAAAAACACCTCCAACAATGGCACACCGAAAAGATGCCACACCATAAAGCAAAATGTGTAAAATCACCACAGTTTGTCAACCTCTTTCATCTTCTAAAAATACTTCTTCAGGATAAACAACTCTTCTCGAAAAGTCATATATACACAAAATTTCATACAATCATCAGGGAAAGAGCATTACATCGCTTCCTAGAGCTCATTAACCCATAGAAAATTTAAAAAGACCGATCAACATTTTAATCATATAAAACCTCATAATTGCTTATCCAAATGCACAGGAAACAAGCAACCTACAAATAGACAAGTGCATTTAATAAAATCATTTTTTGAAATCCATTGTTGTAATATCTCTTGCTCAAACATTGTTCTTAAAGTATATACCAAAAAGCATCACACTAGTGCTTACCTAAAAGATACAGGACACACTTAGATTACTCCACCTCATTAAAATAGTCTTATAACCTTTTTGCTCTTATTTTGAGAACCGGAACAAAAGATGTCTCAACATTAAGTCCTGGTGAAGCACAAGCATTTAATCGCAGCTGCCACAATAGTTCTCGATATTCAAGCAAGGTTACCTATGAACTCTCCACTCCTTGGGTTAATATCAACCTGTTCCAAGACCCAGAATAGAAATCTGTTTTGGGAACATGTGATGGAATGCCTGTAAAGGGCATTAATTTCAAGCTTTTTCTTGACCTCATACATGCGCTTATAAACTCTATTCTTCAGGGTACGTTCAGTCTTCCCCACATAATAGGAATAACATGCCTGGCAAAAGGCAAGCTATACCACTCTCTCAGTGGTACAGTTAAAATGTCTATTCACTCTAAATGTTTCACCTATACTCGGTAGAAGCAGCAGTGTACCACAATGTGCCATGTGTACACATTGATGGCAGATAACACGCTTGTAAGTACCCTTTCTGCTGTGGTTGTCAGTGAATATTTTCCCTATTAGCCCTTTCTCAAGAATGTTCTTAATATTGTGACCTCTTTTATAAGTATATAAAAGGGGTTGAGAACACTGGTAAACTGTTGCCATTTTAGAAAATAGGTCCTAACTGGGTCAATATTTTCTGAATTTTCACTGCATCATTATTCAATTTCAGAATGAATGACTTATTGTAATTCATTACATCCAGCCCTTTTTTCCTTACTTCGTCTGGCATAGAACATCCAGTCTCACTTGATTCATTTTTGGGGGGTGTATGGTTCCCCAAAAGGGGTACAAACTTAGTGACCCACCCCTTTAACACCTCACTTTTCAAATTCTTAACTAGGGACTCAGGATATCTTGATTCAAGGAAAACTTCCTGTATATAATCTAATTCTTTTTTTTTGGTTATTGGTTTAGTTATGCTTAAGCCTCTTATTGGCAATTTTTGCGTTTTCCTTTACTGCTGTTCTCAGAAGAATAAGAAGTGTCGTCGTCATCCTAAGAGTAGGGCCAAGTATCCTCTGGTATCCCACTCCATTCTGCCATTGGGAACCCCTAGGGATCCCCTAGGCTTAACACAGTGGTCTGGACTTGCTGTTGACAGGTACCACTCTTGGTTCACCCTGAAAAGGAATAACATCTTTCTGGGTCAATGAAGCTGAGGCTGGGTAATCATTGGGCAGTCATAGTTGAGACCACTGCTCATTCTGTTTGTTAGCATGGGTTGCGCACTTCAGCAGTTGTTAGGTAGCATATAACGTGAGGGATGCTTTTTGTTCAAATGTTGAATAAATGTTAATGACGAAAACATCTTGAGAGATATTCAGGATTATTGCTGATTACACAAAAGGGTTGCATCAACCCGAACATGCTTATCCTTTTATCAATAAAGTTCTTTGTTCAGCTGTGGCGGTCGTGGTATTCTACTTTGGATACACACACACATATGTGCACACACATTTTATATATATATATATATATATATATGTGTGTGTGTGTGTGTCTGTGTGTGTTTGTATGTATATATATATATATATATATATATATATATATATATATATATATGTATATATATATATATGTGTATATATATATATATATATATATATATATATATATATATGTATATATATATATAAAATGTATTTTTTTTCTTTTTCAAATAATTTGGTAAGAGAACATATGTTGGCAATGGGTCTGGTGTCCTTGCATTTTACTGGGTGAGGTTTGTTTGGGAATGGACTTAATACAGCATGCTTAAAAGTTTTGGGGAATATACCAGATCTGAGAGAGAGGTTAAATGTGTATGTATGTAAGTAGTCTTGCTATGTGCAAGGTGCTTATTTTGATGGATAAAGGCTGAAGCTTGGGGGAAGAATGATCCTTGTTTAGCATCTAGCTTTGAGAGGGCTTTTCTGCTTTGCTTTAAAGTAATCTCTGTAAAATAGAAGCATAATGTACTGTCTGCAAGTGTGTGTATGGCTGAGATGATTGTGGTTGAGTCCTGGGTGGTGGTGGTGATCTGAGGATGTAGGCTCAAGGTAGGGCAATTACTGTGTGATATCCTGTATCACCCTATGAATAGAAGAAGTGGGTGGATTCTGAGATTTCTGAAACTGATTTTGTACCTAGTAATAATAAGAAAAAAAAACGTATAGGTATCCCAGTACCCTCTTTTATACAGCCAGGTTAATGTTGAGCTCCATTCAAAGAGCTATTTTATTGATGTTGCACTAGATGTATTTCATCCTCTGAGACATAGAATATCTGGTTTATTTAGTCCACTCCTTCCTCCTCATGACCTTACAAAGTGGCTCCTCTGTATGTGACTAATCATCTCATTCATCCTACCTGTAGGGTTGGAACCAGGCCTATTCAGTCTGTGGATAAGTCAAGAGCCCTACAACCCATTGATTAATTGACCATGGTGAGAGATAAATTCGTTTATCCCCTCTGAGGTGAGAGTTGAGAAGGATGTAGGTCAGTCTGCCAATCATGGAGATATCCCTAACTCCCACTGGCATCTTGCAGCATTTGCTGCCTTAATGGGGGTGCATGCATGCTACCATACACACCCTAAACTGCTAGCTAAGTTGTGCATAGTGTGGGCTTACTATACTCATGGTTATGGGTGATAACACCCATGCTCTTCTAGGGGGTCACATATGCAGCAAGTCAGACAACCCCCCCCCCCAGGACAAATAACCAGAGTCATTCAATCACTCTGTACTCCCTGGACTGGACACTACCCCCCAGCAGCAAGGCAACAATGCTAATTGAACATGGGCTGTCTGGACTGTAGTCAGGGCTTCTTTCCTCTGTGTTACAGGGCTGGGCAATATTTGGTTTATTTACTGAAGGTACTCCATTAGAAAACAAAGAATTTATTTGTAGAAAGATTTTCCAGCTTGTGACCCCAGTCAGTTGTATTAAAGGATTGTTTCATGGTAGCGAAGCTTTCTTCCTTAGAATTCCTAAATGCTAATATAGAGCTTTTAATTGATTTTTATATAAGACAGCTTGTTTTATTAACTGAGCTATTCAGAAGACTAAGGAATGTATCCTGTTTACTCATCTGTGCATTATTGCTGTTATTATCATTATTGTTATTATTATTATTGGTGGTGGTCATCTCAGACCCACAGTAGGTGAACATGCATCAAGCTGCAGATTTTTAGCCATAGACAGACCACTCACCATTGACCAAAAATCTGTTTTGTAAAATATTTGGTATGTCATTCTGTAAAACAGATAAAAGATAAACTGAAACAGTGTATCAACAGAAATCAGCCAGTAAGTCAAATTTGCACACCCTTTACCTTAATTAGAATAGTAGAATTATTAATTTAATTAATTTGGGAGTCCAGTGGTCACAGCTTCTAAGACCATCTACAATTTTTTGGGCTTAGAATAAAACAACATATTCAAGGAAATAACTGTTAGTCCCCAAAATACTCATCTTTAATAAGAATAACAGACAGGAGGGCAGCAGGAGAATCCAGGAGCTTACTTACCTGTATGTCATCTGCTTAAGGGCACCAGTGAGACACAGAAGCACTTTGTTATCATTGAAAACCTACTGAGCTTTCACTTACCCAGCACCTCTCAGTACTGAACCATGTTATTTTCTACCTCATAAATCTTCTCATGAGCCAGTCCAGATCCTCCTCTGTAAACTTTCTGATCTAGCCCAGGAGGGCCAAGAAGCCTTTACCTTTTCTTCTTTGCAGTGGCAAACCCAGCTCCTAGATGAGCCGTTGTGTGAGCGTAGTGTGGTAGCAAGAGTAAACTGTATTTAGATATGTATGTGTATATATATATATATATATATATATATACATACACATATATACGTGCACAGACACAAACACACATCAAAGACAAAAACCTCCTGCACTCCAAACACAAAGTTTCAAGTGTAATTCATTTAATTCCTTGAATATCTCGAAAAAACAATAAATAAATAAAAATAAATAAAAAACTAAAATAGTGGAAACAGCCTCCAACAAACATGACCATCACAGACCAGTTTCGCAAAAAATGTGTCATCAGTGCAAAGGCATGCAGTTTTCTGTTCATTTGAATAAACTCTATTTAAAGAGACATGCACCTATTTTTAACAGTTGCACCAATTCCAAACAGTGAAAATACATACTTAAATACACCCATACCTGCATTAATACATGACCAGCAAGTACATGTGCATCAAAATTCATACTATAGATACTTTTCCAACTCACAAATTAATGCGCATATTTAAAAAATATATATGTGCATTCAAATATACACATCTATACATATATATATATATATACACATGCATGCATATGTACGTACAAGAACATACTTATACATATATTCATAAGCATGTGCATGCATACACGTATAAACATAAAAAATTCTTTCTCAAATGCCCATGTACATCACCATATTAGGGATAGTATTATATAAAAATGAATTATCAGTGTTCATTCAAACCTGGCTTATACATATCCCCAAGATTCACTATCCACATTTTCTCTTTACAGTTTAACAGCATATGTTTATACAAATTAGTGAAACTCTTGCCTCTAATGCATTCTAATCCTATAAAAATAAAATGTGCTGAAGGATGTGACATTTTATGCTTGCAAAGGGCACTTCTGGGACGCTGACAATTTATATCGCTTAGATGTACAGCAGTACTATTTTTAAAAGCCCTAGAAATTTGGCCAACATAGAATGCACGGCATTGGTAAATGGCCATGTATACCACCCATTCAGTACTGCAGGTAGTTAGCTGTCTAATAGAGTATACTTTGGAAGCATTAACAGAGGTAAAAGACTTGGTGCAAGATACCAGCTTGCAGTAAACACAATTACCACATGTGGCACTCCCCACTGGCATATTGCTATCTAAATCCTGTTTGTTAACCCTTCATCTTTTAAATGACAAATGTTCATGTAATTAATTTTGTGGTGAAAAACACAGTGAGTCAGTTAAGTGTTTACAATAAAGTTTGTTTTTTTGGTTTACTTCCGCTGTACTTTCTTGCCACCCTTAGTGCTGCTTCTGGTGTACATTTAACATTGGTACTTTTTGTACTCTAGCAGTACTGTTTTCCGTTACTTATGTTTTTATAACTCAAACAAAACCAAATATGTTTTGTTTCTTGGTGCTCAGAGACTTAGACTTAAAGGAACGTGATGATGTTCTTCGTGTTTCACTGTTGCAGTCATAACTGTAGGGTGCTCCTGCCGGCAGGCAGCCCGAGGTCGGCCAGAATCCCAAAGTCTGGGTCCGGCGTCGGCTGTACAAGCTAGTACCCTGACGTCAGTACACTTTGGTACATAGCCCTCAGCCGACGCCATCTTCTCCAGTCTTTCTTGCCGTGCGGTGGAAAGCAGCTCGCAAGTCGTTGGTTGGCGATTTTCGAACAGCGTATTTTGTTGTTGTCGGTCCGAAGTTCTTACTTCTCTTCTCAAAGCTAAGTACCCCGTTGGGGAATCTTTTTCTTGTTCCTCCGATGTCAGAAAAAGTTAATAATTGTATAGCGTGTGGGAAACAAATACCTCATAAAGATTTCCACTCTTACTGTCTACCTTGCTTAGGCCCTGACCACGACGGTTCAACTCTCGTACTATCAAGCGCAGGTACGATTGGGCTTTAAATTATTTTGGCAGACGCTTCAATTATAGAATGTCGTCGGACACTACCGGAGTTCAAAAGACAGGCCTCCGAGGTCCAAACAGGACTCGTTGCAGCTGGAGCCAGCGTCCGGTTCGGCTGTCATCAGTGAGGCGATTTTGCAGCCCCTGTCGTCCGCCACTTCTGAACCGATGGCCGATACGGACTCCCATGGGGAGCCATCAAGGCCCACGATTTTAACTGCTGCAGGACCTTCGGACGTTGCTCCTTCAGATGGGTCCGGAACCACTGTGCAGGTACCGGCTTCTGAGGGGGTTTTCAGGCCTACTCACATCACTATTTCAAAGGCAAAGACTCCTGTTAAGTCTAAAGCTCCTGTTCAAGCTGCTTCTGAATCCACTCCCAAGACACAAAAGCAATTATTAAAGATGGGTGAAGATTTGCTTACAATGATTAGGGGTTCTCACCCCCCTCCTGAGAAAAGGCCTCGACATGATGTTACTCTGGATTCCTCTGACCAGGCTTCTGTATCTTCTGTTTCTTCCTCAGATCAGGACTATTCTTTTCCCCCTTATGAGGATTCGGATGCTGAGGACTCTTTACCCTCAGCCTCTCCGCCTGAGGATTTCTCTTTTGGGGAAACCTTGCATGAGATGAGGGAACATTTTCATTGGGAAGGACAGGAGTATTCTGCTTCCAAGAAGAGGCTTAGGGAATTTCTTCTTCTTCCCCAGCATAGGCCTTTAGCTATCCCTCCTGTTTTGGACATTGTAGATGATGCTCTTTCTGAGGCTAATTTGAATCCGGATTCCATGCCTCCTGCTCCTTCTAAGCCTGATAGATTTTATAGGGTTCCTGACTCTCATTTATTTTTATTTAAAAACCCTTCTGCGGATCCTGAAACTATTTCTCAGGGCTCTAAGGCTGCTAAGGTTGCTACTTCTAAAAATCCTATTCCCTCTGAGAAGGGTTCTCGTGCTTTAGACAGGTGGGGAAAAAAGGTATATACTTCTGCCACCCTGTCTGTAAGAGCTTTAAATTGCCAATTTCATATGTTTAAGTATCAGCAATTTCTATTGTCTGTTTTAAAGCAAAAGCTTGCTTCCCTTCCTGCTTGTGCAGAGGATAAGGAACTTCAGGATGTCTTGCATGCTACGGAACAAGTGAACAAGCATAGTTTACATTGTGGTTTTGATGCTTTGGATGCTTCTTGCAGGGCTGCAGCCTCTGGTACTGTTATCAGGAGACATGCCTGGCTTCGTGAACAAAGTTTACCTGAACAGGTTAAGGCTAAGTTATTAGATGCCCCTGTTCAACATGATGTTCTTTTTGGATCCAAGGCTGAGGAAGTTATTAAAAAGATGGAAGAAAAGGCAAAGTCTATGCAGACTGTAAAAGATTTCTTGCAAGTTCAGCCTCCTAGATTTTCCAGGAATTGGCCCTCTAAAAATTGGTCCTTTCCCACATCTGACAGGCCTCAAAGGGGAAGATATAGGCGCTCCAGAGGTCGTGGTCAAGGTCAGGCCTCTTACAGATCTAGACAATGGACTGCTTCTTCACCTAGAAGGGGAGAAGACAGATCCCAATCTCAAAGAAAGCAAGCTCAATGACTCTCTTGGTTGGGCTACAGAAATTGGACTCATATTACCCAGGACAGATGGGTATTGGACGTGATGTTAAAAGGTTACAAATTCCATTTTCACACTTTGCCAAGGGCGCACGGTTGGCCAGATCTGCCAAAACATCAATGGTCAGAGGCCTTAATTCAAGTGGATGCTCTTCTGGCCATGAGAGCCATAGAGCCTGTTCCACTCTTGGAGATGGGAAAAGGTTTTTATTCAAGACTGTTTCTAGTTCCCAGAAAACAAAACTCATGGAGACCTATTCTGGACCTTTCGGTGTTAAACACCTTTTTGGAAATTCCAAAATTCAAGATGCTTACTCTACAGCAACTACTTCCAATGCTCTCTCAGGACGCCTGGATGGTGACATTGGACCTAAAGGAAGCCTATTTACATATTCCCATCAGGCAAAATCGCAGGAGATTCCTCGGGTTCAAGGCAGGTTCGAGGCACTTTCAATTCTCTGTACTGCCCTTTGGTTTATCTACTGCGCCCAGAGTCTTTACCAAGTGCCTGGCACCAGTAGTGGCTTACTGCAGACTTCAGGGGATCCAGATTTACCCCTATTTGGACGACTGCCTTATTCAGGCAGACAGCAAAGATCTTCTGCTTCAACATCTGGACTTTGTTCAACGTCTTCTCCTCCTACTGGGATTCTCAGTGAACACAAAAAAGTCACATTTGATCCCTTCTCGACAAATGGTATTCTTGGGAGCCCTCTTAAATACAACCTTACAAAGGGCCTTCCTCACTCCAGAAAAACAAACTCAGCTGGCTTCTACTTTCAGCACCTTAGCAACTCTATCTCAGCTCACTGCAAGGAAATTTCTGCAGGCTCTGGGCTACATGGCTTCCTGCATTCTGTTGATTCCAAACGCAAGGCTTCACATGAGAAATCTTCAATGGTATCTGAAAAGTGTATGGTCACAGCATCACCACGATCTGGATATTCTGATTCCTCTGATCCCCTGCCTCCAGAGGGAGTTCCTCTGGTGGTCCAGGGTATGCTCTTTAAACGAAGGAAAGCCTTTTCGTCCTCCTCATCCTACTCAAATCCTAACCACGGACGCCTCGGATTATGCTTGGGGAGCACACTTTCTAGACAATTGCCAGCAGGGAACCTGGACAAAGGACCATCTTCACTGGCACATCAATCTGAAGGAAATGTTAGCAGTTCAAAATGCCCTTCTAGCCTTCAAGAACCTTTAGCAACCAGGGCCTCTGCTAATTCGCACAGACAACACCACGGTCATGTGGTACATCAACAAGCAGGGGGGTTCTCATTCATACCCCCTTTGCAGACTAGCTATGGCTTTATGGGACACAGCTCTAAATTTGAAACTACATCTCCAGGCTCAATTCATTCCAGGGAAACAGAATCTCTTGGCAGACAGCCTGAGCAGAAACATTTTAGATCCTCACGAATGGATGCTAGACACCAACTTATTCAACAGGATTACTGCAGTTTGGGGATGTCCCCAGATGGATCTGTTTGCATCCCATCTCAATCATCAGCTGCCTCACTTTTGCACCAGGTCCTTCCACAAAACAGCTTGGAAAGTGGATGCCCTGTCCTTCAGCTGGAGAAGCCTTTCAGCTTATGCCTTCCCTCCTCTTCCTCTACTACCTCGGGTATTACTGAAGATAAAACAGGACAAGCCCAAGTTCCTCATCTTGATTGCTCCAAATTGGCCTCGACAGTTTTGGTATCCAACTTGAAAGCACCTGTTCTTGGAGCCTCCTTGGATTCTCCCTCTGAACCCTTCGCTTTTGTCCCAGCATCAGGGTCAGTTACTACATCCCAACCTCAAGACCCTTTGCCTGGCAGCTTGGCTCTTCAAAGGAATTTGATTTCCTCTACTCTTCCCAAACAAGTTTTGGATGTTCTTTTGGAAGCTAGACGGCCTAGCACTAGGAAATCCTATGCCTCTAAATGGAAGAGGTTTTGTATTTGGATGCAGGACCGAGGCTCGGATCCTCTGGTTCCTGATCTCTCTTCTATTTTGCTTTACCTTTCAGAACTTTTATCTAAAGGACTTTCCTTTTCTTCCATTAAGATTCATGCTTCTGCTATTTCTGCGCATTTCAGTTCTGATCCTCCTGTTTTCTCCCATCCTTTGGTGAAACAATTCTTGAGAGGGGCTAAAAATTTGCGGCCTCCCAGGACCCCTCCTGTCCCCGCCTGGGATCTTAATTATGTTTAAGAAAAACTTACTTTGCCTCCTTTTGAGCCTGCTGCATCTTCAGATATTAAGTTCTTATCCTGGAAGACTGTTCTTTTATTAGCATTGACCTCTGCCAGAAGGGTCTCAGAGTTGCAAGCTCTCATGGCTGTGGAACCATACCTTATTTTCCATCAGGACAGAGTATCCTTGAGGACCAATCCTACTTTCATGCCTAAGGTGATTTCGAAAGTGGCTTTAAATCAGACAATTCACCTTCCTACCTTCTTTCCAAATCCTCAAAATAAAGGGGAAAGGATTTTGCATTCATTAGATGTGCACAGGCAGTTAAGATTTTACCTGGACAAGACTAAAGAGTTCAGAAAGTCTAATCAATTGTTTGTTTCTTTTGCCTCCAGTTCTCTTGGAAAACCTATTTCTAAACAAACTATTTCCAAATGGATTGCTTATGGAATCAGATTTTGTTACACTCATCATGGGAAACAGTTTCCAGGTACCATTAGAAGTCATTCTACTAGAGCAGCTGCCACTTCTACAACTTTCCTCAGAGGAGTCCCTACCAAGGATATCTTGGAAGCTGCTACTTGGAGTTCTGTGCATACTTTTTCCAAGCACTACAATCTCCCACTGTTTTCTAAGACCAGGGCAGGCTTTGCCTCTGCTGTTTTGCAGGGTATTCTTGCCTCCCCTTCTTCTATCTAAAGCCTCCTCACCTTTTACACTGCTTTGGGATTCCACCCTACAGTTATAACTGCAACAGTGAAACACGAAGAACATAGTACAGTTGTGTACACCTACCATAAATGTAGATGTTCGAGTGTCTTCACTGTTGCAGTCGGTTCCTCCCTCCTATCCCCTCTTTTTCTTCCTTTTCCTTTTTTGTGGTGTATTTGTGTTTCCTTGTTGGATTCATTTTTGTTTTATTGGGGACTTCTGACATCTAGGGCAAGAAAGGCTGGAGAAGATGGCGTCGGCTGAGGGCTATGTACCAAAGCGTACTGACGTCAGGGTACTAGCTTGTACAGCCGACGCCGGACCCAGACTTTGGGATTCTGGCCGACCTCGGGCTGCCTGCCGGCAGGAGCACCCTACAGTTATGACTGCAACAGTGAAGACACTCGAACATCTACATTTATGGTAGGTGTACACAACTGTACTATCTATGACACCACTGAGCTATAGATCAGGTTTTCAGTTGATTTACAAAAATCATCCCCTTTCCAATGATTTGCAAAGTGTGTGTGTGGGTAAAGCTACTTAAAGAAATCACAAACCACCCCAATGGCTGTCTGAATTATTATCCTCCAACCTCAGTCAATCCTTGTCCCAGTAATGGGGAATTAATTTGTTTTTATAAAATCTTTTTGCTGGAATTTTTTTATGTATTTTATTTTATTGTGTTTTGTTTAATGGAGTTAAATCACTTATAATACAAAATTAGTACATAGAGAACAATCTATTCAAATTTAAATAAGAAAGAGAATTAATCTGATAATATAATTTTTGAGAACCTGCAACTATTCAAGCTCCAACGTTGATACAAGACATAGCTTCCAGTAATTCAGAGGAAAAAAGTAAAATGTGCTCGGAGCTGATTAAAATAAATGAAACACTGAAGGAGTATATCCAGTGGCGGCTGGTGACTTCAAATCAAAGGGGGGCTGCAGGAGCCAGCTGAATGGGTGGGGTCAAGGGGAAGGGGTGTGGCCAACCAGAAAGGGGAGGAGCTATGCTCAAAACCACAAAAACTAACTTTAATTAAATACACTCCCTTGGGTGGCATGGCAAACCATCATTATGAGAGTCCAATCAAGACAAAAATAAGTGTAGAAGAATAAAAAATATTTCAATGCATTGGCTGCATGACAGCTTACTTAATATCTAGATGGAAACAAAAGGTTGTGAGGCATGAAAAAATAAATTACTTTTTAAATACATTACTGGAATGCCAGTCAAAATCAAGTACAAGCAAAACCAGAAGCACTCAACTCAAACCACTTCTCCTTGCACTGCAGTTCTAATTATAATTTATATTCAGCTTTATTAAAGTGCCAAGTAACATGCTGAAAGTAGAAATCTCTGTGATGCCCCCACTTGTAAAAATGTTTCTTATCCAAAAAAGACCTGTTGCCTCACAACTATCTACTTGTTTCATGGGGAAAACATGTAAGTAAAAAATGAAAAGCAAACAAGAAACAAGCTCAAGATACATTGCTTAAAGGATTACTGTACAGGTTATGGACCACACATGATTGGCATTCTGTTTAGTTTACGGGTAAAGTCTGTAGAGATGACTGGAAGTCTCCAACAAGTGTAATGAGCTTTTTAAAATAATGGAATCCTGTCCTTTAATACCCAAGGCTTATACATTATCTAGTCAAGTATTCTCTGCATGGCAACAACAGAAAGGCTTTCAATGTTGGCAATTCTTTAACAGTATGTTTATTAAAGCTTACTTGCATCTTATGATCTCAGACAAGCTTCCATTATGGTCATTAAAGCATTGCTACTTAAACACAGAGCAACAGGCACTTTGAGTAATAAGCATAAATCAACAGTACAAATATGACAGAAACCAGACCTTTCTGCAAAATCAAGGACGGATGAAAAGCCACTGTAGTACTTGTGTCTACCTTGGATGGGGGGGGGGGGGGGGACACTGCACATTTACACTGCATAAGTACTCCTTGCCTTGCTTGGACACATCCAGAGTCAGTACATGGTGGAGTGGGGTGCAACAAGTATGTCACAATTTGAAATGTCTCTGGCTGACTGTGATGGCCCTGACACATGTGTCATACCTCTCAACCTCAGAGCAAGAAATCTGGACAAAGCCATACACAGAAGTGGGACAAATGCCCACAAATAAGGACATTTTTTAAATATTGCTCTAATAAACTTAGAAAGATAATAGAATAGGTCTTGCATTAGTATGACTTTTCTGAAGGGTATGAAATCTGAAACTCAAATGTCTGCCATTATTTTCTAACTTCCGTCTTTAGTGATTTGTCACTAATTTGCCAAAAAACACAATTTTATGAAAAATGGACCAAATGTGATGCAAAAATATAAAATAGCCACACAATACAGCTGGGAACCTATCAAAGAAGGGACAGTTTAATATTAGTACTGCTAACTTGAGCAGCTGACAAAATAAAATAATCTACATGCATTTCAAGTAATCTATAACTTTGATTATTACAGTTATTTCTTAATTGTAAACCCTCCATGTTTTCTTCCAAAATTGCTATTTTGCGGAGGGATTATTAGGGGGAAGAGCAACATTTTAAGCCAAAATCGGAGATAGTTGAGAGGTTGGCTATGCCTAATTCTATAAAGCAATTTATTTGCATGAACTTCTCAACCTGTTAATGCAGTAAATCTGAACAAGGCCAAATATACTGGGGGAACATAGGTTCATAGGTTCATACTAGGCTATCTGCCCAAGGGCATTTATAAGCCTAGCCCATAGTTATTTGGCTTTCGCCACCCCTTTAGTTTGAATAAAACTATGCCTATTATTTTGCTGTGCCTCTGTCAAGCAGTGACACAACAGTGAACATATAAACAGTACTAAAAATTGCTCTTGTATAAATTGAGACAGTTGATAGAATAACAGTTCTTACTTTAGCATGCATTTTTCTGAAGGTTATGAAGTCTGAAACTCAGTGTATCATTATTTAGTGACTTAATTTCTAAATGATTTGCCAGAAAACTACAAATTTTATGAAGAACAAACCAAAAATAAGAAGCAAAAATCTATTCATTCTTTGAAAATCTGGACAGTTGGGAGGTATAGTTCAGCTGGGCCTGTCTGAGTTTGCTGCCCTTCCCCCCTGACAAAATCACGGTTGAAGAGCCTCTGCAGCCATTCCTATGAACCATTACTTGGCTATTTCACTCCATTTACCATAAACACTAATGTGCATACTGCTTTACTTGTATGATGAGTTGGACTTCATTTGAAAGTTTTATTTTGTATTTTACAGCAGAAACACTAAGTCATCTACTAAACAAAGCAATGCAGTCTCACAATGAAAACTTGGCATTAAAACTTCTCTGCTCTTGAAACTCACATTCATTGAAACAGCATTGAAACCCACATTCAAAGAAAATACATTTTGCCAGTGGCAGATAAAGATTAATTTTGGGCTGTTTTCAAATCATAGGGCCCTTGCATATGAAACATACATGTGCTCTTTGATACACCTTCCTCATTGTACTAAATTATATTCCTTGTACAATATATTACAGTTTAGAGGGCGTTTTAAATTTGTTTTGAACATTTTTCCAGTAAACAATGAAACAAAATGCATGCACCCATAATGACAAAACTGCCCAGTTCAGAACATTTATCATAAAAGTCTACTCAGACTTCCGCAGTCCACCATTATCAGTAAATATGCACAATTCTGCAGTCCACCATTATCAGTAAATATACACAATTCTACAGTCCATTATCAGTAAATATGCACAATTCTACAGTCCATTATCAGTAAATATGCACAATTCTACAGTCCATTATCAGTAAATATGCACTATTCTACAGTCCATTATCAGTAAATATGCACTATCTCTGAAGAAGTAAAAGTCATCTAAATAATTCCACATTAAAGAAATCTGTAACTAATGAATAAGTTGCTGCTAGCAAACACCTTTATATTTCATGGTTTCATCGAAAAATAAAGTGCCTGTTGCCCCTCAGGAATAAATAGCCTATATTACATTAAAAAAATGATAAGCTAGTAATATTGCAAGAGGAAATGGATGACAAACTGATAACGAACTCATAGTTAGTATCTTCACCAAGGAGAACATTCTCAGTACAGCAGCATCCACCCCTTGTGGGAGTAGAACCCACAGCCTTCTGCATCAAAGACAAGTACACAACTTGTGCTATTAACAAGGCAAACCAACTTCACTTAAGCAACACTAAACTTCTGTTCGCCTGCAGCTCTCAGCTCCTTGTAAAATCTACTCAATACTCAACTTTGCAGCACAGGAAAACTGGAAAAAGCCAAAATGTATTGGGGGGGGGGGTCAAAAGCCCAAAAAACAGGGACACAAACATTGCTTGTATAATCTTGGAAAGTTGCTAGAACCATACATTTTACTGCCAAGCTCCCTGTGCAAAACAGAGCAACATACCACTACGCCAAATCAGCTGCTTTGTAAAAGAGGAAGACTGAAACTTAAATGGCTATCATTTAGTGAATTCAGTTCTCACCATAGCTGTCAACCTCTTAGTACAAAACACCTGGACAAACCCAGTAATGAAGGAATACAGCCCTCAAACATTCAGTGAATTCAGTTCTTGCCATAGCTGTCAACCTTAGCACAAAAGACCTGGAGGAAGCCAATAATGAGGGAATGCAGTCCCAAAAATAGGGACAAATTTCAAATATTCATCTTATAAACTTAGAAAATTGCTAGAATAAAAGGTTGTGTTACTATGTATTTTCTGAAGAACATGAAGTCTGAAATTCAAATGCCTGTCAATTTTACTGCTGACAGAATAAAAACAATTTTCAGCAGAGACCCAGGGAGAAATACTGCAGACACGTCTTTGTAAAATGACAGGGCACCAGAGCAAATCCACACAAACACAGGGAGGAGATGCAGACTCCACACAGAAGGCACCCCAGCCAAGAATCAAACCAGAAAACCTATAGCTGTGAGGCAACAATACTACCACTGCACCATCAAATATGCAAAGACTTAAACATTCAGAAACCTGAAGTCTGAAATTCAAATGCCTGTCAATTTTATTTAACATTTGTTAATCAGGACAGTCTGACTTGGAACAAAAAAATTCAGCAGAGGCCCAGGAAGAAATAATGCAGACATGTCTTTGTAACATGGGAGGACACAAAAGCAAACCCACACAAACACAGGGAGAAGATAAAGACCCCACAAAGAAGGCACCCCAGCCAAGAAGCAAACTTGAGAACCTGCAGCTGTGAGGCAACAATGCTACAACTGCTCCATCAAATATCAAGTATTACAACATTTACAAACCACAGATATTATGAGGAACAGATCAGATCAAACATGAGGCAAAAATCTGCAGTTTTTTTTTCACAAATGGTGGTGGGTAGGGAATTAAGGTCTTTAAAACCTGCATACAAGGTACAGGATTCAAGCCTGAGGTATTCCCTACCACAAACACAAACACCTGTAGTAGCAAACCACAAAAACTAAATATACTGCATTGGGTGCTAAACAGTTGTCACGAGAGTCCAATCAAGACAAAATGAAGTGTAGAAGAATAAAAATATTTCAATGCCTTGGCTGCATGACAGCTTAATATCTAGATGGAAACAAAAAAGGTGGTGAGGCATGAAGAAATAAATTACTTTTTTTAAATACATTAATGGAATGCCAGTCAAAATCAAGAATAAGAAAAACAAGCAGCACTCAACTCACACCACTTCTTGCACTGCAGTTCTAATTATAATTTATATTCAGCTTTATTAAAGTAACATGCTGAAAGTAGAAATCTCTGATGCCCCCACTTGTAAAAATGTTCCTTATCCAAAAAAAGACCTGCTGCCTAACAACTACTTGTTTCATGGGGAAAACATGATCAAAGTAAAAAATGAAAAGCAAACAAGAAATAAGCTCAAGATACATTCCTTAAAAGGATTACTGTACAGGTAATAGACCACACGATTGGCATTCGGTTTATGGTTAAAGCCTGCAGAGATGACTGTAAGTCTCCAAGTGTAATGAGGCTCTTAAAATAATGTAATTCTGTCCTTTATTACAAATACTGGCATATGCATTTCAATACCCAAGGCTTATACATTATCTAGTTAAGTATTCTCTACATGGCAACAGAAAGGCTTTCAATGTTGGCAATTCTTTAACAGTATGCTTATTAAAGCTTACTTGCATCTTGCAATCTCAGCCAAGCTTACCTGATGGTCATTAAAGTATTGCTACTTAAACACAGAGCAACATGCACTTTGAGTAATAAGCATAAATCAACAGTACAAAAATATGACAGAAACCAGACCATTCTGCAAAAATCAAGGACAGATGAAAAGCCACTCTAGTACTTGTGTCTACCTTGGATGGGTGGGGTTCTCTGCACATTTACACTGCATAACTACTCCTTGCCTTGCTTCGACACATCCAGAGTCACTACATGGGGAAGTGGGGTGTAACAAGTATGTCACAGTTTGAAATGTCTCTGGCTGACTTGTGATGGCCCTGACACATTTGTCATACCTCTCAACCTCAGAGCAAGAAATCTGGACAAAGCCATACAAAGAAATGGGACAAAGGCCCAAAAATAAGGACAATTTTTAAAATATCGCTCTTATAACCTTAGAAAACTAATAGAGGTCTTGCATTAGTATGACTTTTCTGAATGGTATGAAATCTGAAACTCAAATGTCTGTCATTATTTTCTAACTTCAGTCTTTAATTATTTGTCACTAATTTGCCAAAAAAACACAATTTTATGAAAAATGGACCAAAAAATGTGATGTAAAAATATAAAATAGCAACACAATACAGCTGGGTACCTGTCAAAGAAGAGACACTTTAATATTAGTACTGCTAACTTGAGCAGCTGACAAAATAAAATAATCTACATGCATTTCTGAAATAAAAGTAATCTGATTATTACAGTTATTTCTTAATTATAAACCCTCCATGTTTTCTTCCAAAATTGCTATTTTGCGGAGGGATCATTAGGGGAAGAGCAACATTTTGAGTCAAAATCAGGGACAGTTCAGAGGTTTGGCTATGCCTAATTCTATAAAGCAATTTATTTGCATGTACCTCTCAACCTGTTAATGCAATAAATCTGGACAAGGCCAGATATATTGGGGGAACATATAAACAGTACTAAAAATTGCTCTTGTATAAACTGGGTCATAAATCTGGACAAGGCCAAATATATTGGGGGGGAACATATAAACAGTACTAAAAAATGCTCTTCTATAAACTGGGACAGTTGGTAGAACAGGTCTTACTTTAGCATGCATTTTTCTGAAGGTTATGAAGTCTGAAACTAGGTGTGTCATTATTTAGTGACTTCATTCCTAAATGATTTGCCAGAAAACCACAATTTTTTATGAGGAACAAATCAAAAATAAGAAGCAAAACATCTATTCATTCTTTGAAAATCTGGACAGTTGGGAGGTATGGTTCAGCTGGGGCTGTCTATGTTTGCTGCCCTTCCTCCTCACAAAACCCTGGTCGAATGGAGCCTCCCTGCAGCCATTCCAATGATCCATTAATTTGCTATTTCATTCCATTTACCATAAACACTAGTGTGCATACTGATTTACTTCTATGATGATTTGAACTTCATTTGAAAGTTTTATTTTTGCATTTTACAGCACAAACACTAAGACATAACAAACTTGGCATTAAACCTTCTCTGCCCTTGAAACTTACATTCACTGAAATAACATTAAAATCCACATTCAAAGAAAATACATTTTACTCGTGGCAGATAAAAATTAATTCTGGGCTGTTTTCAAATCATAGGCCCCTTGCATATGAAACATACATGTGCTCTTTGATACACCTTCCTATTGCTTTGAACATTTTTCCAGTAAACAATGAAACAAAACTGTCCAATTCAGAACATTTCCATCATAAAAGTCTACTCAAACTTCTACAGTCCACTATTATCAGTAAATATGCACAATTCTACAGTCCACCATTATCAGTAAATATGCACAATCTCTGAAGTAGTAAAAAAGTCATCTAAATAATTCCACGTTAAATAAATCTGTAATGAAGAGGTTGGTGCTAGCAGTCACCTTTACATTTCATGGTTTCATCGAACAATAAAGTGTCTGATGCCCCTGTGGAATAAATTGCCTAAATTACATTAAAAATAAGCTAGTAATATTGCAATAGGAAATGGATGGCAAACTGATAACAGGCTCATAATTAGTATCTTAACTTTCAGCATTCACCCCTTATGGGAGTAGAACCAACAACCTTCTGCATCAAAAGCAAGCACACAGCCTGTTGTGCTATTAGCACTAAACCTCTCTTCCCCTGCAGCTCTCAGCTCCTTGTAAAATCTGCTCAATACTCAACTGCATCTCAACTTCGCAGCACAAGAAGTCTAGAAAAAGCAAAATGTATTGGGGTGGGTCAAAAGGGCAAAAACCAGGGACACATTAAACATTGCTTGTATAATATTGGAAAGCTGCTAGAATAAAATGCTGTGTTACCACGGTACCACCATACATTTTACTGCCAAAGTCCCTGTGCAAAAAAGAGTCAGAACATACCACTATGCCAAATCACCTGCTTTGTGAAAGAAAAATGCTGTGTTACCATCGTACATTTTACAGACAAGGTCCCTGTGCAAAACAGTCAAGAGCAACATACCACTACGCCAAATCAGCTGTTTTGTGAACGAGAAGAAGACTGAAACTTAAATGGCTATCATTTAATTAATTCAGTTCTCACCATAGCTGTCAACCCCTTAGCACAAAACACCTGGACAAACCCAGTAATGAGGGAATACATCCCTCAAACATATTCAGTGAATTCAGTTCTTGCCATAGCTGTCAACCTTAGCACAAAAAACCTGGACAAAGCCACTAACAGGGTATTACAGTCCCAAAAATAAGGAAAAATTTCAAATAGTCATCTTATAAACATAAAAAATTGCTATAATAAAAGGTTGTGTTACTATATATTTATTGCTAGAATAAGAAGTTGTTTTACTATGTATTTTCTGAAGACTATGAAGTCTGAAATTCAAATGCCTGTCAATTTTACTTCTGATGGAACAAAAACAATTTTCAGCAGAGGCCCAGGGAGAAATACTGTAGACACATCTTTGTAAAATGGTAGGATACCAGAGCAAATCCACACAAACACAGAGATAAGATGGAGACTCCACAAAGAAGGCACCACAGCCAAGAAACAAACCACAAATCCTGTAGCTATGAGGCAACAATACTGCCACTGCACCATCAGATATGCAAGAAATTAAACATTCAGAAACCTGAAGTCTGAAATTCAAATGCCTGTCAATTTTATTTAACATTTGTTAATCAGGACAGTCTGACTTGGAACAAAAAAACTATTTTCAGCAGAGGCCGAGGAAGAAATAATGCAGACATGTCTTCGTAACATGGGAGGACACAAAAGCAAACCCACACAAACACAGGGAGAAGATACAGACCCCACAAAGAAGGAACCCCAGCCAAGAATCAAACCTGAGAACCTGCAGCTGTGAGGCAACAATGCTACTACTACACCATCAAATATCAAGCATTGCAACATTTACAAACAGATATTATGAGGAACAGATCAGATCAAATATGAGGCAAAAATGTGCAATTTTTTTACAAATGGTGGTGGGTAGGGAACTCAAGTCTTTAACACCTGCATACAGGGTACAGGGTTCAAGCCTGAGTTATTCCCTACCACACCACCATGAGCACCTGGGGCATATTCACACACACACACACACACACACACACACACACACACACACACACACACACACACACCAGTCCATTCAAATAGGCATACATTCATTCACACACTTCCCTACCATTCTAAACAATAGACACACACCAGTCCATTCAAATAGTCTTCCCTACCATTCTAAACAATAAACACACACCAGTCCATTCAAATAGGCATACATTCATTCACACACTTCCCTACCATTCTAAACAATAATTAACACACTTACCTGTCCTTGCTGCCCATTCTCCATAACGTAATCCAAATGCCCGTGCAATAATCCACAGTCCCGTGAGATTCCCGCGATCCAAACCCTAATCCACAGTCCCGACGAGAGAGACTGACTGCTGCTGTTGCAGTCCGGCCGCGTTTTCCCAGCGAGTCTGTGCACTTTAAAAGTGCACAGACGTCTCCTATGTTTCCCTACCTGGACTGCCGGACTGCCTGGAGCATGCGCAGTAGACTCACAGTAGTCTGGACTACTGCGCATGCGTGAAGTCCGCGAATTTAAAAAACATTTTTTTTCTTTCTTTTTTTTTTGTTGAGGGCCTGCAGTCCGGCAGTCCAATAGCACGGGCCGCCCCTGAGTATATCAACTCAAATACCAAAAGGCTGGAAAAATGGAAGAAGCTTTAATCAGATATTCAAATGAGGTGATAAAACTGCAAAAAATAAGAGGTGGAATTGAAGAAAAGTCTAGCTGAGTATGAGACTGCTCAAAGAGAGAGATTTAAAAAAATGTTAGAATTAGAGGATAGAGCATGTGTGGAGTATTTGTGATTTTCTGCTGTACCAGAGAAGTTTGAAGGGACAGACCATCAATTTTATGAAGACACAAATAAGGAACTAGACTTGCATTCCATGGCAGGATCTGTTAATTGAATGGGCATACCACTGTGTATGCTACAAATCTGTCAGTGAGAAAGTAGCCAAGATCAGTATCAATAAAGTTGCAAACCTGCCATCAGATCAGAAAGAGAAGATCCCAACAAAATTTTGGCAAAAGTGCAAAGTATTAAAAGTTGGAGACAGTAGAGCATTTGTGGAAAATGATTGCTCACTGTACACCAGGCAGATGAGAAATTTATTCCAGTAATCAGGGAATCTTGAGATGTAGGTGCAGAATTCAAGCTGCTTTATCCAGCTGTCATAAGAATATTTTTTTTCCTTGAGGATCAAAATCATTTTTTGATGCAGAACAGGCTAAGGAGGAAATATAAAAGCTTGTCCAACAAAAAGTAATCAGTCAAGAAAGGGAAACAAACAAAACTGTCCCCAACCAGTGATAAAGTCCACAGAGAACTTCAGAAAAGACAAGAACCAAAAAATCAATGTAACAGTTACATTGGCTCAATACAATGGCTCAACAATTAACAGTTAAAATAGGAGGAGATGAGATAAAATGGTGATGTATAACTCATCTGCAAGAATCACTCCAGAACATATAGTATTCCGGTGGAAGTTTGGAAGCTGGGATAGAAGAAAGTGATAAAGGTTTTGTTAACAGTATTTTAAAAGGAGGGGAGGCACCAACATTCTGGAAAAAATGGTGGCTGTAATGCCTAAAGATAAAATAGACCCATCAGATCCATCTTCATATAGGCCCATTTCATGTTTAAGTCATGATTGTAAAGTGTTTGTCTATAATGGCTGAAAGAATGGCGAAAGTGTTGCCAAAATTAGTAGATATGGATCAGTCTGGTTTTGTCGAGTGGAGGCAAACATTTGACAACATTAATAGAACAGTGATGATCCAGAGAGAGAGAGAAGTTGAATGTAAGAAGATATTGCCATTGTTGGTGGATCTTGCTGCAGAGAAAGTGTTTGACAGAGTAAGCTGGGATTTTATGAGTAGGGTAATGGAGGCATTTGCATTTACAGATACAATAATAAGGTTAATTAGGAGGGTATATGAGGAATTGGAGGGGAAAAATCATAGTAGGAGGATTCTTCTCTGATAAAATGTCTGAACGGGAATAAGGCAGAGGTGTCTTCTTTCTCCTTTGTCATTTGCTCATTGGCAGGAAAATAAGGGACTCAGAAATTCAAGGGTATAACTGGTATCATGTTTAAGAAAAGTTGGCTGTACTTGCATATAATATTTTGTAACTGATGGAACCAGAAAAGGATATCTCAGTGTTGTGGAACATTCCGAGAATGTTCCATTTTTTTTTTTGTATTTAAAATTAATGAAGATAAAACAAAGGCTTTACCTGTAAACAATGTACCTGCATATGAATTGCTTCAGCAATACCCATATTTATGGGGATTTGATAAAATGACATATTCAGGAGTACGGATTAAAAAGGAGTCTGTTCTGGTGGCTAAGGATATGTGGGAAGAGACTAAACAAAAGGTATTACAAAAACTGAGAAATTGGAAGTTCTTGCCCATGGATATGGATAGCAAAATACAGAGCAATAAAATGTTTTTAGTCCTTTTACTTTCATACACACTTCAGGCATATTTCTATCAAACAGAAGAGAAGTTGTGAGTTGTAATGAATAAAGAGTTGATGGGTTTTATTTGGGAGGGGAAGAGGGCAAGAGTCCAGTGGGGTAAGCTGATCCTCCCAACAGAACAAAGAGGTTTAGGAATACCTAATCTGAAGGGATATTTTAGAGCTAAACAGTTAAGGCTGTTATATGTAACACAAGCAGAAAGCTACAATTCAAAGTGGAAAGGGATAATGAAGTGTGAGTATGTTAGTGGGGGTGGGGTAATTCAAAAATAAGGAAAGAGTGGAATTTTGGATGCTAATCCTTAAGGAGAATAACAACAGTCATACAGAATGTTACATTCATAAAGTAGCAGAAAATAGACT
Source organism: Protopterus annectens (assembly GCF_019279795.1). Lineage (NCBI taxonomy): Eukaryota > Metazoa > Chordata > Ceratodontiformes > Protopteridae > Protopterus > Protopterus annectens. Next base: position 14,267,458 of record NC_056729.1, on the reverse strand, counting down.
AAATACTAAGCCAATACAGGAATGGAGAAAGAAGAATCTGCCTATAATTATTACTGCAAATGACGGTACAGAGAATAGTCAAGAAGGGGCTGGAATTTACTGGAGGGAGCTGGCAAACGGACCAAGGTGCTGGGAACTGTTAGGGTGGAAAAGGCAATAGTATGGGAAGAGACAAAGAAGGCATTTGGATTCTAGGATAGAGATTGCCTTCCCTGTCAAGGATTGATATCAGAGTATAGACAAAGGGAAAGAGAGGGGAATCCTAAATAAAAGACCTGCACTAGTTGAGTTTTAATTGAATCTAGTACAGAAGCTGACTTTAAAAATGGATAATTAGTAAGATATACAAAATATTGCACGATAACTATAGGAATCAGAGGAGGTCTGAAAAGACTGGAAAGAAGTATAAGAAAACCAGTTCTCAAAGAAACAAAATAATTTTTCCTCAGGAGGATGGCAAATGATGGAGGTGTAATAGGGAATAAAGAGGTACCTAGGATCATATGTTGTCAGTGTGTGATGAGTTGGCAGACTCTAAAAATCCCCTACAGAGTAGTCTATCAGAAATACTGGGCAGGAAAATAAATAAGGAAATGATTTTTCTGAGCTGGGATACAAGATCAGAATTGGCTAAACATACTGAGGCCTTGTTAAGTTTAATTCTGGTGGCTGCTAAAAAAGCAGTTACTAGAAAATAGAAATCAAAGTGTAAGCCAGCTATACTTGAAGTAGTTAATATTTTAACAGAGGTAAAAGATCAGCAAATGGGATCTTTAGAAAAGGATAGGATTAAATTGCATAGAAAAAATGGAAATTATGGGAACAATGCATGCAGAAAAATATTTTGAAGGAGAAATGATGTTTAAGAGAATGTGGGAATATAACAGTTATGTAATGTGGTTTTGATTAAACAGTACAGAAAAATATATGTGATGTGTAATGTTTGTAAATGCAAACTTGTTAATATGGCCTGATTACTTTTATATAAAATGTAAGTTTGCCTGTGTCACAACTGATAATTCAATAAAGTTTGAAAAAAGGCATACCTCTTAAAAAGACACCTCCATAAACCACATAATCCTTTTTTATTCTCACTACCATTATAGTCCGTGCTAACATATTACTCAAAGCCTTAACTCCCGTTTACAACTTCCTGTACAAATACAACACACATCCGATCAGTAATATGTTCCTCTTTCCACAACCTGAGCTGTTCTACCTCCTCCTCCTTTCCTCTTCTCCTCCCTCACCCCCTATTATGAGTAGCAAACCTCTTCATAAAACACTTGCACAACACTATGTATTATCCCTACTTCCATAACTTCCTCACCAACAAACTGCCGCCACAACCCCCCCCCGGTAATCAGACCAAACCTATTTCTAAGCTCAGCACTGTCAGGATCAATCTTCTATATGATTACTGAGATTTAGAAACATTTTTCTGTCTGCCTAAAAACACCAAAGACCTCATTCAGACTATCCTCCATAATCTTTATACTCCTCCTTAAAAGTAACAATGAAACTAAGCCAGGCCCAACAACTCCTTTTCCTCAACATCAGAACTATTCCCTTACTGCATTGGCATGTGCCTCCATCAATACACAAAGCATCTGAAACAAGCTAGCACAACCCAGACATTCTAGCATTCACAGAATGGTTAGTCAGCAAAGACTTTCCCAACTTCCAACATTTTCTAACCTCATACAAGTATGCCAGCCCAAGCAAATGGTCAGCTGGAGGATGTCTAATTTTTTAGAGAAATAACCTAAGCCCAAATCCTTGCCTAAGGAAACTCCTCTTCAGTTTCTAGTCCTAACTGAATTTTCCTAAATTTCCAACTCACAAAGGCAAACCACTACCGATTGCTACAGCCTTTCTGCCATCCTCTGCTTCCCTAAATGAATACATATCAGTCATCACTAACATCCTTAAACACTGTCCCAAAAATAATAACATAATCATTCTAGGTGACCTCAGTCTTAATTATCTTGGCCTCTTTTCATCTGACATGGATACTTTCCTGGCAGAACTAGGTATCCTTCAGTTCATAAAAGAATTATGAAGACCTAACCTCAGGTCATTCAGACACTCCATACTCAACTTGAGTATTACAAACACACCAAACTCCATTGCCAACATAAACATTCAGCCACCATCACCAAGCAACTGCTGCCCAATCACATTTACAGTTGTCAACTATCCTATAAAATTAGCACCAATATTAAAAGTCTCCAAAAGCCAGAAAAGCTCATATCTAAACAAACTGAGAACCTTGATTATAGCCCACACCTGGAACCATATTCTCTCCTTACATGACACTAATACAGCTTGACGCACTTTCTACTCCAGCTGTAAGACAAATTCTTCACACTTATGCACAGACTTTATTAACCCACCAAAGCTGAATGGATATCCCCTGAACTCAAACATCTTTTAACTCTAAGGGATGAAACAAGGCAAATGTAAATGGACCCCAGAACTGACAACTGCACCTCCTTTATATTCTTGCATAACCTACCCAGGAAGTCTGTCAGAAGGAACAAAACAAATCTCCAAAGAAACAGGTTAACCCTTTTACATTCCCCCAAACACTTTGAAAGAAGTTAACCTAGTTACAGGAAGAAAGTCACCTCATGATATCCTGTCTGGAAACACCATTCAATGTGGTACACCAAAACTTTCTCCAGGGGATTTCCTTAAAGAATTTAGCACTCTCCAATCAGTAATCCATACCTCCCAAAGATCATGTATTTCTCACCTTGCCACCATTCACCCCCCTTTCCACTTCATATGAATACGTCTCAAAGAAGTTTCTGCTATACTTGAAAATACTAATATTGACACCCCTCCTGGAGCTGACAAGATAAACCCTCATTCATATATCACTGCAGAGTACATCTGTGTCTTCTTCTTACCCACATATATAATCCACGTCATACACAACATCATGCCACAGATTTGGAAAACTGTTCTAATTAAACCTCTCCCAAATCAAACCAACCCAAAAGACACCCTTCACTTCCATCCAGCTTCCATTCTCCCAATTCTGGGCAAACTTCTTGAAAAGAGAGTCTGCACCCAGTCTTTTTCAATATATACAGCAGTACCACCTGCTCTCCTACAAACAAGGATTCTGGCCTGAGCAAAGTACTTAACTGATGACATCCTGCTAAATTCTGATAGTGGCCTCCTTACAGATGCCCTTTTTACAGACTTGACAAAGGCATTTGACCTCACTGACCACTAACTTCTCTAAAACAAACTAATTGAAATAGGTATTAGTCCAGACACTACCCCCTGGTTTAAAACCTTCCTTATTTATTTATTTATTTGCAGTTGGTTTACCAGGATAGTCCATTGGGCCAATATGAACCCGTTTTCAATGGAGTCCTGGGGAGAAAAGCTCCAAAAACAAACAAGGTTACAATAGGTTTTAGATTATAATTTTTACAAGTGTTACAGACTAGAGCAAAACATTACAAATAGTACAGACTAGTGAAGAACATTACAGATGATGCAGACTAGTAAAAAGGAACATTACAATATAAATACTGAGAAGCCATTACATATTAGGAAGGTTGCACTTAAGAGGTACAATCTAATGCATTCTTTGCAAATAGCTTAGAAAGAACAAGATGTATGAGTTAGGAGAGAAAGTAAAAGGAAGTTGCCAGTATAAAGAGGGGGAGAGAAAAGAAGATGGAAATTGCCAGTGTAAGTTATGTGGGGTGGGAGCAGGAGCATTCCCACTGGCATACTAGATGTGGGTGAAGAGATTTTTTGAAAATAAAACAGTTAGAGGTGGTACGAATGGATGGTGGTAGAGAGTTCCAGAGATGTGCTAGACCATAAGATAGGAGATTTTTACCTGGGGGACGAGTTGGTTTGTACATTTCTAATAGGTTTTGGTTGTTAGACCTTAGTACTCTGTCAGGTAGGTGCATTTTAAAGGCAGAGGAAAGGGAGGGACAAAGGGAGGGGTTGAAAATGAGCTTGTGTGCAAGAGTAAGTTTGAGTATAGGTGAGATGATTGGGTAGTTCTAGCCATCTTAGTTTGTGGAGAGAAGAACAGTGGTGGGTGGAGGACTTATGGCTGGTAGCGAACTTGGCAATTTTGTTGTAGCAAGAGCAAAGTTGTGTTTTAAGGGAGGATTGTAGATTAGTTAGGAGTGGAGCTCCATAGAGAAGGGAGGGGATAAGAAATGAGGTAGAGAGAGTGATTTTAATGGAGGGTGTAAGATAATGATTTTGTCGGTAGAGCATGCCTAGTTTCTGATGGGTTTTTTTGATATTTAGTTGGAGGTGGGAATTGAATTTAAGCTGACTGTCAATTTGGACCCCTAGTAACTTGGCCTCTGACACCATTTCCAGAGATGTGTTGTTATGGCTAGTAATAGAGAGTGTGTTTGTATTGAAGGAGGTGACTTTAGAGGGAGTAAATACCATTAATTTGGTTTTAGAGGCATTAAGTGCTAGGTGATTTTTTTTTCATCCATTGCTCAGTGATTGAGAATACATCTTGAGTAAGCTTTAGGAGTGTAGGGATGGATGTGACAGAACAGATAATAGTTGAATCATCTGCGTATTGGATGATATTAGAGAAAGGGATAGAATTGTGAAAGTCATTTATAAATATATTAAAGAGGAGGGGACCCAGTATGGAACCTTGGGGAACTCCAGTTGGGGTATTGAGGAATGAGGAGGTGGCCTTTTTCTATTTTACTGCTTGATATCTATTGGATAAGTAGCTGGAGAACCAGTTCAGAGAGGAAGGTGATAGGTTAAGCTTAGAGAGTTTAGATAGAAGTAGGTTGTGAGAGATAGTGTCAAAGGCCTTAGAGAGGTCAAGTAGTAGGGTAGAAACAATATGACCAGAGTCCCGGGCTTTATTTACAGTTTCAAGGAAGGAGAGGAGGGCTGTCATAGTGCTGTGACCTGGTCTAAATCCATGTTGTGTGGGAGGTTAGTAGGTGATTATCTAAGAGATATGGTAGGAGTTGTAGTTGAATACACTTTTCTAGGAGTTTAGAGATGGGAGACAAGATAGCGATGGGACGGAAATTAGTAACATTGTTATTATTGCCGCCTTTATGTAAAGGTATGATAAAGGCCTTTTTCCAAATTTGGGGTACTATGCTTTCTTGGATAGAGCGGTTGATTAGAATGCTAATGGGGTAGGCAATGGCTTCGGCAGCTATGCTAAGAAAGTGTGAAGGAATGTTATCTGGAGCATTAGAGCATGGCTTCAGTTTCTGAAGGAGTTTTTTTATGGTAGATGTGGATATAGGTTTTAATGAGAAAAGTGGGGAATGGGAAGAGGGGGTATTTGAGGGTGATGGTGATGGAGAAGAAATGAGAGTAGAAGTGGAGGGTAGAGAGTTAGTAGATGAGAATGGGGGTGAAGTAGAATTGGAGGGTAGAGTGTTAGTAGAGGAGGATGGGGGTGAAGTGGAGAGTGTGGCGATGTTAGAGAATGATGTTAGTTTGGAAATAGAATCAGTGAAAAAAGCGTTAAATTGTGTAGCCAAATCTATATCGGGAGCATTAGGGTCTGGGGTGGGGTTGTCTGTTTTGCTGGGATTAAGGAGGGTGGAGATTCCTTTCCAGAATTTCTGAGGGTTTGTTTTATTATTGTTTTGGAGTATGGAGAAGTAATTTTGTCGATCAGTGATGATGAGCTTTTTTACTTTATTTCTAAGTGTTTTGTATTCCTTATGGATGAGGGGAGTACTATTTTTCTGGTAATGTGCCCAAACTTTATCTCTGAGTCGCATGGTTGCTAGTGTATTTTTGATTAGCCAAGGGGCAGTTTTGATTTTTATTCTTTTTGTCCTTAAGGGAGCATGGTAGTCAAGAAGGTTGAGTTGAAGTGGGCAACCACATTGTCTAGAGATAGTGTTTTTAGAATGTTCCAATTTATTGCTTTTAGAGAGTTAGAAAAGGTAATTGGGTTAAAGTTTTTTTGGTTGCGAATAGTAATATAATTGTGAGTGCGGTGTAAGGGTAAGGGGAGTCGGTGTGTGAAGGTGGGTAAGTGGTCACTAAGGGGATCGGGAAGTGTACCACTGTCAGAGAAATAATGGGGATGAGAGACTAAAATCCAGTCTAGATTACTACCACTAGAGAGGTTTTTTGAGGGGCGATTAGCTGTGAAAAATTGAAGAGGTTGATGTTAAGTGGGTTTGTGGGAGACTGAATGGAGGACCAATTGATATTCATGTCTCCTAAGATTATTGTTTCATTGCTAATGTTGGTGGAGAGCCAGGAGAGGATGTCCTCAAGTGTAGAAATATTTTCACCTGGGGGGATGTAGAGGGAGGCTATACATATGTGCTTGTGTTTGTTAACTTGAAGTAGCGTTAGGAGTAATTCAGCGGTATTAAAGTGAGGAGTAGGTTTGTTATAGGGAGTAGCTGACAAGGAGGATGAGTATAGGAGAGCTACCCCTCCCCCTTTTTGTGGGATCTCTCTTTTCTAATGATAGAATAGTCGGGTGGTATTATTTCAGAGTCTTTTATATGGGGTTTTAACCAAGTTTCAGGGATGGATAGAATGTCAGGTTTATTATGTATAAGCCAAGCATGGAGGTTTGGGATTTTGTTAACTATACTTTGGGAGTTTAAAGATGTAAGTAGTATGGACTTGTCTATAGTGGATGAGGTGGAGGGGCCAGGGTTAGGATGAATATCTCCTGATAATTGAATGGTAATTAGATATAGGATTGGGTTAGAGAGGTAATTGGACTGTTTAGAATATAGATTTGGCTCGATTATGATTATGAAGGATTTGCTAGTTACTACAGGGTAGAATGTTTATGAGGGGTAATAAGTTTATATGGAAAGAGTAGAAGGTTTTTTTAGGATATAGGTGGGGAGATATTGGGGTGTATGAGTATAAGAGGTGAGGTAAGATGGTTGCTTACATGGAAGGATTATGAGTGGTAGGTATTAATGGGCTGGGTGAGATAGTGAACATAGGATAAGTTGAGAAGTAGTAGTAAAATGGAGATGTATGAGGGTTTTGAAAGCATGATGAAATGCAGCTGCTAAGAGTTGGTATGTTGTTGCTGAGTTATTTGTAGGTGCAAGCGTGTTGTATGTACAGAGGAGCAGGTAAGTCCCTAATATTAGTAAGGGAGTGGAGAGTTGAGTGATGATTGATGTGGGTGTTGACAGAGTAATGGAAACTAATAGGCTAGGTAGGGTATTCAAGATGAGTTGAGTGATGGTTAATATGGGCGGGATAAGGGAATGGGTGTTGCCAGAGTAATGGAGAGTAATTGGTCAAGTAGGGTAGTGGGTGTGGTTATGAAAGAATAAAGGTAGAGGTGCTGGGGCGGGTGGTATATGGGGGCAGGGTAGGGGAGTTGAGTGAGCCCGCAGGGCGAATGGAGCGGGTTGAGCCAAGGAAGGCAGGATAAGATCGAGAACCTATCAGTGGTGTGTTGATTGCAGAAGGGTAAGTACAGGGAACAAGGATAGAGTAGGATAGATTGGGCTGTGATGTTTAAGAGAAGAGAGAGAAAAAATAGAAAAGTTAGAACTTAAACAGAATACAAGAAAGTAAGTGAAGTGAGAAGTCAAAAATAGTGGGGAGGGGGTGCCATCTAGTGGACAAATGCTGAAGTGCACCTGTGGCTCCACCAGGGCAATCCCTGGACTGGATTGGATTGAGGTGAGAAGGGAGCTAGTGTAAATCAGGGAGCTAGAAGAGGGGCAAGTATGGAGATACAGAATTAAGAAGAAGGGTTAAGCTGCTGGCTTTCCTGGCAAGGGAGCGTACTGAATCACCTAGCAAGGCTTTAGATAAATATAGTAGTACAAAGGATTAGCGGCAGTTGCACATACTTTTTTAGTTCCTTCTAGGAGAAGCTTGGTTCAATTCCCATAAAGGGGATGAGGCAGCAGAGCTTGTTTTAATTGCTTGAGCAATTGCTTGAGTTAATTTTAGTTTAAGTCTAGGTGTCCACTCAGGCATAGTCACAGAGGGTAATGCAGGGCAAGAAAGCTGGAGAACAGGAGAGAATGTTGAGAGAGAAATTGTACTTTAGTAAGCAATATAGAAACACATTAGCTCCCAGCAGCAGTAACATACAGATGTTATGTGATCCTATCTCGCCTACATTCTGTACTGATGGGCTCGGAGCCGATCCCTCGGCTCCGACTCGGCACGCTATGCTATAGAGCGAGGCCTCTTACTGGCTGAGCTATTTCTTATCCCAGGATGCACCACCACTAATCCCCCAGATCTCGTTTGCCGCTTACAAGCTAAGACGTGGTCTCAACTTGGCTGGGCTAAGTACTATTTATTTAGACTTTTCCTGTCAGGAATTTCCTAGTTTTCAACCCAAAAGCTGTTTTAACAGCTATTATTGTGATACGTGTGTGTATTTACTGTTTCTGTTGAGAAAGTTGTTATATTTTGTTAAGGGAAGGTTTCCGTTTTAGTTAGAGGGGCCTTCCCCTTTTGCTTCTAGCGTTTTTTGTGGCTAGTGTTTATTAGTGGGTCAAGTACCCATTTTAGTTAGAGGGTCTTGACCCTCTCTTTCTGTGTTTTTTTCTTGTGCACTTGTTATTGTGTAAAAAAAAAAAAAAAAAAAAAACTTTATATTTTGAACTTCTAGTTTTCTTGTTATCTTAGATAACTGTGTTTTCTTTAGTCATAAAAATGTCCAAAGAACATAAACCCTCCGGGTTTAAAAAATGCACGAGGTGTGGTTTTAAGATGTCCATAACGGACGACCACTCCTCGTGCGTTTACTGCTTAGGTGCCAAGCACCTACAAGAATCATGTAGCGTGTGTCACGCTTTTTCATCAAGGGTCCTCCAGGAGAGGAAAAACAAATTAATCCTTAAGGGGTTAATCAAGCCATCCTTCGAGGAAGCTTTATCTTCGTCACCCTCTCCTTCAAAAAAGAAGAAAGCGTCGGCTCCGACCAGTCAGTCGGAACCGACTGCCAAAAAACCTAGGCAGACTTCTCCATCGGCTCCACGGACTTCGGAGCCGAGGGCAGAACGGTCTGCCTCGATACCTCCAGCCTCGACCCCTCTGGTTTTGGAGCCGAGGACTGGGGCATCGAGAGGCGGGTCACCTTCATCGGCTCCACTGATATTGGAGCCGATGAGGGTTACCGGCTCAGACTTTTCCCCTTCGGAGCCGAAGTCCTTATCGGCACCGAGGGAAATTGCCTTGAAATCTCTCTCGGAGCCAATAGTGGTAGAATCCATTCGGAGCCGGTCCCCTAGTCCTTTGGAGCCGATGGAGAAATCGGTTCGGACCCGATCGATATCGTCCAGGTCATCCAAGATGTCTGATTCGGACATCGACAGGGTGCTCCTTAGACTCTTCCAGTCTCCGGTGTTCCAAAAGCTAGTTTCGGCTCCAGCCCATTCGGCTTCGGAGCCGATGGTCCACCTCCCTACTATGGTTCCTCCTCCAACAGCCTCGGCACCGTTGGAGCCGGTACTGGTGGAACCGGTGGAGGTTTTAGGGTCGGGCCTGACCCTTACTCCAACTCTGGCTCTTGGGTCGGAGTTCAGTACACCGACTTCTTCCGTCGGCCCCGGGGGGGATGCTTCGGGATTGATGTTTTCGGTCCCAAGTCTCCCTCTTGGTGCGTCGGCGGTGGGAGTGCCGTCTACTGTCGTGGCCACGGAGGTGGGACCCTCCCAGGATTCTGGTGGTCCCGCCTTCAGGGCTATGAGGAGTGCGTTAGCCAAATCATCTTTGGCTACCTCCATGGTCTCCCCAGCTCCTTCCCTGCATACCGAGACTGGGTCTTTGGCAGTCCCCCTGTCCTTAGACAGCGGAGCCCCGGGGCCTGAGGTTACACCCACTGGGGTTTCCCCCCCTCCTGGAGGTCCATCTGAAGCCTCTTCGGAAGAACACCCCAGGAAAAGATCGTGCAAGAGGAAGCACGTTGACTCCCCTGATGAGTCTCTTACATCAGGCACTGATCTCGATGATGCAGAGGGGTCCCCTAAGTCGTCCTCGGATGATGTCTCTTTTGCAGACATTCTGGAAGCCCTTAAACAACGAGGCGGCTGGCAGTCCAAACCCCCTTCTGCTGATGAGTCGATGTTCCTTAAGGCCTTCGGGGCTCAGCCCTCCGCCTCCTGGGTGTCTCCGCCCTTCGACGAGCTCTTGGATTTGATCTGTCGAAGGGCATGGGAACACCCAGACTCTGTGGAACCGGTGCCTGCTCGTCCGAATAAGTTCCTCTCGGCACCCCCTGAAAAAGAATTTCTAACCAAAGGTGTGGCTGTAGATGCTTTGGTGGTGGCATCTGCTACCCAGCAAGATGTAGCAGAGGCTTCGACGTCCGTCCATCCTCCTAATAAGGAGTCTAGGAGCATGGATCGGTACGGAAAGCGCACCCTAAGTTCAGCTGCCTTTACATTAAGGTCCTTGAACTACCTTACGCACTTTACTAGATTTCAGAGGGATCTGATTAAAGAGCTTTCCGATACCCTCTTGGGTAACCTGCCTGAGGAGCTGGCCCAGACAGTTGGCTCTCAGCTGGCTACATTGTCGTCCATTTCAAACTCGTCCATGAGGCTCATTTCTTATGCGGCCGAAGGGGCGAGTAGAGCGGCGGGTACAGGCATTGCTCTACGGAGACAAGCCTGACTCCGCCTGTGTCATTTCGCGGAGGCCTTTAAGTCTTCCTTTGCCGACGCCCCCTTTGATGGGTCCTCCCTGTTTGGACCCAAGGTAAAGGACACACTGACCTGCTGCGAACAGGAGGGTAAGACTCTGACTGCCGTAGGGGCACGATTTTCCACTCCCTTTCGGCCTTATCCCAAGGCTAAAAGAGGAGGGAAAATGTGGTTCCGTAGATCTCAGAAGCCTTACCCCTCTCAGCAGGATGATCCCCCTTCCAGAGGCGGGGGGGGGGAATTCTTCCGGAAGATGCCGTCCCAGAGGCGGCAGAGGCCCTCGCAACACTGGAGACCGCGAGTCCTTTCGTGGCTCTTCAGCCTTTCACAGTCCCTGAGGGATTGCCCGACTGTGCAGCTCCGGAGCCAGTCGGGGTCGTTTCGAAGCACCTGAAAGCCTGGGAAGGTATCACTCAGGACCGATGGGTGCTTCGAATTATCGCCGGAGGTTACACCATCCCTTTCTCTCACTCCCCACCTCAGTCCAAAAAAATCCCGGTCCCGCCACCCAGTCAACGGGATACTGCAGCCTCAGAAGTTTCAAAGCTGCTGCAAAAAGGAGTCATCCAACTGGTCCCCGCAGACCAGATCGGATTAGGGACTTACTCAAGATTCTTTTTGGTGCCAAAAAAGACCGGGGACTTGAGGCCCATTTTGGACCTCAGCATTCTGAACCGTTCAGTCAGAAAGTCCAGGTTCCGAATGGTCACCCTACAAACCATTCTCCCATTGCTGGAGAAAGGTGTTTGGATGTGCTCCATAGATCTCAAGGACACCTATTATCATATCATGGTACATCAAGCGTCCAGGAGACATCTGCGCTTCAGCCTAGGAGGCAGTCATTTTCAGTTCCGCACGCTGCCCTTTGGTCTCACCACAGCCCCCAGGGTGTTCACCAAGTGCTTGGCAGTCGTGACTGCTCACCTGAGAAGTCTAGGATTCCAGGTGTTTCCGTATCTAGACGACTGGCTACTAACTGCCTCCTCCAAGCATCTACTACTGTGAAGCCTACAAGCCACTATATCACTGGGCAGCTCCCTTGGAATCACCTTCAATTGGCCAAAGTCTGTGTTGCTGCCATCTCAACGAATAAGATTCATAGGGGTAGAGATAGACTCAAACCAAATGCGGGTCTATCTACCTACAGACAGAATTCAAACCATACAGACTCAAGTTCGAGCCTTACTTCCCAGGTCCAAAGCCCCAGCCAGAATGGTCCTGCAGCTATTGGGATCCATGTCCGCCACGGTTCTTCTAGTCCCCTTGGCAAGGTTGCACATGAGAATTCTCCAGTGGCTTCTTTCAGCTCAGTGGTCCTTTCAGGAACTCCCTCTCAGTCACCTCATATGGATCACGGAAACATGCAAACGGGACCTTCGCTGGTGGCTAGTGCCCTCCAATTTGGATCAGGGACAACCCTTTGTTCCTCCTCTTCCTGCGGCCACTTTGACCACGGACGCCTCCCAGATGGGGTGGGGGGGGCATTCCCTGGGCAGGTCAGTCCAAGGCAAATGGCACCCAGAAGAGACCCTACTTCACATCAACATCCTAGAAATGAGGGCGGTGCTTCTGTCCCGCCAAGCCCTTCACGATTACCTCCCTCAGGGCGTAATTGCCGTTCACTCAGACAACATGTCAGTTGTCTGGTACCTGAACAAACAGGGAGGGACCAGATCCTATCCTCTTTGCAGAGAGGCCATGAGAGTCTGGGAATGGGCAGTCTCGACCGAACGCTTTCTAGTGGCTACTCATATCCCGGGCAAGTCCAATGTGATAGCCGACAGACTGAGCAGAACCATCCTCTCTCCTCACGAATGGTCTCTGAACATGACAGTTGCAAGTCAGATTTTAAGCAGATGGGGAGTTCCGTGTTGCGACTCCACTAAATGCGAAGTGCAAAAAATTCTTCTCCCTAACCCCGGCTCCGGGGAAGAGCCCCATGGACGCACTAGCCCATCCTTGGCCCACCGGCTTGCTTTATGCCTTCCCCCAGTTCCTCTCCTTCCCAGGGTGATCCAAAAGGCATCTCTCTTGGGGAGCAAAATGATCTTAGTTGCTCCTTACTGGCCTCGTCAAGTATGGTTTCCCTATCTTCGGAAATATGCTCTGGAAGGTCCATGGTTCCTGGATCAGATCCCAGACCTTTTGGTTCATCAGTCGGGACTATTCCACCAGTCCCTGCACACCTTAAAATTGACGGCTTGGCTCCTCCTCTTCCGACTATAGTCAGGAGTCATACGTTGGATCCAGAGGTTGTACACATATTATCTTCGGTCCATAAGTCTGCTACTAAGAAACTGTATTCTAGCAAATGGAAAAGATTTGCTATTTGGGCTCAACTCCAGGGCCTGGATCCCATCTCTATTCCCGTGGCAGAAGTACTAAAATTTTTAACTTCTCTTTTCAATCAAGGCTCTTCAGTCTCTACCATCAAGGTCCAATTGGCAGCGATTTCCAATTTTCACGAATCTATAAACCCACCTTTAATGAGCAACAGATTGTGTAAGACCTTCTTGAAAGGTGCTGCTCTGTTAAGACCTCCTATTTCTCATCCTGCACCTCCATGGGATCTCGATGTGGTGTTACACGCCTTAACTTCCTCCCCCTTTGAACCGGCAGCTACATGTGATCTAAAATTTCTATCATGGAAGACTGCTTTTCTGGTGGCGATTACTTCTGCCAGAAGAGTTTCAGAGCTTCAAGCTTTGTCAGTAAAACCCCCGTACTTGGTTTTTCACAAAGACAGAGTATCTCTCAGGCCAAATCCTTCCTTTGTCCCTAAAGTTTGTTCCAGTTTCTGCTTACAACAATCGTTAGAACTTCCAGTCTTTTTTCCAAAATATTCTAACAAAGCGGAATTCATATTCCACACACTAGATGTCCACAGGCAGTTGCGTTTTTATTTAGACAGGACCAAACAAACAAGGAAAACAGATCAGTTGTTTGTATCCTTTGCAGACAATAAATTGGGCAAAGCTGTCACAAAGGTCACTATTGCCAAATGGATCAGGGACTGTATTACTCAAGCTTATTCTTATTCTAACAAAGAGCTTACCACCTCTGTCAAAGCTCATTCTACAAGGGCTATGGCTACTTCGATAGCATTTCATTCTAAGCTCACCATTAGTGACATTTGTGCTGCGGCTACATGGTCTTCCCCGCACACTTTCATTTCCCACTACAAATTGGATGTGGCATCTAGAGGACAAGCTTCATTTGGTTCCACAGTGCTCAGGAGTGTTTTCCAATGAGCCACCCGGGATTTAGGTGCTAGGGATGCTGTCCCATCAGTACAGAATGTAGGCGAGATAGGATCACATAACATCTTTTAGTTATGTACTCACCATAACTTTAGATGTTTGGGATCCATCTCGCCTACTTTCCTAATAACCCACCCTCCTTCCCCCTTCCTTGGAGATCTGAGGATATCAGAAGGTCCGAATCCTGTTGTGTCATCTTGAAACATCTAACAATGTTATATAAACAAGTTGTGCATGTGTGCATGAATGCGGACAAACAAGATCTGGGGGATTAGTGGTGGTGCATCCTGGGATAAGAAATAGCTCAGCCAATAAGAGGCCTCGCTCTATAGCATAGCGTGCCGAGTCGGAGCCGAGGGATCGGCTCCGAGCCCATCAGTACAGAATGTAGGCAAGATGGATCCCAAACATCTAAAGTTATGGTGAGTACATAACTAAAAGGTATCAAGCATGTGTTAAAAATCAACAAATGTTCAGAGCAGCACTAAGTTTGAAAATTAAAACCCTTTAGCTAATAGTTTGTTCCATTTGAATTGCAACTACAGAAATTACAACAGTAAAATGTATGCTTCTACTTGCATGTCTGAGAGTACACTAGCAAAGAAAAGGTGTTACACACACTAAATGAACTACTATTTTAGGCAAATGAGTTATGCATAGCCCGCTAATATGCTTGTGCAATGTAAATCTTATCCTGAGTTAAGCCAGAGGTAAGCTTTTGTTGGGACCTTCAGTTGTGACCATATACAAAGCAGAAAACACTCAGAGTTTAATTCTGTATTTAGATAGACCACTACACTAACATTTAACACATTAGATAGACCACTACACTAACATTGATACATTCCTCCTAGTTAGGAAAAGTTAAGGTCTATAAGGAGCTTTAGAAGAAACAGGAGCGACTAACACATAATATGCAGTAAAACATTCAAAAAATCAATCAAATTCTACAAAATAGGCACTACAAAATAGTCTAGGTAATGTTTCAATACAGTTTGCCTTATAACAGCATCTAGTTAAGCACTTAGAGAGGATAGTACATTACTTTGTAGTACACGTGCATAGGTTGGCATTTTCAGAATACATTTGACCAGCACACTCCTCGAACATTTACTTGGCTTTAACAATGTACATTAAACCAGCACACACCTATTGTCGCATCAAAATACATTAATGAAAAGAGATTCCTAATTTCACCCTTTTGTGATAAGGCAACTGCAATACAGTTTAACAATTAGTTAGCGTTTTCGATGTACATTTAACCAGCACACTTCTAGTGTATCGGACAACATTCAATGTAAAGTCATTACTGTTTTCGCCCTTTCCTTTTAAAATAATGTGATGCAGGTATACAATAAAAAGCAAAAGATTCAAAAAGCAAAAAGATTCAACTTACTGTAGGTACAGACACTAAAGCCAAGGATGCACAGCTGCCGAGAATGAGCGTAGTTTAAAGATGGCGCCCTAGGGTTGGGAGATTTTATAAATTCAAGGAGGATGTTCAGGAAGTGGAGAGAGGAGCGGGGGTAGGTGTCAGCAGGTACAGACTGGAAGAACTGCAATTCTGCGGCAAGGTGGGGAGTTGACACAAGTAGTATCTAATTAGGTGGGTAGGTTCAGAAAATGAGAAGAGATCCAGAGAGTAAGGCTGGGTAGTGGAGGACAGAGATAGCACGGGCTGAATTATAAAATAGATACGAGGGAGAAAGAGAGAGAAGAGCAGTGCAGCGTGATGGGATAGCAGGAAATAAGAGCCAAGGAAGGCAGGATAAGATCGAGAACGTATCAGTGGGGTGTTGATTGCAGAAGGGTAAGTACAGAGGACAAGGATATAGTAGGATAGAGTGGGCTATGATGTTTAAGAGAAGAGAGAGAAAAAATAGAAAAGTTAGAACTTAAACAGAATACAAGAAAGTAAGTGAAGTGGGAAGTCAAAAATAGTGGGGAGGGGGTGCTATCTAGTGGACAAATGCTGAAGTGCACCTGTGGCTCCACCAGGGCAATCCCTGGACTGGATTGGATTGAAGAGAGAAGGGAGCTAGAAGAGGGGCAAGTATGGAGATATAGAATTAAGAAGAAGGGTTAGGCTGCTGGCTTTCCTGGCAAGGGAGTGTACTGAATCACCTAGCAAGGCTTTAGATAAATATAGTAGTACAAAGGATTAGCGGCAGTTGCACATACTTCCTTAGTTCCTTCTAGGAGAAGCTTGACTTGGTTCCTTCTAGGAGAAGCTTTCTTCCTCACTGACAGACACTTCTAAGTTAAAATAGGATCTTCACAATCAGAATCTGCACCTGTTACCAAAGGGGTTCCATAAGGATACATTCTTGCACCCTTCTCTTCTCCATATTCATTAACAAACTTCCTTGTGATCTCACCCATCTCCCAGACATCCTGTATGCTGATGAGATGGTTATTTACTGATCAGGTCAGTCTCGCACCAACATTCAGTGCCAGCTCCAGTCATACTTGCATGCGCTCCACAGTTTGCTCATAAACTACTTATCAACCTCACCAAGACCAAAGCTGTGCTTTTTAGAACTCCACAGTAAATTTACCAAGCACCTGTGTCTTTAACTACCTTTGACATGTACTCATCCATGCCATAGAGACAGCCTCCACCTTCAAATACCCAGGACTATGGCTTGATCAGTCAGTAAATGTCCATTTCCACATAGACAAAGTGAGAGCAAAAATAAACAACTTCCTCGTCTAGGCCAGAAAGATCTTCCCTTTTCTATCCATCCAGACAGATTGGCAAAGGAGTTCTCCATTATCATGTTGAATATGGGCGCCTAGTTTTTGATTCTGCCTCCATGAAAAACATTGCCACACTCCAGACTATGTCTAACAGCATCTGCTGATTCATTGCAAACTCACCTCTTTGTGAGCATCACTGTATCAGCTTAGAAAAAGCCAAATGGCTATCCATAAAACAAATATCTAAACTACTTTTAGGCTCCCATCTCTACAAACTACTCCAAATCCACAGATTTACTCCCCTTGCAGCTAGACTTCATGGAAAAAACACTCCACATACAACCTGAGATACTACTCAGAAGCCGCACCAACCCTCATTACCCCTAAAAACAAAGTCCACAGTACTGCATAAGCTTTCCCATCTCAGGCACCTAGTCTTAAGGAAATCAATTCGGAATGCAGCTCAAAAAAAACTTTTTCATCCAGGTCTTCATGCTTCTGCTTCAGCACAGGACATATTGCCCAACCGATCACCTTTTTGAGTTTCTTATCCTCTTTCAAGATTAACTTGCTTTAGAAACTAATGTATATATTGTACATTACACTCTGCTTGATTGTATATCGCACTGTGCTTGTTCACCGAATTATAGTTTTTTTCTGTGTAATTAGTCTGAACTGTTATGTTATTGCTAAGTTGATGTATTTTTTTGTTTGTGAAATGTTTGGTATTTCACCCTGTAACTTGTCAATATTGATATCAGTGCACTACCCCAGTAAACAAATATAAATAAATAAATATCAGCAAGCATTTTCTCAAATACATCTGAAAGCCTAACAGGTCTTCATTTTGACATCTTGCTCAGACGTAATAGATCTTCACCTTGCAGAGTTTGTCATATTTTCTTTGGACTGTCTTGTGTCAACATCCTTTTGATAATTGTTTAACCTTTTGGGGTTAATAATTATAGCTGACTCAAAGGAACATTCTTAGCCACATGGCACAAGGCAGAATAATTGTACATAATAAAGCAGTGGTTCTGAAACTTTTGCAAGCTGGAGGGCCCATTTTATAAAGGAAACATTTTTGACGGATCCCTATCGGCGGCGGTACACATACATTACATTTGGATCAACCCCCAAACCTCCCAATCAGCCCCCCCCACCACCACACAGCCATTTCACTGTCCCATTACTTGGCTAATTCTCCC
Organism: Protopterus annectens; assembly: GCF_019279795.1. Taxonomy (NCBI): domain Eukaryota; kingdom Metazoa; phylum Chordata; order Ceratodontiformes; family Protopteridae; genus Protopterus; species Protopterus annectens. The sequence goes on along the minus strand of NC_056729.1, from coordinate 14,249,632 downwards.
CAGTTGCCATAAACACTGTTCAAAATACAGCTCCACTTGGTAGTACGTGTTTTCAATGTATAGTTCTGCACATTTTTCCAGTAAGCAGTGAAAAAACATATGAACCAATAATGACAAAACCACCCAATTCAGAACATTTCAACCATAAAGGGCCACTCAAACTTCTGTCATTACAATTCACCGATATCAGTCAATATGCACAATCTCTGCAGAAGTAAGTCATCTGAATAATTACATCTTGAAGAGATCTGTAACTAATGAAAAGTTTGCTGCTAGCAAACAACTTTATTTCAGTGTTTCATCTACAAATTCAGTGCTTGCTGCCCTTGAAGAATAAATTGCCTACTTAAAAAAAAAATGGTAAGCTCTTAATGTTGCATGGATGGCAAACTGAAAATAAGTTCATAGTTACTAAGCATCTCATCCAAAAGAGCACGTATTCAGGACTTCACTACCCACCTCCTAAAAATGCAAAACAGTATCAAAAATCCATCAATATGCTGTGGGAGTAGAACCCACAGCCTTCTGCATTAACATGCAAGTATGCTACCTGTTGCGCTACTAACACAGCATTAAAAGGCTGCACCACAATAGTGATACTATTGGTTAACTAGCTAAACAAATCTGTTGCACATTGTAAACAGACTTAGCATGACCAGCAGTAAACTTCTCTTGCCTTGAAGCTCACAATTCCTTGAAAATGCACTTGAAACTAAATTTCTTGAAAAATGCATCTGCCATAATGGGGGGACAGAGAGCCAAAACTAAGGGCACATGTTAAGTTTTGGTCTTGTAAACTTAGAAAGTTAATAGAACAAGTTTTGCATTAGTACAAAATTTCTAAAGGTTATGAAGCCTGATGCTCAAATGTCTGCCATTTTCTGACTTCAGTCATCAATGATTTGCCAGGGATTTGCCAGAAAAACTCAATTTTATTAGAAACAAACTGAAAATAGGCAAAAATATGGACATTCTACAAAAACCTGGACAGCTGAAGGGTATGCTGCCTACCTCTTACACATACCTCTTTCCCTCTTACACACACACACCTGCCTGCCTCCCTCCCTCTTACACACACACACACACAACCTCTCAACCTTTTCAGCGCAAGAAATATGGACAAACCCCGTCATAATGTGGGGAACAAAGGGCCAAAGCTAAGGATACATTTTAAATATTGCTCTTATAAACTTAGAAAGTTGATAGAACAACAAGTTTTGAATTAATACAAATTTTGCCATTATTTTCTTCAGTCCTCAATGACTTGCCAGAGAAACCCCATTTTATGCAAAACAGACCAAATAAGGCAAAAATCTAGCACACACTGAGAATATCTGGTCAACTGACAGCTACGCTCAGGCAACGCTTCTTATTAACGCCTTGGTAAAAAAAAAATAAATACCTTCAAGTTCTGTCGACAAGGTCGTCTGGACTGATCATCAGCTCTACATTAATTTCTCTTTACTGGCAAAAGGAAGAGAGCAAACTCATACAACAACCAACATAAATACGGGACCTGTCTTGCTTGGAGGAAACAGAACAGTTGTTTAAATTTCCCTCCAAGTTCTAACTGCTGGCAGAAAACACAGGGCAAGTGCTCAGCGTCAGCCGCAAACATGGAAGTTGTTCCTTCTTCTTCTCTAAAAACTAGGGGCAAGCAGCTGCTTAGCCACTGCTCAGCTGCAAACAGGGAAGTTTCTTTCTTTCTTTTTTTTTTTTTTAAATTGTGGCTGAGTGGTGCAACTTTTCTTTCTCCACAGGGTCGGGTCATGGATGATGCCCAAAAGCCAGGTGGGTGCAAGTGAGCTTGCAGACCCCTTGAGTTAGTACATACCCCCAGTGGTCCATGGACCACAGTTTCTGAAACACTGTATTAAAGGAACCATGCATTGAAAAAAAAATAATAAAACTAAACTAATCATTACTTTCGCATTTCTACATTAAATTAACATTAGTGCTGCAGTTCTTCCCAAGTGAAGCACGCTCACGCATGCACACACAAACACACACACACACAAACACACACACACACACACACACACACACACACACACACACACACACACACACACACACTCACAGACACAGGAGTTAAGCCCTAGTACCAAGTCAGCCAGCCAAAGTAATTTAGCAGGTTTACTGTTGTTGTTGTGTCTTTCGGCTTTCCCCGGTTAGGGGTCGCCACAGCGGAACTCCGGTCCGCTAATGATTAGCAGTAGATTTTTACGTGCCGAGTTGCCAGTCCTGATGCACAAACTTCAGCGAAGGTATGCCCATTCACGCATGTCTCCACACAGAAGACGCTCTAGTTGAGAATCGAACAGGACAGAGTCTTACTGTGAGGCGACAACGCTACCGCAGCACCACCACCGCAGTCCAAATTTAGCAGGTTTACTGTAATAAATCTAAAGTGATAATACACCAGTCAGTATTAACTGTAGTCATAAAACTGCACATTGATTGCATTACTGAAAAAGACTGATCATAGTAACTAATTTTAGTACAGCATTTTTATAATTTATCAGATATGACATCTGGAGAAGGCCTAGGCTTTATTTTATTTTTTTTTTATGCAAGACATGCCTCCTACCCCAAAAGAAAATACATTTCATTCTAAATAGTTTTGGCTTGTACATCTGTGGGAAAATGAACGGTTATGTTAAATGAAAAGCATGCGCTTCAGTTTCTTCTGGCAGTGTTTTGTCTCCCTCTAGTGGAAATTGGTCATACTGATGTTCAGAAGTAACTCCTTACAAAGCTAAATTAAATGTCTGCAAGAAATTAAATGCAGCTCCTTTGTAAATGCAGTTCAGTTAAAATTTTGACCAAAACTAATTTTTCTTTTTTTTAAACTCCAGCATTTTCTTTCTTTTTTTTTTTTTTTTAAAAAGAAGCATCTTTGTTAAATTATCATGTATGACATAGACAATCATGCATTTATATAAATGAAAATAAATGATATTAACATAATTTTAGTTGCAAACATTGTACATCGCAAACCATATCAACATAATTGCAGTTGCAAACATTATACATCACGTATAATCTGTCCAGTCATTGTTAGTCAGATATTCCATAGCTCATTCAAATCCTGCCTTCTTTAAAACCCTGTTCCTCCTCTGTATGTATTGTTCTCACAATTCCCATTTTTTCCATGTAATTTGTTCCTACTCTTTTCTAAAGATCCCAGTTCCAGTTTTATCTCTGTTACTGTATTCACTACTTCTAGTACAGTTGGTTTTGACTTTGATTTCTATTTTGTAGTAATTGATTTTTTTGGCAGCCACCATAATTAGACTCAGCAAGGCCTCTAGGCAAATCCCTTTTCTGTATCATGGGTCAAAAAAAATTATTTCCTCAGTTGCATCAATTTGCTCACACAGTATCTCTGAGAGAGTAAATTTGCAGGGAATCTTTAAAGTCTGCCAACTCATTACACTCCTGGAAAATATGTGCCAAATTATTTCTTTCTTCCCCATCACATCTCAGATCCAGCATTTTCTTTTTAATACTTAACCCAAAATAAAAAGATAATGTTTTTCATTATCGGAAGAAAATTAAACTAATCTGTTATGACTTAAGTGAAACTATTTTGTAGAAGCCAGTGGAATTAAACAGTCATTTATTTGTGCTTCCTTTCCTTCTCTTGTTTTTTTTTTCCTGTCCATACCCAGTGTCCCTGTGCCTACACCCAATCAGTCTATTTTTTCCTGAGGGACAGAAACCGGGCATTCTGAGGCTAGACAAGAGCCCTACAGCCTCCTCATTCCTGATTGGCCATCTGTTCCCTTGTAGGGAGTGGGCCAGTTTGCTGATCCTTCTGGGTGGCCAGATTTCTCTCACTGGAAGCATTCCTTCCCCTCAGAAACTCTTATGAATGTTGCTACCGCTGACTTCCAAGGGGAAGCACACTTCCACATGTTGAGTTTCCCTTGACTTACAGTGTGAATGCACTTGGATAGCACAAATTTGAAAAGCTTAGACTCCACTGGGTGTATCACATAATGCTTCCATTAGGTGTCACTCATGTGGCGAGCTAGAATCACATCTGCTACCCCAGGATGGATGAGCCAACAGTGGTTTCTCACTTATATCTTCCCTGGCCAGCTTCTACTGGTGCCTGAGGCAGAACTCAAGTCACTGGCAATGTAGTCTGGCCTTTACCCTTCTCTGCCATCGACCTGGCAGCATAGTCATTTATTTGATGACATTTTATTGGAAAAAAAAAATCAGTCCCAAAAATTTGAAGTATATGCAGACTGGGCAATCTTTCATAATGCCATAAGATGTTCTTGGGGGTATATTTTGTTAGGTAGGTATATGCCCAATTTCTGTGGAGGCTCTGCAGTACTGTTTAGCTACTCTGCTCAGAGTCCGCAGTCTAGGCAAAGGGGCTGAGAGAATCAAATCCAGGACTGGAGGTGAAGCTTGTTAGCAGCTAATAGCCTTAATCTGCTGTATTAAACTGCCAAATGGGTTATGTAATAGATGTTTTTGATCATAAACAGCTTGTTATGTGTTCAAGATATGGATGCCAAGAAATTTACTTTGAGAATAGAGTGAAACAAAACTCTCGAGGTGAGTGTTGGCATCATGTGGAAAACATACAACAAGTAGCTTGTGAGCAGAGAAATATGATCATAGTTCTTTATATTACAGAGAACGTCAGCTAGCTAAGTGCATTTTTGATGAGCAAACAGCTTTAAAGCTTTTAATAACTTTGGTCTACCTTTCTGTGAGTATTTTTGGCAGCAGGAAATGGTTTACAGCTTTTAAACCTGTTTTTACTTTCAGTTGCTGTTCTGTGGTGGATGATACTATGATCTAATGTGAGACCAGGACATAACAGCTCTGAAAAGTGCATAACAAAACTTGTTAGGCACCTCTTTGAGATCAGAGAGAGGCATAAAAAGCTTGCATTTCACAGATTTTTGGAGAGAAATCTATGAGCTCCACCTATTACGAAGCTGTTGCTGTTAATATCTTGTTCATGCAGTAGATAGGGTAACTTTAGGGTGAGTAATATTGAGAAAATGCTTTGTAAAGATCGAAGAATGTTTTATAATTTTGTTAGTGTAGCTCAAGTAAAAGCAGGTAATGCATGCACTGCTTGACTTCTTCTGCTTCTCTGTGTACCTAATGAACATGCAAATTATAGACTTTGCATATTCTGTATATTGACTGCATATTGGTGACTTATTAACCATATGCTGGCATATGTTCTTTGACTGTTCATGGATCTTTATAACCTGCTGTTCTGATTAATATGGCTCATGCCCATCTAGTCAGTGGTTACAAAGCATGATACAATCAATCAGTCAGTAAATAAATAAACTGTCTAACTAGAATGAGTAAAGACGTGTATATAATTCCAAGCAGCATTGTGTAATCTGATAAGTAAACAAGTCCACCAAAATAAAGTGCAAGGTTTGCATCTGCATATTGACTGGTGACAAGGCAATAGGCAACAAAATAAAGAAATAAATAAAAATAGACTGTTACTACTTATATACACACCTTACACGTTGCCACATTTCTTAATTCATATATGCTAATATTCTTGTGGACTGGCCTATATTGATAAAACCACCAGACAGTACAGGGTTTATTTCATATGCTGTAGAAAAATAGGAGATGGTGAAGGGCATGAACACTTGGCTACCTCAGGTGAGTTTAAAGTTCTTTTGGCTACTACATATAAAGCACTCTGTCGCATATAGTCTACTCAGAGGCGATCTCTGCTTAATATATAAGGCCATGTCAAACCCAGAGCTGTTGGACATGCTGCACTTAAAGAAATCCCAATCCATTAGAGCCACACGCTCCAGGGACCTAAACCTTGTCATCACAATGAACAAAACATGCTGGAGGGATAGGTTCTTGACCCAGAGACTCCTCATACTCTGGAACAGACTGCACATACATGTCAAGCAGAGCACCTCCTTGGCCCTCTTCAAAAGGAACCTTGACGACTGGATGGACGATAGGAAATTTATCCTGGGGATCACGTCAGTCGCCCTGCTGGACAGGGGTCCAGGGAAGTAAGTATTGTGGGAAGAAATAGCCAGGGCTAGGCTTGTATAGGCCCTAGGGCTAATAGCCTAGTACCAACCTATAAACATATATATATACATATATATATATATATATATATATATATGTATGTATGTATGCCAACAGAATAAAATATGAAAAGGATTCAGGGAGGTCACTTTATTGTTTTTCACAGAAAGGGTAATAGTAATTGCAGCATCCTCCTAAAAGATTGAGCAGAATTAAACAGTGTCATAATTCAGCAATATGTGGGACAGTTAGTCTGTGTAACTGGTGCTCTAGGATAAGTTATTTATTTATTTTGTTTATTTATTTTACAGTTGTTAACTGGGAAAGTCCACTGGACATGTGTCCTTTTTTTAGTGGAGGCCCAGGGAGAAAAGCTCCACAAAATAACAGTACAAAGGTGGTGCAGTTATACATAATAATAGTGTTAAAAAAGAATAAGAGTATATATAGTAGTTATGAACATTTGCAGAAAGAATCCATTATTAACAAAACATAATTTGTAGTTGAGCTGGCCTACTGCTACAGGTGTAGGGAGTCCATCTGTGCCACAGAGACCCACATCTCTATCAGTGGGCAGGCTCAGGGAAGGAAAAGTGAAGTGACCAAGGCTAATGGCCTCCTGCTTAAGAGTACATTTAGGAAAAGTCCTGGCATGTGAAGTCTGGGCACATGCTAAGAAAGGAGGAGTAAATGCTTGGTTGGGGAAGGGTTGAGTCAGACCTATGTGACTTATGTGAGTCTTACACCCACTGCTGAACCCCATTACAGTTTCTCCTGCACATCATGTAGAATACCCTGTCCCATGGGGTACTTTTGGAGTATTAAAAGAGTAAATGTGTAGTATACAAAAAAAGCCTTGGCTTCTGCAGAGTGAGCCCACAGGTTCTTTCTCAAATCTGAGTGAAAGAGCATGAGGAGGTCTAGTAAGGGTCAGGGAACCAAAAAAAGTATTGCCTGCAGCTAATGCAGTTAAGTAGTTACAGAAATAAATGGGCTAAGTGTGCCCAGTAGTCCCCCATCTTCCATTCAGTCTGTGTTTTCTGTTTCATGTTCTTTATCAGAAAATCTTGGGGTCTAGACAGGTGGAAGAAAAATGCTAGTACCACTCACTTTTACAGTTTGTTAGGGCTGTGCTTCTAAAGATTTAAAATGTTATTCAAAGGGACTACATGAGAGACAGCTGAGCTAGTATTGAATAGCTTATCATACACAATGGATGCTTATATAATGTTCAGATCTAGTATTTTGTTTCACTGTAGTATCATTGGGAAGTAGGCCGAGACCATTTTGTAGAAATAAATTGTCAGTTATTACACTAGGTGCGGGCCATCGAGGTGAGAGAGATGATTAGCTAGTTATTCACAAGTGTTTGAGGAAGAGTGGAACTGAGGTGGTTTCAGCAGTGGTGTTTATGGAGCTGGCATGTGCTAGATGTGAGACCAGTCCTGGATACATGTGAAGCTTATCTTAGATAAGAGGCTCTGGGATCTCTGTTAGCATTTGTTTATGTACAAGGATGCTGGTGGATCTTTGTTATGCTTTTTGGTTCCTGTTTTCTCCTCACTAACCTTTAGTTGTTAGTACAGTTCTTAGCTATGTCATTAAATTGTTATGCAATTGTTGCTAAACCTTTGTAGTTAGTCAAAATGTATTTAAAGTTGTTAAAACAATAAACTGAATAGTTTCACTATGATATTGTTTGTGTGATATGGCACCCTATACCTGGATTAATGGGTCTGGGCTTTACTCATTTTATTTAATCAAGTTGCACCTTCTTCAGAAGACGTTATGGTAAAGAAGCTTGTCAGATGGTACTCATTAAATATTCTAAATGAAAAAGTGTTCACCTTGGTAACCAGTCTAGTCCAGATACAGATTTGCTGTATCCAGGACTGTTTGCAAGCTTCTGAGCCCCCCAAGCCTTTATGTGTTGGAGGGAAGCATTCTAGCTTATCAGTGGGAGTGGTGAGCACTAGGCAGCCTATCTACCACAAGATCCAGGTACAGATTCTTAGTTTTAGCACTTGAATTTGCTTATTCGTGCTCAGCACTTGTTCATAACTTGTTGTTAGCACTAAATAAGCTACAAATTACTACATCACTCAACCTTCCTTTTTACCTAGAGGAAAACAGTTTTTGTACTTACTTTCCTCACTTGCTTAGAGAAAAACAGCTCTTATACTCATTTTCCTCACTTGTCTAGAGGAAAGTAGTTTTTTATTCAGGCATGTCCAAGGATCAGCTCCCAATATTCTCTCCTGTCTAGCTGATGAATCTGGGCATCTTGTGGCAAAGTAGCAATTGTCTCATGTACACAGACAACCCTCTCCTCCTACCTCCCAACACCATAACCTGTGAGAGATGCACTTATCTAGCCAAACTGGAGGTAAAGCTCTCTCCAACCAAGACTGAACTTGACAGTCAAGAGGAGACGGTAAACACTTGCAGCACACCACACTCATCACATAGTCCCACTAAACTTATACCACCAAAATTCACACATAGAAACACAACAAAATTTGCGTAGGCTCTCAATAACAATCTGCTCAAGCAACAGAGACCTCCAAAGCAGAAATGCAAGCAACCCCCCCCCCCCAAAACAACCCAAATGACACATAGCCCACAGACTTAGTGCACCACTCAGCCACAGCCCATAAGGCAAAGTAATGTACCCAACATGCTAGTCATAGGTGACTCTATAGTCAGGCACACTGATGTCCCACTCACCAGGCTAAACAAGGAGAAGGTTACTGTCAGCTGCCTGTCGGGTGCCAGGATCTGCCACATAACCCATGCACTCAGGTCACTCCACAACATGTATAAATATGACTCTGTCATTGTCCATGTTGGTGTGAATGACCTGAGATGTACCTCCCTGGACTACATGAAAAGAGACCTGGAAGAGCTCTTCGATCTTGTAGCCCAGGCAGGTATGACCCTAGCCCTGAGTAGCATCCTGCCATTGCCCAGAATGATACCGCAGTACAAGGACAAAATGATTGACTTCAATTGGCTAAGGCTCTGGTGTCATTCTAAGGGGATGCAGTATCTGTCTCTCTGGGACGACATGGTCGACAAACCACAATGCTTTGCCAGAGATGGCCTGCGTCTGTCAACCCTGTGATTCTGGATACTGGCTAAGGCTCTTGCTGCCCCATAGTGCCTTTTTTAGGCAAGGTTCAAATGACAAATTCACCACTGTAACAGTTACAGGCAAGCAAAAACTGAGGGTATTGCTACTCAATGCTAGAAGTCTAAAACTCAAAATGCACTACCTCGAGGCACTACTTAAAATCGAGAACATCGATATCTGTGCAGTGACTGAGACCTGGTTCAAGGCTCCAGAGAGCACCCCTGCATTACCAGGCTATAACTCATACCACACTTTTCAGCCACCTAACCTGGACTGGAACACTAAAGGCGGAGGTGTGTCCATATTCATTAAGAATATCCACACCACCAGGCTAGTTGCTTAGCATAATGCATCCGAGGTTATCCAAGTACAACTAACTCTGGGCAAAACTGCAATCCAAATTGTAGCTTGCTACAGATCCCCCACCATGCTCCAGGATTCACACTCCTCTTTAGTTGATATACTGGAAAATATTAGGGTTCAACCAAACACGCTAATAATGGGCAATTTCAACTACCCCGCCATTAACTGGGAAAACTATTCATGTACCAACTCCTTCACTCAATGCTTTCTGGAATTCATAGATTCCAGTGCCCTTGATCAGCTTATCCACACCCCCACCAGGGGCAACAATATCCTAAACCTAGTCATTACCAACATGAGTGTTCCACACCTGAAGTCAATTCCTCGTTGGCCAGATCCGACCATAAGCTAATCACCCTAGATATCCACATCCCGCCCCCACCCCCCATTAAGGAAATCATGGTAAAAAATTTCTCCAAAGCCAAATTCATGCTTCTTATAACAGAAGTGGCAAACTTCTTGACACCCATGCAGATAGGCAATACAGATACAACTGCTGAATCCTACACACATGCACTCTTTCAGCACTTACACGAGTGCATGGATTGTGCTATCCCAAATAGATCTGGTCTGTAAGGCCATAGAATGTATCATCATGGAACTCATAAACAAAGACATTGGTAACCTCCAAACTCTGGACCCCACCCAGTTCGTGTTTGTGAAAGGCAGATCATGTCTCCTGAACCTGATTGACGACTTTGAGGCAGTCACCAAAGCTGTAGATGAGGGTAAGGTGGTTCACACAGCCTATTTTGACCTTGCCAAGGCTTTCGACACCATCCCCTATTCTGGAATTATAGCTAAACTCACTAAACTAGGTTTAAATCCCTATGTCACAAGATGGGTTGCCAATTGGCTCACTGACAGAACCCACACTGTAAAGGTTGCTGACTCCAAATCTGAGTTCAAACCAGTGACAAGTGGAGTACCACAGGGTTCAGTCCTGGGACCTCTCCTGTTTGGTATCTACTTCTCTGAAGTACAGGCTAACACAGAAGGCCTTTGGCTAACGAAGTTCGCAGATGACTGCAAACTAGGAGCCATAGCTGAGTCCCCAAATGATGTGGACATCCTACAGAAGGGCCTCACTGAGACAGATGCCTGGTGTCAGAACCATGGCCTCAAGCTCAGTGAAAAAAAGTGCATTGTCATCCCCTTTGGTAAAACCTCTGTACGCATGAACTACCAAATAGGCGGCAGTCTACTTAAGGCTGAATGTGTGATGAGATCTGGGGACCTAGGTGGAGAGTAGTTTCTCCTTTGATAATCACATCGCCACAGTAGTCAGGAAATCCTTCTATGTGGCACACCTCATCACAAAAGGGTTCTCATCTAGGAAAAAAGAGGTCATTGTTCCCATCTGCTCGACACTCACTAGACCCATTATAGAGTACAATGCCCCTTTTGGAATGTACCTCACAAGACATCTGCAGCAGCTGGAAAGGCTACAGAAGTACCTTACAAAAATGATTACTGGTCTCAAACAGATGCCCTTCACTGACCATCTCAAAAAACTCCAGCTTTACTACGTAACATATCACCTACTCCGGGCTGATCTCTGCCTAACATATAAAGCTATGTCAAACCCAGAGCTGTTGGACATGCTACACCTAAAGTCCCTCCGAGCTATATGCTCCTAGGGACCTAAACCTTGTCACCACAATAAACAGGACATGCTGGAGGGATAGATTACTGTCCCAGAGACTTCACATACTCTGGAACAAGCTACCCATCTATGTCAAGCAAAGTTCCTCATTAGCACTTTTCAAAAAAAATCATGATAAATGGATGGGAAATAGGAAATACACCCCGGGGATCACTTCTGTGGCTCTGCTTGACAGGGGCACAGGAAAATAACTTTCTTGGGTGGCGTAAGCCAGGGAATCTTGTTGGCTAGGCTTACTTAGGCCCTTGGGCCGATAGCCTAGTACCTACCTATGAACCCTTTGAAATGTTGGCACTCACTAGAGTGAGTCCTGAAACAGAGAGACTGAAAAGCCGAAAGAACAGATTTACATATAGTAAGTCCAAACTACCTTTTCTGGGGCTACTCCCTTTTCTATGAGGTATGGCGATCTTGGAGCTGGTATATTTGTTTGGTTGTGTGGAGAGGCATGCCTGTAACATTGGGTGGGGGTGCAGGGGGGCATGTCCCCCACACACAAAAAAGACATTTTAAGGGGAAGACTAAATTTTCCAGGTCTATTGTTCTCCTGTATTTCCAATCTCTTTTATTTTTTTCTGCACTTGGCATTTCATGTGCCAGCATTTCAACAGAGCCATTAACCTTTCTCCGAGGAGGACCATTATAGAAATACAGTACATAGGTTTTCCATTTTCCTTGGTCACTAAGTTGTTGACCCATTTTTTATTAATGTACTGTTTCCTGGCAGTGCATATACTCTATACCGTGATGTAACATATACCTTAGGCTGATGTACCACTTGCATTAGATGTGTCTAACTGTTATGTAAAGCTAGAGTTATCTCTTGCTATTATAAGTACTGTTTTATATTTTAAGTAGCTTGCTGGTGTCTTCAACACTACTTCAGTGGGTTGATAACTATTAGAAGTGTTATATGTATTTGTACATAAAGATAATATGCTATTATTTTATTTTAATTTATTGATTTCACTGCTGAAGGCTCTCTATTCGACCTTACCAGCCAATCAGTAAAACAGTTCACTGCACCTATCCAGGCATGTCCAAAGGGCAGTTTCAGGTGTACTCTCCGGTCCAACTGGTGAATCTGGGCATTTTGAAACAGTGTTACAACTGCCTCATGTACACAGACAACCCTCTCCTCCTACCACCAAACACTAACACATGCGAGAGATGCAGTTATACAGCCAAACTGGAAGTTAAGCTCTCTCAACCCAAGAATGGACCAGACAGTCAAGAGGAGAATGGAACTACTTGCATCACACCACCAGTCTCACATCATCATCTTCTTTCGGCTGTTCCCGTTAGGAGTCGCCACAGCAGATCACCTGTTTCCATTTCTTCCTGTCCTCTGCATCTTGCTCTGTCATACCAACCACCTGCATGTCCTCTCTTTACCACATCCATAAACCTCATCTTAGGCCTTCCTCTTTTCCTGTTACCTGGTAGCTTCATCCTTAGCATCTTTTTCACAATATACTCAGCATCCCTCCTCACCACATGTCCAAACCAACATAATCTTGCCTCTCTGGCTTTGTCTCCAAACCTTCCAACCTGGGCTGACCCTCTAATATACTTATTCCTAATCCTGTCCAACCTCGTCACACCCAGTGCAAATCTTAACATCCTTAACTCTGCCACATCCAGCTCAAACTCCTGCCTTTTTGTCAATGCCACTGTTTCCAACCCATGTAAAATAGTTGGTCTCACTGCTCTCTTGTAGACCTTCCCTTTCACTCTTACAGGTACTCGTCTGTCACAAATCGCTCCTGACACTCTTCTCCACCCACTCCATCCTGCCTGTACTCTCTTCTTCACCTCTCTTCCACACTCACCGTTACTCTGAACTATTGACCACAAGTATTTAAACTCATTCACCTTCGTCACTTCTACTCCTTGCATCCTCACCATTCCTCTATCCTCCCTCTCATTCACACACATATATTCTGTCTTAGTCCTGCTGACCTTCATTCCTCTTCTCTCTAGAGCATATCTCCATCTCTCCAGGGTCTCCTCCACCTGTTCCCTACTCTCACTACAGATTACAGTGTCATCTGCAAACATCATAGTCCACGGGGACTCCTGTCTGATCTCGTCTGTCAACCTGTCCATCACCAATGCAAATAAGAAAGGGCTCAGAGCTGATCCTTGATGTAACCCCACCTCCACCTTAAATGCATCCGTCACTCCCACTGCAGACCTCACCGCTGTCACACTACCCTTGTACATATCCTGTACCACTCTTACATACTTCTCTGACACTCCTGACTTCCTCATACAATAACACAACTCCTCTCTAGGCACCCTGTCATATGCTTTCTCTAAGTCTACAAAAACACAATGCAACTCCTTCTGACATTCTCTGTACTTCTCCATCAACACTCTCAGAGCAAACATTGCATCTGTAGTGCTCTTTCCCGGCATGAAACCATACTGCTGATCACTAATCATCATGTCCCTTCTTAACCTAACTTCCACTATTCTTTCCCATAACTTCATGCTGTGACTGATCAATCTAATCCCTCTGTAGTTACTACAACTCTGCATATCACCTTTATTCGTAAAAATCGGTACCAAAACACTTTTTCTCCATTCCTCAGGCATCCTCTCACTTTCTAAGATTTCATTAAACAATCTGGTTAAAAACTCCACTGCCATAGATCTATGAAACCAGCACCGGAAAAAAACACACATAAATACACGAAAACATTCTCAGAGGCTCTAAATAAAAATCTGCAAAAAGCAACAGAGACCTGCAAAGCAGACACTTAAGCAACCTCCACCCCCCAACACAAACCATGAAACACATACTTCACAAAACCAGTGTGCCATGCAAACAACGCCCTTTAGGCAAAATAAACATACCCAACACACCAGTAATAGGTGACTCTATAGTGAAGCACACTGACGTCCCACTTACTAAGCTGAACAAGGAGAAGGTTACTATTAGCTCCTGTCGGGTGCCAGGATCCGCCACATAACACAAGCACTCAGGTCACTCCAGAACAAGTACAAATACAACTCTGTCATTGTTCCATGTTGGTGTGAATGACCTGAGCCGTACCTCCCTGGACTACATGAAAAGAGACATGGAAGAACTTTCTGATCACGTATCCCAGGCCAGTATGACCCTGACCTTGAGTAGCATCGTGCCCTCACCAAGAATGATGCCATGATATAAAGAAAAAATTATCAGTTTCAGCAATTGGCTAAGCTTCTGGTGTCATTCTAAGGGGTTTCAGTGTCTGTCAGCCTGGGATGTCATGCTCAGCAAACCACACTGCTTCGCTAGAGATGGCTTGCACCTGTCACCCTTAGGCTTTCGAATACTTGCCAAGGCTCTTGCGACCCCCATAGTGCCTTTTTTAGGCAAGGCTCAAAAGGCAAACCCACCGCTGTAAATAGCACAAGTAACAAAAAACTGAGGGTAATGCTGCTCAGTGCCAGAAATCTAAACCTCAAAATGCATGCACTCGAGGCACTCCTCAGTATGGAGAAAATCGATATATGTGCAGTAACAGAAACCTGGTTTAAGGCTCCAGAGAGCACCCCAGCACTACCAAGCTACAACTTATGCCATACATTTCGGCCACAAAACCTGGACCGAAATACAAAAGGCAGGGGCGTATCCATATTCATCAAGGATACCCACACCTCCAGGTTAGTGGTACAGCACAATGCTTCAGAGATCATCCACGTGCAACTAACAACGGGCAAAACTGCAATTTAAATTGTAGCTTGCTACAGATCACCCACCATGTCCCAGGACCCCCATTCTGCATTTCTGGAAACATTGGGAAACATAGAGGTCCTACCAAACATCCTGATATTGGGCGATTTCAGTTACCCAAACATTAACTGGGAGAACTACTCAAGTACTAACTCCTTTGCTCAACATTTCCTAGAATTTATAAACTCAAATGCCCTGGATCAACTGGTCAACACCCCCACCAGAGGTGACAACATATTGGATCTGGTCATCACCAACATGGGCGACCTGTGTTCTACACCGGAGGTCCACCCCTCACTGGTTAGATTTGACCATAAACTAATTACTCTGGATATCCACATTCCGCCCCCACCCTCGGTCAAAGAAACCACAGTGAAAAACTTTTCAAAAGCAAACTTCACGTTACGTAAGACCGAGGTGGGAAGTTTCAAAGTCCCCACGTTAAAGGATAATGCTGACCAAGCTGCAAAATCCTTTACTAATGCACTCTATGGGCACCTATAAGAATGCATGGATTGTGTTATCCCAAGCAAAACCAAGACTCACTCCTCCAAGAAAAAGAAACCAGTCTGGTGGACCCCTGTCATAAACAAGCTATACAATAGAAGGAGGAAACTAGTACAGAAAGAGTAAAATCCCAAGAAGGTAAGACATCCCTGATCAGTATCGGCAAGAAACTACGATCCCTCATAAAATCATCCAAGGCTAGCTTCGAAATTAAAATTGCCAAGGACTCCAAAGATGACCACAAGGCATTCTTTAGCTATGTCAAGAATCTAAGTGGCAATTCTCAGATCTGCTCGGAGTTAATGCAGAATGGCACAAAATACACTGAACCGACCGATATCGCCAACATCCTGGCAGACAGGATCAGTGTAAACTTCACCTCCCCTCTCACCTCCAAAGGGCCCTTAACCATACCAGAAGAATGTAGTGCCCCTGAAATCACAGACACTCAGGTTAAAACAGCCCTCTCCAAAGTCAAAAACACAGCATCAGTGGGACCAGACGGTGTCCTAGATGAGCTGAAAGATGAACTAACCCCTCACCTAAAAACACTGTTCAAACTCAGCCTCTCCACAGGCTACGTGCCCGTAGAGTGGTGCACAGCAACGGTTATTTTGCTCCACAAAGGTGGAGCCACAACAGACCCCAGGAACTATCGCTCTATATCACCAAGGCCATTGATGAGGGAAAGGCAGTCCATACAGCCTACCTCGACCTGGCAAAGGCCTTCGACACAATACCCCACTCAGGTATCATCGAAAAACTCATCAGCTTGAATGTAAACCCATACATCACAAGATGGGTTGCAAACTGGCTAAGTGACAGAACCCACAGGGTCAGAGTTGCTGGAGCCATGTCAGACTCAAAGCCTGTCACAAGTGGTGTCCCACAGGGCTCAGTCCTGGATCCACTCTTGTTCGGCATCTACTTTTCTGAAGTACAAGCAAACACAGGAGGGTTATGGCTGACAAAGTTTGCAGATGACTGCAAACTGGGCCATAGTCGAAAACACATCTGACACAGATATCCTTCAGAAGGGCCTCACAGAAACGGATAACTGGTGCCAGAGCCATGGCCTAAAGTTAAACGCCAAGAAATGCATAGTCATACCCTTCGGGAAAAACAAGGTTACCCCTAGCTACCATATAGGTGGCAATCCACTGAGCACAGAAGAAGTCATCAGGGATCTGGGGACCCAGGTTGACAGTAGCCTTTCGTTTGACACTCATGTTGCTAAAGTAGTTAGGAAAACCTTCTACATTGCCCACCTGATCATGAAGGGATTCACATCTAGATCAAGGGAGGTCATCGTCCCCCTGTACTCATCACTCATTAGACCTATGATTGAGTACGATGCCCCATTCGGAATGTATCTGACCCGACACCTGCAGCAGCTGGAAAGGCCCCAAAAGTTCCTCACCAAAAGGATAAAGGGTCTCAAAAATATGTCTTATGCTGCCCGAATGAAAGAACTCCAGCTCTATTCAGTCTCATACCGCTTGCTCAGAGGTGACCTGTGCCTGACATATAAGGCCATGTCATACCCAGATTTGATGAATATGCTTCACCTCAAAAAATCTAGATCCCTCAGAACCACAAGGGCGGGAGACTTAAACCTTGACACGGTTATTAATAGAACGTGCTGGAGGGACAGATTCATCACCCAGAGACTCCCTATGCTGTGGAACAAAATCCCGGTACATGTGAGGCATAGCACCTCGCTGGCCTTGTTCAAGAGGAATCTTGACCAATGAATGGGAGATCGCAGATATACCCCAGGGATTACTTCAGTGTGTCTGCTTGACAGAGGCACAGCAAAATAATTGGCATAGTTTTATTCAAACTAAAGGGGTGGCGAAAGCCACATAACTATGGGCTAGGCTTATAAATGCCCTTGGGCAGATAGCCTAGTATGAACCTATGAACCTATAAGCCTGACTAGCTTGGTCTGCAAGGCTATGGAGTGCATCATCATGGATCTCATTAACAGAGACATTGGGAACCTCCAAACACTGGACCCTACCCAGTTTGGCTTTGTTAAGGGCAGATCTTGCCTCCTAAACCTGGTGGACTTCTTTGAGACAGTTGCCAAGGCTATAGACGAGGGAAATGTGGTCCACACAGCCTACCTAGACCTCACAAAGGCCTTCAACACCATTCCCCATTCTGGTATTATAGGCAAGCTCAGCAGCCTGAACATAAACCCCTATGTCACGAGATGGGTTGCCAGCTGACTCACGGACAGAACCCACATGGTAAGAGTTGCGGGAGCTAGGTCTGACTCTAAACCAGTTACAGGTGGTGTTCTCCAGGGCTCAGACCTAGGATCCCTCCTGTTCGGCATATACTTCTCAGAGGTACAGGCAAGCACAGGTCTATGGCTGACCAAGTTTGCAGATAACTGCAAAGGAGGGGCTATAATTGACTCTCCAGCTGACACAGATGTCCTCCAAAAGGGTCTCACTGAGACAGATACCTGGTGTCAAAACCATGGCCTCAAGCTAAATGCCAAAAGTGCATAGTCATCCCCTTTGGAAAAAACAAAGTACCCACAAACTACCACATAGGTGGTAGCCCCCTAAATATGGAATAAAGAGTGATCTGGGGACCCAAGTAGATAGTAATCGCTCCTTTGATAGTCACATTGCCAAAGTAGTTAGAAAATCCTATGTGGCCCACTTAATCACAAAAGGGTTTTCATCCAGATCAAAAGAGGTCATTGTGCCCCTCTACTCATCATTCATCAGACCCATCATAGAGTACAATGCCCCATTTGGGATGTACCTGACAAGACACCTGCAACAGCTAGAAAGACCACAGAAGTACCTCACCAAGGGAATCACTGGCTTCAAACAGATGCCCTATGCAGCTCGACTGAAGAAACTCCAGCTGTACTCAGTTGCATACCGCCTACTCAGAGGTGATCTCTGCCTGACATACAAGGCCATGTCCAACCCAGAATTGATGGACATGCTCCACCTAAAAAAAAAACATATCCCCTGAAGCCACACGCTCTAGGGATCTAAATCTCACCACAAAAATAAATAGGACGTGCTGGAGGGATAGATTCCTGTCCCTGAGACTTCCCATGCTCTAGAACAAGATTCCAATCTACATTAGGCAGAGCTCCTCGCTAACACTTGTCAAGAGAAACCTTGACGAGTGGATGGAAAATAGAAAGTTTACCCCAGGGATCACTTCAATGGCTGTGCTGGACAGAAGCACAGGGAACTAATCTAAGGGGGCGGCGAAAGCCAACACAATTCCGGCTAGGCTTATAAATGCCTTCGGGCAGATAGCCTAGTACCTACCTATGAACCTTTAATAAGTAGGCTGAAAAGATTTCCATGTAGAATGTGTTTTTTTTTTTTTTTTTTTTAGGGGGTAGCTTGCAGTGCAGAGGATTATCAATGTTTCACCAACGTTAATAAGATGACTAAAAAAAAGTACCTTACCAAATTGTATATTTTAAAGAAAAATGTAATGGAATAGATGGCATCCAGGAAGGAGGATACTGCAAAACATGATGAGAGAAAAAAAATGATCAAGAGCTAAGAAAGGAGAAACAAAAAAAAAGGCAACTCCAGCTTCTTCTTCCTTTTCTTTGTATAACTTAACTTTAAAGGCTTCCATGTTAGGGGGAAAAACTGACTCTTGACTGTTGAATAGAAAATAAAAAGTGCCATCAGTGCCCCCCCTCCCCCCATGCTACCTTGCCTAAGATAACTACCGTGCCAGGCTGTACTGTTGCAGTCCTGTCTTTTTGCAGCGCTGATAATAGTGGGTCATTTCTTTGAGGTCAGTCCATCTTGGAGTATCACTGGAAAGGACTAGGGACTTCTACGTGTACACATTGTCAGCCATGCTTTGAGACTCAAAGCTGTAGTGGTAGACCAGTCCATCTCAACGGGTTCCATTTAGATGCTCAATAGTCATTTTACGCGAATACGAGAAGAGCGACACGTATTGTGCGAACCATGGAAATGCTGAATGTCCAAAACAATGAAAAATCTAAATGTCGAAGTGTCATGGTTGTCCCGTCTGCTGTCTAGCTCCGTAAGGTAAGTGTGCGATAGTTACGGACCATAGGGTTAAGGTGCGGGTTAAGGTAAGTGCATAGATAGGTAATGTGTTTAAGGTTTAGTGTAGAGTTAGAATTAGGGATTTGTTAAATGTATGTGTGGATTATTTATTTTGTTTTGGTATATCTCTGTAGGGAAGTGTGCGATAGTTACGGACCTTAGGGTTAGGGTGCGGGTTAAGGTAAGTGCATAGATAGTAATGTATGTAAGGTTTAGTGTAGGGGTAGAAGTAGGGTTTTGGTGCTTTACTTTAGGGTTAGAAGTAGGGTTTTGGTTAGTGTATGTATGTGGTTTATTTATTTTGTTTTGGTAGGCAGTATGTAGTGAGAGGTGGAGTTGGCAGACTTTGGGGATTCAACTTTTTGAATTTCACGGTTTAGTGCGTTCGGCATATTCGCGGTTCGTGCAATATGTGTCGGTGTTTACGCATTCGCTTAAAAGGATATTCGCTAATATAATATAGACCCCATCTCAGCATACCTCTTGGGGCAGTTAACTATAATTTCCCATAATGGGATGACAGCTGATTCCATGGCAGGGTCTGGCTTCTCTTGCATACCCTTTTAATACTGCTGAAGCACTCAGCTGGGTTCTCAGATGTTATTGAAGATGCTTATTTAACCCCCTGCCTAGAAGGTCTGTGCTTCCAAGTGGAAAAGGTTCTCATTATAGGAAGAACAATACCTGCACCCCCAAAGCTGTTTAGCTTGCAGGTGATCCTGACTTATTTCAGACATTTGTGTGACTTAGGCCTCAAGTTATTCCGCAGTCAGGATACTTTTCCTCCCCATTATGACCTTGGGGGTGCATGACTGTGGGTCCAGTGCCAGCAACTGAAGCAGTGTTTTAAAGGATTGTTGCATTTCTGTCCTCCTCTAAAGAAATCTTTGCCTTTCTGGGTCTTGAAATTCATTATCAGCAGGTTTGCTTGTCCTCATACTGAGCCCAGCAGTGCAACAGCACTGAAGATAACTTCTTGGAAGACTCCCCCTAGCCCTGATGTCTTTGTATAGGAGTTTACAACTACAAGCCCTTGTATGCTTTATAGACAGTGATTAAATGATCAGAAATGACATATACACAGCTTAAGTCATTAAATAGTTAAATCTTTAAATATTATTTCATCAGTCTGAGCAGATATTGTATACATCAAACTGTGTAAATACTGTATATATGTTGTCTTGTATATTGTGTCACACTATCTTGCAATCCCTCATCAATTTGCTAATGCAATATTATAGCATATGTATGTCTTATAAAATTATGCTACAGTGTTATTGTATATGCTGTGCTAATTGTTATGGCCTGGGTCATGGATGAGGAGGGCTGATATACCAGTTAACAGATGGAAAAAAATGAAATTAAATGTGTTAAGCAACATGCCTGATCTTTCACATGGATCACCGCTCAATTAGATTTAACCTATTGAAGGTGGTTTCTGAATTTTCCATGAATCGGATCATCTGTCCATCTCCTTGGTTTTTATACACACAAGAAATTGTGGGGTCTTTATGTACTGGGTATCCATTTATAAGCTCAGGTATTTACTGAACCAGGCACTTAAGTTTAGGAAGATGGACCAGCTTTTCTCCAGTGAGGGAATGACTTACAGTTGCCAAGCAGATGCTTTTCAGGACATTTACTATTAAGTGGTGAACTGACCCCGGCAGCTGCTGATGTTAGAACCAGCTTCACTTGGAGGGGTGACTGCACCACTCCTTGTTTCAGAAATGGTTCCATTGCAGACATTTGTGTCATGGTCATTTGGTCTTCTGCACATACCTTCACTATGCCTTATTGTCTTGACTGCTACTCCATGAATTGGTACAACATTACTTCAGGATTCATCCTTTTGATCCCATTTCCATAGTCTGTTCTCTTGTTCCCTCCACTCCAAGGGATATTGCTTGGGATTTATCCTAACCAAGATCCATTCAGATGTTCTTCGGTGTTAGCTGTAGCAAATGTATTGTTACTGCATTGGCTGATCTAAGAGAAGGCTGTCCTGGACTGGTCATGAGTACTCTTCTAACAATTCCCATGGGAGAATAATCCTTCCATCCAGCCTTGTTTGTTACTACTAGTACTTTCATAGCTCAGCACTTACTGGAAGAAACGTATCTCTTGTGTATACTGGTTTCTTTGCTAGGAGCTCAAAAACTGGGATACGAGATTGGTATATTTTCAAAAGTAGATTTTTTCACTGGGTTGCAGGTAGCAACCACCACCACTAATGAACAGGGGCTTTGCCTTTTGCACTGCTGTGGTTAAAATCAAACTCAGATTGCTGCATCCCGGGGTAAGGGTGAAGAAGTCCAACTGGATTGACATCTTCAATCATGGCATGTTTCAGACAAGTGCTAATCGTCAAGTGTTTGGCTTCTGCTGCGCTATGTGGCTGCCAGTATACAGTGATAACTATCAGGTGATTTAAAGAAGTGACAAACATAAAACTGTCTGGCCTTTTCAGAACCTCTTTAAATGTAAGGTTGTTTAACTGCAGTTTCAGTGAAAAGTTAAAACTGCATCAGACTATTTCTAGAGCCCTTGTTAGGAAAACATTTGTTTGAAGACCAACAACCGACAGTGTGAACTTTAGCTCTAGATGATTGTCATTCTTGAAGAGACACCCCTACCCCATGTATAAAAATGGGAAAAAGAGGTTGCGCGTGAATGGATGGATATGATATTTACATCCTTTATTGCAAAAACTACTCTGAAGCTTCAGGATTCCTACCTACACTATAAGCATTCAGATACTTACATTTAGCTGTTCTTTATCAACATCTGACATCTGCTGGTAAGTAACAATATGACAGGCTAAAGGAAAAATACAGTTCTTTCTGATAATTACTGTTTCAGAATTACTTTAAGGCATATCAAAACTATAGAAAAAATAATATCTTTAAATACATTGATCCTTTGGAAAAGTGGCTTTTCAGAAATTTGAGAATATCAGATTCTGCAGAAGAATTCTATGAATAAATAGCTTGTGATAAGAGGTAAGTCTAGAAGGAGTCTCGTAAAGACAGTGAGCTTAATAACCTGATATGGAAACCAAAAAAAAAAAAGAACCCAGAAGACAATAACCATTTGAATTTTTCGTCTCATGTCAAATGATCTCTCTTTCCCTTTGGTTGTTGAGTGAATTTCGTTACAGACTGAGAGACCTTTCGAGTGGTTCTAGGGGAATCTGTGAGAAAGCACAATAAGGAAAGCAGGCCCGTCTTAAAAACAATTAGTTACCCTCCTTTATTGGTAATCTGTGGGTTTGCTGCCTGAAACATTCATCATATCAGCATTAAGTACTAATAAAATGTAGGCACAAGACATTAATTTATTAAACAGTGCTTTGTGGCAGGTGAGAATGTAGGCTAGGCTCATAAATGGTCTCCTAGACTGCATCCCTAGCAACTATGTAGGCACGTCTAGCCATAGTCAGTGAAATGCCTTTTTCAGGCAATGTGGGTATACTATGCACAAAAGGAAGGGCTTGTACTTAATTTCTGTTGGCCAGGAACTGAAAAAGATATGAGAGGGAACTATAGGATTAATGAACAGAATCAAGAGGTTAACAAGGTGGGAAATGAAGGCTGCTTTGTTGCTTTTGCCTATTTTTGTGAAACCATTTCACTGTGTAGCCATAGAATTCTGAGTCTTCTCTGTATCCTAAGCACTGCAGGTAAGAGGTATATTTTGATAATGGTAGGCTGGGTATTCTGAAGCTTATAGCTCTGTCCTTTAGTGAGACAGCGAAGATGCAAATGTCATATTACAAAATGTAAGCTGGGGGGTCGGGTCCCAGGAAGTGCTGACAAGTAGGGGTGTTGATTTGATTTTATGTCAGACCTACTTGACCTGTTGACTGCCCCCGTCATCTACAAACAAATGGTTTCATTGAAAGGTTTAATCATATCCCTGACAGTTTAAGTGGGAGTGAGACAAGTAACTGCCCCATCTCCTTTTGCATACAGAGACATGTCCCACCCCACAATTCACATTTTTTTTCACCATTTTAGTTACTTTATGGCCACAGGGTGATAGACCCCATGACAGGTGGGAGGATGAATGGGATTTTCAGAAGGAGATGTTGCAGAGTATGTCCAAATTTTCAGGACCAAGCTTAGGGTACTCATGGGTTTGACACAGGAGCAAAAAAACACAAAGACAACATCAGCACACGCTCCAGTATGATTGGACAAGTATAGTCAGGAGAATATAGAATTGGTCAGAAGGTACTGACATTTCTTCCTGTTTGACAGAATAACCTGAAGGCAGGACGGAAGAGTTCTTTCACTGTTGTTAGAAAGGTAAACCCTGTTAATTATGCAGTAGAGCTACGAGGCAGGAGCCAGAAGCACCCAGTCTACTATCTTCACATGACCAGGCCTGCCATGACTGAGAGACACTGGTACTCATAAGTATCTGCAGGGAGCTACAGGAGCAATTAGATGAGGATTTCAGTGATGACCTTTTCAGTTATGTCTCAATGTCACAGCTCAGTGGCTGAAGTAGTAGTGTTACAGCAGCTATGCCTGCCCCAGGTTCAGGAAACCTGAACAGCATTCCAAGATTTTACAGACATGTCCAGTCCTTTTTCAGGAGTACTCAGCTGGAAGAGCACCATGTAGACTAAGGGATGAAGCAGCCAATCAGACAAGCTCCTTACAGGGTACCAGAGCAAGTCAAGCAAATCATACAAGAGGAACTGCACTAACTGTTGGATCTTTGGGTAATCCAAAATCCCAACCCACTGTGAGCTGTTTTGGTGGTGCTGCTGGCAAAGAAAAGTGGGATCATCAGATTACATGCAGTTTGTCATAAACTGAATAGTCACAGTCAGCTGCTTATCCTATACATAGGATAGATGAATCCTTAGCACAGCTGAGTGCAGATAAATATCTGACTACTGCTGACTAAGGGGTACTGTTAAGGGGTCTTGACCACAGCAAGGAAAAGGTTATCTTTTTTTATCCATTTGAATTGTATAGCTATATTGAAATGCCCTTCCTTTTGAAAAATACCCCAGCCAGTTTCCAGGGTCTGATGGATAACATCCTGCCAGGAGCTGGAGGCTACAGCTTTACTCATATGGGTGATGATGATGATATCCAAAGTTAGTCTTGGCAGGAGGATGTTCAACATCTTAGTGAAGTGCTGAGCAGACTATAAAGTGCAGGTTAAATGTCAAGGCATAAAAAAAGCTAGATGAGATGACCGAAGTATCCCCCCTTGGTCATTATGTGGTCGAAACATCCAGCCATAGCCTGTCAGGATGGAGACTCTCCAGACATGTTGTACCCCCCCCCCCTTATCAAAATGTAGGTGTGGATGTTCCTTGGGAGAGTGAGAAAGTTTGTCCCACACTGTAGCATAGTTTCCACCCATTTTGCAGACTACCTAAAGGAGATGGGTATTTGGACATTCACATGTGAGCAGGCATTCCAAAAGCACAAAGAGGGTTTGATTGGGTCACTGACCTGGCCAGCTGTACTTGTAGTCAAGAGTTGATAGTACGGGCAGATGCTTCTAACCAAAGTCTGTGTTTTGCACTCAGGCAGGTCTTTTCACAGGGAGAATATACAATAGTGTAGTTTAGCTGTAGACTTCAGCCGCTGTTAGTGTTGTCACCTCACAGCAAGAGGTTCCAGTTCAATTCTCAGCTAAGGTGCCTTTTGTGCAGAGTCTGCATGTCCTCCCTTTGTTCGCGAGGGTTTCCTCTGGGTGCTCCGGTTTCCTCCCACATTCCAAAGACATGTTGTCTATAGCATTTTTCCCCAGGCCTCCGCTGTAAATGGGCTCTGTCCCATTTGGACTTTCCCAGTAAACAAAAGATAAATAAATAAATTAAATAAATATATGCCTTTAGAAAAGGAATGGTGCGTGATAGTTTGGGCTTTCCAAAAGCTTCAAGCCTGCCAACATGGTACAAAATATATGGCCATTATGTTTACACAAGACAAGTGGGCAGAACAGGAAGCTTCTCACATGGAGCCTCGGATTAATGGCCTACAACTTGACAATCCAGCACAGGAGTGGTTTAGTGTAACTGAAGATATGCACCTTCAACCCAAGCTTTGTTTTTTGAAGTGTCCCAAGATAACTTGAAGTGTAAGAGGGGGAGGGAAGAAATATGAAACATGTTTACAGAACTAAGTTACATCCCCCACCCCCAGAAGCATCATAGTGAAGCTGCAGTAAATTAAACTTTTCAGACGCACAACACACATACATTAATATTTTCGTGGCAGAGAAGCAGCTTTCCTCAAATGTACAGAACATTTTAGGCAGCCTCACAGCACAGGTAAGAATGTTTTCCTAACAGGAAATGAGGAAGTCAGGCAGTTAAACCAATTCAGAGGAGGAAGCTGTCAAAAGATTCAGTGTTGGCTGAATATCTGCCAGTGTTGACCTATACCATAACACCCTTCTGGATTATCAGCAAGTAGTTTGGAAAGATTCTGCATCCCATTTGTGCAGTGAACTCCTCTTTCTACAATACCTGTGTTTTCTTCAGTTACTGAATAAATTTACACAATATAAAAAGGCATCTTCTGCTAGTAACAAGTTTAGCCACAGGTAGATTGTAGGTGGCCTTTTTCTGAAGATAATCATTAAGCCATTTTTATTTAAATTTCCCTGTACTGGGTGCACTTTTTCCATGCATATTTATCAGTGTGTTTTGTATAACTTTAAGGTAAGCATTTTATCATTCAACTATAAAAGTTTGTTACTTGTTGATTGTCAAAGTAAATTAGGGTAATTGTACAGAACACCTGAAAATAAAACTCTTGTGTATGTCTTTTGAAGTGATACTGCTGTAAAACAAATATACATTTGCCATACTTTAAGAAACTTTGACCTTGGAGTAGCAGGTCTTTATGGCTGGCTCATGGCAACTTTGTATAGTAGAAGCAGGAAAGAATGGTGGCACTAAAGTGTTGTTATCCCTTCCTTGAAATTATTGTGTTTATGAAAGTGAAACAGTATAAATAGAGATTCAGTCACTCTTTATAACAGTACAAGGCACTGAGGCGAGAGCAATGAATGTGGATTGCTGGGAAGGTAGTAGTCATAGCTCTTCTCACCATCTATTTAATGCAAAACTTATTTGGGTGTGACAGGAACTGGTTACAGCCCAAGGCAACGGTGCATATTTTAAAATATCATTAAGGCTGCCCCCTCACATTGCTTATGTTTTTGTTGGCTATCTTATTTGGAGGGGATTATCATGCCACAGTATAACCCACTAGGTGACCATATCTGCAGAACGGGTACCATGCTATCTTATCTTTGCCCAGGAATATCACAGCCATGAGTTAAGTCTGCTGGAGGACCTTTCACTGCATTATTAAAACTTTTCCCAACATCCTGATATTAGATCTCTTTGGTGAAGTGTTGAAATGGTTGTGAAGAAAAACCTCCGATACTAACTGAGCAGGGCTTACATATTCCTAAAATGGCATGAGTGTTGAATGCAGGAAAGAAATAAAATAAATTCTAAATGGGGCTGTGCCTTTCTCAGCTAGGAACTTGCATTTATGATGGTGAGAGAGAAAATGAAGACTAAGCACATACATAAATATTATTGGGCAGTACTTGTACTAAACTGGAGTGTAATGTAACAGATGATCTTGAAAATGAATCCAAATCTACCAGTTAAGTGAAGGTGACCTGATTAGCATTCTGTACTCAGCATGTATGACAAATTATGTTTCTTTAAAAAAAAAAAGTGTCAAGGATGGCTTTCATTTCCTTTTGTTTCTTATTGTGAAAATGTTTGAATAATATAATGTTTTGTGTAATTGCTAATGGATGACACTGGTAATGAAACAGATTTTTTGTACTCAAGACTTGTTAACCAAGCAGGAATTTCAAAATGGGCGGGCATACCTTACTTTCACTGGGGGCCTTAGGAGAAAACCTCTTCAAACATCTAAACATCTTTTACATACATAAATATATAATTGCAAAACATTATAAGATCTTTATAGAATTATTATGATTATATATGAGAAGTAGATATGCCAAAAGACATCAATATGCATTATGTAAACATAGTGAAAATTCTTGGTTCATAGGTACTTCAGTCAGATCTGGAGTCGAGATATAAACATAAATAGAATGCAAACATTCGTACTGCAATTTTCATTAAGCAATTAACATCACTTGAATGATGCAAGGAATCAAAACAGTGCGACATTCCAGGGCTGCTGCAATCTTGTTGGTGTGTTGTAAATACATAAAGTTTTTTTTTTTTTTAATGCGGTTCCTAAGTGAGTAGTGAGCAGAAAAGTCATTGTTGGCACAAAGATTTCAGCAGTCAGAATAAGACTGCTGGCTGTTAAGTACCTAGTGCAACAAAAGGTCAAACACCTTGACTGACGTAGTAACAAAAAGTAATATATTACCAAAACTGACACAATATGCATGAACCAGAAGACAAATGACTTGAACTTGTAAAGGTTTAGGTATTAGGACACAGCCTAGTTTATGTCATAGGTGGGTCACTGGAGGAAATGAGCTTTGGAGCTTATTAAGGTAACTTTACAGAATCTGTTACAGGATTATTCACTACAGAAAGATTTGAAGAATGTTGCTATGAATGGGATCTCTAGTATAATTCATTAAACTGTGAGAAGGATGTGGTTTCTTAGTTTTAATGCTATACTTTATGAAAAATTTATCAAAGCTATTTAAGACTTGGTTTTAGTGGGGGATAGATCTGCTGACTGAACATTATGGGCAGGAATAACATTTGCCTGGATGATGTAAAAGAGAGTGAACTATTAGTCATAGCTGTGAGAAGGTTAGGCATTGCCAATGTGTGAACTAGGGCATGGAACAATGTGAAATGCAATACTGGGTCCCAATGGGTGGACATGAGGCAGACTTGCCATTTTGACTAACTTTGTTCAGGTAGCTAAGATGAGGGTAGGTTTGAAGGAGACTGGAAGCATGTAGAAAACTAGGCAATAACTGTGCCCTAGCTGTTGTGACCATTCTCAAGTCAATCATAAATATCTTTTCTCTGTATAATAGCCCAAGTTTTTAATTGGCTCGCAGAGTGATAGTTTTGCTATACAAATCAAATTTTAAATTCTGATCAGCGATGACTATATATGATTAACTGAGAGACTGCAGTGGTGCAGCGGTTAACATTGTCACCTTACAGCAAGAGATTCTCCGGTTCGATTCTCGGCTGGGGTGCCTTCTATATGGAGTCTGCATGTCCTTCCTGCATTTGCGTGGGTTTCCTCCAGGTGCTCTGGTTTCCTCCCACATCCCAAAGTCATGCATCTAGAATGTTTCTCCCCAGGCCTCTGCTGAAAATAGGCTCTGTCCTAATCAGACTGTACCAGTCAACAAATGTTAAATAAATAAATTAATAACTTGCCATGGTATGGTATATGAAAAGATGAATTATTAGGCATCTCAGTATTTTCTAATGAACTGCTTGGCTTTTGTTTCAAGAAAGCCTGACTCTTAAGGCTATTTTTGGATATGTGGTAAGATGAATTGGAAAATAGTAGCGGAATCAGTAATATATGGTGTCATAGAGAATATTCTTAAGCAGCTGTGAGTTGTCCATGGCTGGACACGTTACATACATTGGGAATGTATGCATTTTTCCTAAATATTTTGACAGAGAAAAGTAAGTGTTGCTATAGGTCACAAGTTGTAGGAACACAAAGGTCCTTATGAAATAAAACTGTTGTAGCCATTTTGCAGACAAAAGGAACTTAGGATACTTAAAGTGATTAAAATAAAAATTGGATGCAAAGTGTCTGACCTGGCATTTTCTGTTGAATCTAACATGGTACACATTCCTTGCACATGTTCAATGTAGCTTTGACCACCAGCCAAACTTTTATTATCCAGGATTTTCATTCTTACAATCTGTGGTAAACCAGTATGCAGCTCTTCTAGTACTTCAGCTATCTGTTACCAGGGAATAAACATTCTAATTCCCCATAAGTCAAAACCTTTCTCTATGGTTAACTGAAATTGCCTGTCTGTCATTTTGAGAACTTTGAGTAGCTAGTTCAGCTGTCAGTGGAGTTTCCTGAAGATGATCCTCTTTCAGACCAGTGGTAAACTGTCCTATTATCTCCTAAGAAGCTTGCAGCAGTGGAATTCTTGAGAGGCCATCTGCAATTCCATGTTTGTTCATAGATCTTTGAGTATGATAGTCGCAGGTTGTAAAAATAAAAGCCAATCTTTAGATGTATACAGCAGTCTTTAGTCTGTCACCAGCTTGAGTATTCTATCCCATAGAAGCTAATAGAATTTCTTAACTCCAAGAATTAAATGTAATGTTTCCTTTTCAATATGTGAATGTTTCCTTTCTTCAGGGAAAAAGTCTGAAATGCATAAAAGCAATTGGATGTTGCTCTCTAGTAAACCCAGCATGATGAATCATAGCTCCAATACCAAATGCGGAACATCACACACTGATAACTGGGGTACACTCTGACCAGACTAAGAACCATCACATGCTGATGTCCTGGGTAGACTCTGACCATGCCCAGAACCATCACATGGTTATGTCAAGAATAGACTCATACCACACACAGAATCGTCACACACTGATGTATGCAGTACAGTCTGGCCATATGAAGAACATCACACACTGATGTCCGGGGAAGACTCTGACCAGACTCCGAACCATCATATGCTGATGTCCTGGGTAGACTCTGGTCATGCCCAGAGTCCAGGGTAGACTCTTACCACACACAGAATTCTCACACGCTGATGTATGCAGTACATTCTTACCATATGCAGAACCATCTCATGCTGATGTCTGGAGTAGACTTACCATACACAGAACCACCACATGCATATATAAGGGGTAGATTTTGACAGTACTCACAACCATTACATGCTGATGTAAGGTAGACTCTTACTATAAACAGAACCATTATATGCAAATGTCTGGGGCACTCTCTTGCCATACTCAGAATCATCACATGCTGACGTCCAGGGTAGACCGTGACCATATTCAAAATTGTCAAATGCTAATGTATGAGGTTAGACCTTGACCACCAGCACCTTGCCACATGCTAATACTTTGCATCTTTTAAAAGCATTCTGATGTTGACATTTCCACTGCCAAGGAACTTGTAATTTTAAAAGCCTGTGCAAAGAGGCTAAAACAATGTTTTAGTTAAAGCACGTACTTTTTGCAGTAGTTAACTAAACTCTTAAATGCTTGTAATTTGTCACAAAAGAGGTAGGGATGACACTTGAATGACCTTAATATTCTTAGCAGAAAGAAAAGTACTATTTTTGTCCAACAAAAATGCTTTAGATATTCAATTTGTAATTTATTAAATTGGTGGTGCAGCGGTAGCATTGTTGCCTCACAGCAAGAGGTTCTCCCGTTCGATTCTCGGCTGGAGTGCCTTCTGTGTGGAGTCTGCATGTCCTCCCCGCGGTTTGGTGGGCGTTCGAAAGACATGTGTAAATGGGCGTGCCTTCGTTGAAGGTTGAATGTCGAGCTGACACCTCGGCGTTCGTGAAAATCTATTGCCAATCATTAGTGGACCGGAGTTCCTCTGTGGCGACCCCTAACTGGGAAAAGCCGAAAGACAACAACATGTTTAGACATTTCCTGTGCTAAATCACACACTTTCAGTCCCTGCAAACTTTACTGCAAGTTACACAGGTATTCATTCCATTTTTCCAGTCCCCACTAAATCATCAAGGCATGCCACCACATTAAATATGTCAACCAACTTTCTATAATTTTTTGGAAATTGGAAGATACACAACTCGAGCAAAGTGGTCATCTGTTGTAGGCAAGCCATGAGGGCTTGTCATTATGTTCTTTTCAGATTCATCTTGCAGCAAGTTGTTCTGATGTGCAGATGCTAAATAATTTTTTAAAACCTTTGTTGTACCACTTAGCATGGTCTCCAGCTGTTTGCACTGTTAATAGTTGACATAGTTCTTTGTCTGTTACTTGGTTTGCAGTTAACCACACAAAGACTAAGTGTATCCCATTCACTGTGCTTCACTGGACTGATGATCATGCTAGCTTTTTCTAGAATTTCCAGCTCATTTTTCGTCTAATTTGTAGCAAATGTCAGAGGACCACTCATGTAGAATTTGAGCAAAACATTTAGTCACCAAAATGTCAACTTTAATATTTAGTGTGCTTAGTTATTCTGAGAATCTTTCAGCTTCTATTTCAGATACTTGCTCCAATGACTCCTCATTTAACACACTTTGGCTTACTGCCTCTACATTATACAATACTTTTATGACAAGTTCCTCCCACACAGTTGCACCTTCTTCCTTCTCAACAGTGGATGGCAACAGTTCCTTCTGCTTTTCATAATTTAGCTCAGTATTTTCTGTTCAGTGTTCATTTTTAGCTTAGCTGAGGTAGCCTGTAGTGATTTAAGTGGTTACAATGGTTTTGATGAAATAATAGACACTGTTGCCCGTCAGTCTCCACTGCACGCTTAACTATGCTTTCTTTCCTTCATTGTTCAGCGCTGAAAACACAATTGTTGCATTTTGCTTCTTTACAATTGCAGTCGTGAACTAATTATTATTATTATTACAACAATAATACGATGTATGTTGCACCTGCACTGTTTGAATTTCAACTCTGTTTTTCCTCCCAACTATCTTCCCACCGCCATTCTGTTACCTCTATTTAAAGAGGTCAATTTCATTTAGTATGTGAATGACATTGTTGAAACCCACATGGTCAAAACCACATGACTGACAGTGATGTTCATCGACTGTTTTGACTGAGATTGCTGTACAGTGGGGATTGGAGAGTGTACCCTTTTCCCCACTGTAGTACAATCTCAGAATTGGTATATGTAATTACAATGGGTTGTGGAGCCCCCCCCCTGCAAAAAACATTGTTGTTGTATTTTCTTTTGATCGCTGAACTGTATTGTCGATCATGTGGTTTCAGCTGTGTTAGTTTGAACAATGTAATTCGCCAATCAACTGAAATAGATCCTTATAAAGTGCTAGAAAAATACAACCAAATGCAAGTTCTTAACTTTCTCTGTTATAATCAAATCCAACACAGTATGCATTTTATTGAAATCATTCATGCTGGTGGAGTTCTGGAAGTTTGTACTTAACCTCAGTGATTGCACCCTGAGCGTTTTGACAAAATCAAGTTATGTCTTTACATTTCAAACAAATGTTCATATCTCTAGATCCGTAAGAGTTACTAAAGAAATGTAAATGGCAAACTGTTCACCCACAGATACTAATATGGTTCAGTCTTAGTTCATTTAGGTGTAAATGATCTAAGACATACCTCTGCAGAATATATGAAGAGAAACATTAAGGATATCTTGGACTGTGTGTCAAAGGATGGTAAGTGCCTAGCACTGAGCAGCATTCTACCTTCACAAAGGATAATGCCAAAATATAAACACAAAATGATTGACTGTAATAATGGTTTAGTTTCTGGTTTCTTTTTAGTGGGGTTACAGTAATTTTCAATGTGGGTGGACATGGTTAACAAACCCACGTTGCTTTGCCAAGGATTGTTTGTACCACTCCTCTGTAGGCTTTTCAGTACTGTCTAAAACATTATCTTCCCCATAGAGCATTTTTTAGGCAATGCCAAACTGACACAACTTCCAATATAGCAAAATCTAAAAGTGTTAGTATTCACTGCTGGAATTCTCAACAAGAATCTCCACTCCCTCCATGCTCTTCTCACTTTGGAAAATGCAGACATCTTTGCAGCTATGAAAACATGGTTTAAATCCACAGAGAGTACCCCAGCAGTGCAAGGCTTCAGTGCCTTCAACACATTTTGACCAGCAAATGCACGGACAGGGACTAAAGGCGGAGGTGTCTCAATATGCATCAATAACAAGCTTACCTCTAGGTTAGTTAAACAGCATGATGCACTAGAGTTTCTCCATGTCCAGATTACCAATAGACAAAGTCATATACCTTATCCTCTATGCCCCATGAAACCCATAGCTCAACCAAATACCATACTCATGGGAGACTTTAATTATTCCTCTCTCAACTGTGAATCCTGCACAACCATAAATTTGTAGGTGCAAAAATTCCTAGAATTTTTAAACACAAACATCTTTTACCAGATAGTGCATACTCCTACCAGAGGTACAAACATATTGGACCTGGCACTGACAAACATGGGAGAACGCTACACCCTCCTCTGTTATGTTCTCTTTGGTAAGGTCACACCACAAAGCCATCTCCTTCAAAATGAAAATCAATTCTCTAACACCAATAAACCCTCTAACAGGAGCTACTCCAAGGCAAAAACTACCTTTTTTTAAGGGATAACTTGTCAAAATTTCAAGCCCCTTCAAACTCAGATAACAGAGCAGTCTATGCAGAGTTATTCATAGAAGCTGTGTAGAACCATGTCAGTGACTGCATAGAGACAGCTGTACCAACCAGAAGTAGGCCCAAAACTAACTTAAAAAACAAACCACCCTGGTGGAATCCAAAATTAGACAGGTTGTACAACAAAAGAAAAAAAGTCATAGCTAAAATTAGGAAGTGTAATACAAAAAATGATAACTCTCTCATGGCTAGGCTTAAAAAGGCCCTTGTGGTGGTTAGAGTAGTAAACATCTATGAACTTATACACTTATCAAGGGGACGAAAACTTGTCAGAGTTTTGGGATGCATGGCTAGGCTTAAAAAGGCCCCAGTGGTCTTTAGCCAGTACACACCTATTCACCTATAAAACTGAATAGACAATTAAGACTAATTAAAACCCTGCAGGATATGCCATCTAACATTTCCCTTCCAACTGTCAGAAGAGAACAGGTTTTAAAGACTAGGCCAAGAGTACAGCTTCAATTGGGCCCTGGTTGTATCCCTGTTCCTAAACAGCCTGAGGTATGAGCTATGAGGCCCTTTGGAGTCACTATTCAGCAGGAGCCTCTGAAAAGGTTTTGTCTCACATGAATGGAAGAACACAACGGCCATCCCTTTGTACAAGGGCAGACCATCAGTGGATCCAGTCACTACAGACCCATTAATTTGACTAGTCTTAGATGCAAAGCCATGGAAAGAAATTTAATGGAAAGGAGTAACAATGATATAGAAACCTTCAGACACTGGAACCTACCTAGTTCTGTTCTTTCAGAGGAAGGTCACACCTACTGAACCTGGTGTACTTCTTTTTGAAGGTCAGCAGACAATGACTGAGGGCAAAATGGTGCATACTGCCTACTTTGACCTAACTAAGGCATTTGATACACTACCTTGCTTTGGCATTGTAAACAAACTCACAGAATTAGGCATAAACCCCAAATGTAAACAACTGGATAGTCAATTGGCTCATAGAAATGACCCAGGAGATTAGGATTGAAGAGACTGCCTCCACAAACAGGCTGATCACCAGTGGAGTCCCACAAGGCTCTGTGCTGGGTCCACTCCTCTTTTGTCTCTATTTCTATGAAGTCAAGGCCAATATCAATGGCCTCTGGCTTAACAAGTGTGCAGACTGCAAGCTGAGAGCAATCATAGAAACCCTCCAGGATACTGAGAGAAATGTCTATCTGTTGCCAGACAAACTCCGTACTACTGTATCTGTTATTCTTTATTTGCATTTGAACAAATTCTTGCCAATCAGTTAATTCTTTCAGAGTTATTTCAATTCTATTATAACATGGCCAGACACTTGAAAAGACTGATGCACCTTCTCAGTCCAAAAACATCACTACTAAGTGAAAACATACTGTCCAGTTTATATACTCTTTTCAATCAATGTTAATTTTAATGTCCTTGTGACTTGTTCTTCTGGTTTCTGTCTATATCATGAAAAAGTCCATGGTTATTTTTAGTTTGGACAGTTTCTGTTGAAATGACAATTATCCTTTTTTGGTCCTTGGTGTGTCTGAAGACTTCAAAAAAGTTTTTCCACGTCATCTTTGTGCCACTTGAATTGTCTCCATTTTATTTCTGTGTCTGAAAGCTAAAAGAAAGTCAGTTTCTTTTTTTTATAACAGGATTAGCCTGTACAGTAAAGCCCACAGCTATATGTTATTAATATTTAAGCTGAACATGTACAAGAAATAACTGTCCTTGCGAAGCACGCCATAT
Organism: Protopterus annectens; assembly: GCF_019279795.1. NCBI lineage: Eukaryota > Metazoa > Chordata > Ceratodontiformes > Protopteridae > Protopterus > Protopterus annectens. The sequence goes on along the minus strand of NC_056729.1, from coordinate 14,214,011 downwards.
TATTTTGAAAACTGCTGTTTGGCCTTGCACATTTCCTTCACTGTATACACAGTATAATTTTGGGGAAAGCATTTTACACAATCTCTATCAATTCCCCCTGTTTAACCAAGAAAATTGTAAGACAATTTACAACACAATATGATCTTCAATACTTTAAATCCCTTGGTCTGTTGCAACATACGAATCCCTTGCATTTAATGCTAGCGCTTCAAAGAGTGTTCCATTACTAATGGCTGTTGCTTGATTAATATTTTTATTAACACAAAATTTATAATGACGATAAGAGCAATTAATGCGGAAATTATAGTACCCCATCATAGAGACACAGCCATTATTACTTATCTATTTTTAACTGCATTTATGCTTCCTTAAGCAAGTTGTCAGCCTTGCAGTTGCACACAAGCATTTATTTTAAAATCTTGTCAAGTTAACCCTTGCTTTACAAGGCAAAACCTTGTATTAGAAACGAGCATATTTCTTTTGCATTGCATAATTTTATTATTGCTTTAAGAAAAGAATATTTGAAAAAAGCAATTTACAGGAAAATGTGATCCTCTGTACTTAATAGTCTTTCTTTATTGTTAACAACAGTTGCTTGTTTGACAGTTTTATAACACATCTCCTCTGTTATATCTGAGATAGCTTCATAAGTTGCATTTGCTATTAACTTTGGAACTTTCTATATTGCCTTAGTGGCACCATACCAGTGAAAAATTCAGTTCATGTCCTATGGTAATATGTGAGTTGTTCTTCTTTCGGCTTTTTCCGGTTAGGGGTCGCCACAGTGGAACTCCGGTCCGTTAATGATTGGCAGTAGATTTATTTTACAGTGCCAGCTCGACACCCAGCCTACAACGAAGGCACACCCATTCACGCATGTCTTTCAAATGCCACTCGACTGCAGGGAGGACATGCAAACTCTACACAGAAGGCGCTCCAGAAGAGAATCGAATGGGAGAACCTCTTGCTGTGAGGCGACAATGCTACCGCTGCACCACCGCGGCTTTCTCTGGTAATATGTGAGTAATTCTCATTATTGGAACTGCATACTCTGTGCAACAGAATTTCTTCTCTTTCATTTCTTCCTTAAAAGAACTATTATGTGTTAACTCCCATGCTGTTTTTATTTTATACTCAAGCTTTTTTACATGACCATAGTTCTTTTAAAAACAGAGTATCCCTTTTCCTATTTTTATCAACTGTAAATGTTGTTTTATGGCTGATTGTTTTACAGCTCTATTTTTATAAGATTCTTTAAACATAAAACCTGTATGTGTAACCTCTACAGGGACTGCATGTAATGGCATTTTTCCCTCTGTAAGGAATGTGGCTAAAAACCCAACAATTTTATTTGTCACGTTCCTTTGCAAACAAATTTTGCATGTCCAAAATATATTGAAATCAGGTATTTGATTATGTCCCTATTGTCATGATCTACTATATCTGAGTATCTCTCCCCATTTTTTCTTTGCAACTGTTTTATTTGCATAGATTGCCTTGTCCTGTTTATAGACTGCTGTTATAGAAACAAATTTAAACTTTTCAAGAGTGTTAACAGACTATTACTGTACTGATGATGTTTGATTGTTATTAACTTACACTGATTTTTATGAACCAACATGGTGTGCTGCTTTTGCTTGGATTTTTATTAATGACTTTGTACTTTACTACCTGTATGTATTGCTGTGTATTATTACCCGGATGGCAGCTACACCAGTTTGACTAATTATGTTTTTGCTATACTAGTTTGTTTATAAGACTGTTTGCTGTGATATTTTATGCAAGACATTTTCTTGAAACTATGGCATTACAGACACTTTTTTACCAATATTGATCCTGTTTGCTGTATGCTTAAGCTGCCTTTTGAGACATACTGTACTTTTAATGTGGGGGGGGGGGATTGACCCTCTCTTGTTACTATAGAACCTATTGTCATTTAGGATTTGTCATAGGTACTGCCTTAAATGTTACTCCATTTCCTGACTTAGATGTGGACTTGCATGCTCAACATTTAATTGCATTGTTTAATTTGCATATAGCATTTGCACTACTGTAAATGTATTTGCTATATCTGTATTAACTTTAACTTTACACTGTATCTGTATTAACTTTAACTTTACACTGTCTTTGTATTAACTTTACTTTCTGTCTGTATGCTGTAGGTTATTTCTGTGTTTATTCTGAATATGTCCTAGCTTATTAAACCAGTAAAGTAATATTTATTTTTCCTGTCCCCTTTGTTTAATTAATTAGCATTGAGTTTTGTATATTGACATTGTCTTCCATTGCTTTAAAAGAACCCTGTACTTTGCTGCCAACTGGTAACCTGTGTTTTAATTTATTGCTTTAATGCCTATTAGCTGTCATGATTTGGGTTTTCTGTGTATTCCATAGGGTATACTTTATTTTTTCTGTATCCCTCTGTGTTTGTTCCTGTGACTGATTGTCCCTTAATGTATTTTCTTTATCTTGATTTCTTTCCTTATTTTTGGGTTTTGAAGAAGCGCTATTATCTGCATAGACACCCTTTTGTATTAACTTTCCTTCCATCTTTTGTAATACGGATAATCCTTTTTAATGTGGTCTATTTTCTTACTAGTAAAACATATCACCTGTTTTTCTGAACTTTGTTGTGTATCTGCCTGTAACCCTGTTGGAGCAGAAGCTGCTCGTGTTCCCCTTGTTTTTGTTTTTTATCATACCATGTATTACATCCCCTTCCTTTCCCCACATAGTCTACAAGCTGTTTTTGTATATTTCCTATGTGCATCTACAATACTGCATACTTTTTATCAGATTATATATTACATCCCCTTCCTTTCACCACGTAGTCTACAAGCTGTTTTGTACATTTCCTATGTGCATCTGCAATACTGCGTAGTTTACTGTCTAGCACTCTGGCTCAATGTCTGGGTCTGTATCTTTCTGTCAGGCAGAAACTGATTTTTTGCAGAATGTCATTATCTGTCTGACGGAACTGCTTTAACATAACATCTTGCCTGACCAAAACATTTTTTTGTTTTTTTTCTGTCATGTTATTTAGACTCTTTGATTATTTTAAGATGGAAACTGGCATTACCCTGTCTGTGTGTTTAAAACACTGATGTGAGTCTAGACAATCACCTGTTTTAGCTACTTGCTTTGCTTTGACATTTGCCAAAGCATTTACTGTAGCCTCTTTTGTATTATATTTTTTATGTGCTTTGATTTTGACAATACTAAACTTTCCCTGTAAATCATTTTGGAAATCAATGTCCACAACTCTCGTTGTACTGGAGCATGTTTTAGGGGTCTGCCAACATTCTTGATTCCCCTTTCCCCTTCTGACCCAAACTGACATGTGTAAATGCAAACAAAAAAATTTAAATAAAGCATTATTTGAAATAGACCACATAGTGTATGTCAACCATTGTTTAAATGCCAACGTATTGAAACAAAATTATTTTTTTCTTGCCACTGAGGCCGTGTCTGTAATAAACAAGACTATTGATGTGTGTGTGTATATATATATATATATATATATATATATATATATATATATATATATATAAGCAGGAGAAATAACTGTTATTTCTGCTGAACCATGCCCGATGTAAACCTTGCTGGGCTTTTTATAACGGTCTTGTCAGATTACCCTCTGTAGTTTGTGCCCTTAGTAAATGTTGTTGGGCTCTATCTGATAGTTATGTTAAACCAGAAATGTCATTATGTAAAGTCTGAATGCTATGCTGAGTCTGTTCATCTAAATGGCATTATTGTCCCTTACTACTGTCTCTGGTGAAATTTTGAAAAGCTGTGAAAACCTTTTCTTTAAAAGGTCAATATTGATAGCACACTGTACTATGTTAGAACTTTCTTTTTTTGTGCATTTGCAATATTTACTATGAATAACATTTTTGTGTAGTCTGTTACATTACTAATAATAATTGCATACATTTGTACTGTATGAGATTTAGGTGACTGCAGAAGGTACAGTTAACTGTTGTATATGTGAAGAACTAACATTGCTAGAATCAAACAGATCGTTTATCAGAATAGGATATATCTTATGGTATGGCTTACATACTAGACTCCTGTGACAAGATAGACATAAGTATGGAAAGTTATTTTTACATAAAAAACAGTCTTTATGAATTGCTGTATATTTTATGTATGGATTATAGGCATTTATACATTTGCAAACACAACTGTTATCTAATGTCTGAACATCAAACATTTCAGATTTACATTTCATGTCTGACACAGAAGGTTTAAACCATGTAAATTTATATATACAATATGTGGGCATTGTAAAGTTAACTGTCTGTACTTGCATCCTTGTTATAACTGTGAAGAATTTACCATATTTTGCATAGATGACAAACAGGTGATCAGGCTGAAGTCACTTAGAAGACACGGTGTCCTTCAACAGACGAATCGATGGTGGAACGTCGCAGGACAGCGTCTACGGCATCACTCTGTATTCACCAGCGAAGTACTGGAACTGTTGATCTGTTAAAGCACTGGAACTGTCAAACTGTTGAACTGACATAAATAGTAGGGCCCCTCTGTAATATTAACTGCTGGTAACAGATATAAGGTCACTGCCACTGGCTTAGGCTCGCCATTGAGAGAAATGTCTAAGTTGCCAGACAAACTCCGTACTACTGTAGCTGTTATTCTTTATTTGCATTTGAACAAATTCTTGCCAATCAGTTAATTCTTTCAGAGTTATTCCAATTCTATTATAACATGGCCAGACACTTGAAAAGACTGATGCACCCTCTCAGTCCAAAAACATCACTACTAAGTGAAAACATACTGTCCAGTTTATATACTCTTTTCAATCAATGTTAATTTTAATGTCCTCGTGACTTGTTCTTCTGGTTTCTGTCTGTGTCATGAAAAAGTCAATGGTTATTTTTAGTCTGGACAGTTTCTATTGAAATGACAATTATCCTTTTTTGGTCCTTGCTGTGTCTGAAGACTTCACAAAAGTTTTTCCACATCATCTTTGCGCCACTTGAACTGTCTGCATTTTATTTCTGCATCTGAAAGCTAAAAGAAAGTCAACTTCCTTTTTTTTTAAAACAGGATGCATGTACAGTAAAGCCACAGCTATATGTTATTAATATCTAAGCTGAACATGTACAAGAAATAACTGTTCTTGCAAAGCAAGCCATATTATTTTGAAAACTTCTGTTTGGCCTTGCACATTTCCTTCACTGTACACAGTATAATTTTGGGGAAAGCATTTTATGCACTCTCTGTCAGATACTATAATTTTACAAGAAGGTCTAACAGACAAATGACTGGTGGCAAAGCAATGGCTAAGAACTCAAAGCCAATAAGTGCATAATAGTATATTTTAGGGTCTTGTTGCAGAAGAAAAAAGATTTGACGGAGTAAGCTAGGATTTTATGAACGGGACAATGGAAGCATTTTCATTCTCTGATGCAATATAAAGGTTAATTAGGAGGTTATATGAAGGATCAGTCAGAGGCAAGAACTGAAGTGGGAAGGTTTCTCCCTAAGTTGTGCCTGAACAGGGGAATCAAGTAGGGGTGTCCTCTTTCCCATTTGTTATTTAGTTTATATTTAGAGACATTGACAAATAAAATAAGGGACTCAGAAATTGACAAATACAATAGGAATGGTAACAAAAAAAAGTTTGCTTTATTTGCAGATAGTATTGTTTTATACCTGATAAAAATAGAAAACAACATCTTTGAGAATAGATAAGAGGGGGCTGGAATTTACTGGAGAAAACTGGCAAAAGAACCAATGTATTGGGAGCAAATAACCAGACTGGGAAAGGTAATTGAATGGGATGAGGCCAAGAAGACATTTTAACTGCAGGCTAGAGACTGCTTTCCCTAACAGGGATTGATATCAGAGTGTATCAAAGGGAAGGGGAAAGAATAATCTAAAGTGAAAGACCTGCTCTGGTACAGTTTTAGTTGAATCTAGAACAAAAGCTACTGTTCATATGGGATAATTAGTAGACTTAGAAACTATTGGATGATAATTATAAGACTCCATCAGTGGAGGTTAGAAAAGATTGGGAAGAGAGTTTGGATAAGCAATTTACTAATGGGAGGACATATACATAACTCCCAAGTATGCAACAAAGTCTAGGAGGTTTAAAACTTTTGTTTGGAAATGTTTGCATAGGTATTTTTATACTCCATGCAGGCTTCAAAGAATTTTTCCTCGGGTAGATTGCAAATGTAATGTGTGATAGGGAAGAAAGAGATAAGTGGAAACATATAATGTTATGTTGTCCCCATCTCGCCTTCGTTCTTGCTGGTTGGGTTCGGATCCGATCCTCGACTCCGACTCGGCCGATTTATTATAACTTGAGAACTTATTCTGGCTCAAGGCTAACCCCTATCCCAGCATGCCTAGCGGTAGCTACCCAGATCTCATTTGCCGCTTGCAGCATTGAGATTGCGCCTACTGGCTCAGGCTAAGTATTTAGAGTTTTTTTGTATTTTGCTGTCATCCTTACCAGGTTTTTACTAGTTTAATTAAACTTGGTGTCTAGCTTAGTCCTCGCTTGAATAGCAACCTTCTGACCTTCCTCTGCTGTTGTTTTTTGGGTTCTTCTTGGCCATCGTTTTCTTAGGCCTTGCTTTCCCCCAAGCCTATTTAAATTAGAGGGTTCGTTTCATCTTTCTCCACTATCTGTTGGAGTAGCTGTTTAAGTCTGGGGGAGTCTCTGTTTTCTCTCCCCCTTCTTCCTTTCCTAAAAAAAAATTTAAAAAAAGCTTTAACAAATGCGACTCGTGTTGCCAAAAAATGTCCCTTACGGATGGGCATACTAGTTGTGTATACTGTTTAGTGGCTGCTCACCTGCAGGACTCATGCTCTATCTGTCATGCTTTCAGTGCTAGAGTCCTGCAGGAGAGAAAAAATAAACTGATTCTGCATGGCCTTTTGAAGAACTGTCAGGACCCTTTGTCTCTGGTTCCTCAGCCAGCAAAACAGTCTGACAAATCTCCCAAACCATCCTCAATGGTTCCATTTTCGGAGCAACCCAAATCTGCAGTAAAATCTTCGGCTCTGTTGGTTCCCAGTGTCGTCTCTGACACAGCTATGTGTCCGGTGGGTCCATCAGTCTCTTCGGAGCCAGTCCAGGGCCATAACAGAACTAGATCTCCTTCTTTGGAGCCAGTGCACTCTGCTCCACATTCTCCTTTGTTGAAATCTGTGGTAGGCAGTCACCGGTCCTCTTCTCACTCCTGTCGGTCCTCCAGGCTTTCGGATCATAATGGGGAGAGAGTGGTTAATAGGCTCCTCAAATCACAGGCACTTGCCAAATTGCTTTCGAGCCCAGCCCATAAGGAACTGGCTCCTCCGACCCATCCAGCTTCTCTATTGGTTCCTCCTCCAACTCTTTTGAGCTTGGAGCCGGAGTGCATGGACGTTGTGGTGGTGGAACTGTTGGCTCCGGTTACTTCTCCTTTTTCGGTTCTGACTCTCCCTCTGATCTCCTCGATGTCTCAGTCCATTGAGGGATTTGGGCGTCGAAGCTCTCTTGTCGGCTCCGAGGGCGGAAGTGGCATCGGACCCTTGTGTGACCCTGCTCTCCCTCTCGGAGCTTTGGTTCAGATGACCTCAGCTCCCACATCAGCCTCGGAGCCATCTCTTTCGGTTCACAGGAGATCTCCGGGCTCTTTGGAGCCAGAGGCTCCTTTGCCTTGAGACCGTGGTGCCTTTGAGGTGATGATGAGCGTGCTGTCCCCTGAGACCGCTCCACCTTCGGCTTCATCAGCTCCTTCCCCCGGGTGCCTGTGCCTGGCTTTGACCATCCTCCTCCCTCCAAGTGTAGGGAACCTGTGTCCCAGGACACTCCATTGGGTGACCCCACTTCTTCCAAAACCTCCCCCGAACATTCAGAGGAGGTCCCTCAGAAAAAAAAATGTAAGAGGAAGGATTTGGCTCCCCTGAGTCCATCACTGCAGACACAGACTTGGATGAATTGGAAGGGTCCCCACGGTCCCCCTCTAAGGATGTCTCCTTTTCGGACATCTTGGAAATCCTTAGACAGAGGGGTGGCTGGAAGTCCCTAGCCCCTTCTGAGGATGAGTCTGTCTACCTGGATGCATTTGATTCCTGATCCCCCCCCCACCTCTTGGGTGTCTCCGCCTTTTGCCCCACTTTTGTCTGTAGTGAGTCAGAAGGCGTGGTGCGCTCCAGAGACCATGGAACTGGTTCCGCGGATACCAAATAAATTTATAACTGTCCCCGAAGGCAAGTCCTTTCTTTCCAAAGGGGTTCCTTTTCATGCTGTGGTGGTGGCAGCAGCCACTAAGAAGGAAATTGTGGAAACTTCTTCATCTGTCCATCCACCGAACAAGGAGTCCCATACGATGGGCAGGTATGGGAAGCGTATATTCTCTTCAGCGACCTTTACACTCAGGTCGCTGAATTATTTGTCACACATCATGCGACTTCAGAGGGATCTCCTAAAAGCATTGGCAGATACCCTGCAGGATCCTACAGCTGAGGAAGTTGCGAACAGGGTGGCTTCCCAGCTTGTGACCTTGACTTCAGTGGTTAAACTCCTCCATGAGGCTCATTTCTTAGGCGGCAGATGAAGCAAGAAGGGCAGCAGGTACCGGATTTGCTTTGCGGAGACATTCCTGGATGCACCTTTGTCAATTTGCGGAGCCCTTCAAGTCCTCCTTTACCAGTACCCCTTTTGATGGCTCGTCCTTGTTTGGGCCTCAGGTAAAAGAGACTCTCACCAGGTGTGAAAAGGATGGCAAGACTCTGTGCTTTGGGAGTCCGTTTTTCCACTCCATCTAGACCCTACCCTAAAGGTCAGAAAAGTAGAAAAAATGTGGTTCCGAAAATCCCAGGGAGCTTCGCCTTACACACATGGAGAATTTTCCCCCAGGGACAGAGGGGGAAAGAATAACTGAAGACTCCCCCAAGAACATAACATTCAATCTCAGATGTTCCACCCAGTCTTTGGGATCAAGCAACCCTAAAAGTTCAAACGTTGCTAGAAAAAAGAGCCATCCAAGAAGTCCCCGCAGACCAAATTGAATCCGGAACTTATTCAAGGTTCTTTTTGGTTCCAAAAAAGACAGGGGACTGGAGACCCATCTTGGATCTCAGCAAGCTAAACAAATCAGTAAAAAAGGGAAGTTCCAGATGGTAACACTGCAGTCCATTCACCCCTTTTTGGATCAGGACAATTGGATGTGCTCCATCAATCTCCAGGATGCGTACTACCACATAAAAATGGACAGGCAATCCAGAGATTCCTACGCTTCCAGCTGGGAGATGGTCATTATTAGTTGAGAGCTCTGCCCTTTGGTCTCACCACAGCCCCCAGGTTGTTTACCAAGTGTATGGCAGTGGTCCACGGCTCACCTGAGACATCTAGGATTCCAGGTGTTTCCATATCTAGATGACTGGCTCCTCACTGCTACCACCAAGCATCAACTGATCAAAGCACGGGACCACACCATTCAAACCTGTTCCCAGCTAGGCATCATCATAAACTACAAAAAGTTTGCCTTTTTGCCTTGTCAGTGTATTACCTTCATAGGGGCAGAGTTGGATTACAAGAGCCATGATAGCAAAGCTGCCTCAAGACAGGGTGTCAACAATTCGTCAGCAAGTTTCATTCCTCATGAAAAAGAAGAGAGTTCAGGCAAGAGAGGTATTGAAAGTCCTGGGTTCAGTGGCTGTAGCAATTACTCTAGTCCCTATGGCTCGCTTCCACATGAGAATTCTGCAGTGGCTTCTTTTTGCTCAATGGTCGTCCCAGGATTTACCAATGTCACATATGATCTCGATCACGGAATCCTGCAAAAAGGACTTAGTATGGTGGCTTGTCTCCCCCCAGGTGACTCTGAGCAGACCCTTTCTAGACCCCCATCCAGTAGCCACAGTGACCACAGATGCCTCCCAGATAGGGTGGGGGGGCATTATCTGGGACAGACTGTCCAAGGAATGTGGCAGCCACAAGAGTGCCACTTGCACATCAATGTTCTAGAGATGAGAGCGGTGCTTCTGGTGTTGCAAGCACTTCAAGACACTCTACCTATGGGGACTATTGCAATTCAGGCAGACAATATGTCAGTGATATGGTACATCAACAAACAAGGCAGGACTAGATGTTACCCCTTGTGTCGGGAGGCCCTTCGAGTATGGCAATGGGAGATGTCTTCCCAACATTTTCTGATTGCAATGCACATTCCCGGGAAATCCAACGTGATGGCGGGCAAGCTCAGCAAGGGCTATCCTCATGCCTCATGAGTGTTCCCTGAAGCAAGAAGTTGTGGACTTCATTTTTCACAAATGGGGCCAGCCATGCTGCGATCTCTTTGCCACTCCCCTCAACAACAAGTGCAGCAGCTATTTTGCCTTAATCCCTCCCACCGGGACAGTCACCCAGGGATGCACTTGTTCATGATTGGCCTCTGGGACTGCTTTATGCCTTTCCACCTTTTCCTCTGATCCCCAAGGTACTTCAGAAAGCAAAGTCGTTAGGTTGCAAGCTCTTCCTCATTGCTTCATACTGGCTTCATCAGATATGGTTCCCATTTCCCTGCCATCATCTACAAGTGGAATCTTGGATCCTGGACCCAGTTTCGGACCTCTTGATGCATCACTTGGATGTGCTCCACCCCTCCCTCCAAACTCTCAAGCTGACAGCTTGGTTTCTTCACTTCCAGTGTTAGCCAGGCTTCCCAGCATTTCCCCAGCAGTACAGCACACCCTGGTTTCTTCTCACAAACCCACTACCAGAAAGATTTACACTAGCAAATGGAAGAGGGTTTTTTTGGGCAAAGAAAAATTACATTGATCCCTTCAATGCTCCTGTTTCTAAGATTCTTGATTTCCTGGCCAAAACGTTCGAACGAGGGGCAGCTGCAGCTACCATCCGGGTCCAACTGACTGCCATCTCCAATTTTCATGTGGGAGAGTTGGGCTCTAATATCATGTCCCATAAGCTGTGCAAAGCATTCTTATGAGGTACAAGCCTTTTAAGTTCCCCCGGTAAGAGAACCCCCCCCCCCACACCGGGATCTAAACTTTGTTTTAGCCTTGCTGGTTCTTCCACCCTTTGAACCAGCATCATCTTGTCCCCTGAAATTTCTGTTTTGGAAAACCCTCTTCTTGATTGCCATCACCTCAGCTAGACGGGTTTCAGAATTGCATGTATCTCATCTTCCACAATGATAGAGTTTCTCTCGGAACCAATCCCTCCTTCTTGCCAAAGGTGTGTTCAGAGTATAATTTAAATCAAAAAACCAAATAAACAACGAAAGACCAATACAATAAAATCCACAGTCGAAGACACAGTGAAAGAAGGAAACCAAACGGCAATAGCGTACAACTCCTTTAATTTCCGCTTTCGTCACAAGACTTCCTCAGAATGCAAAAAAACTTCACAAATGACACCCTTAAATACTAATGATAATTGCATACAAATATATCTAATTACTTTAAAAAAATTTATTAATAAAAACACATCAAATGCTAACTTAATAAAACACCAATGTTGTTTTCTTTATTAATGTGCAAATTCCTATACTTTAAAAAACATTTGATATTTATGGCATCATTAAGACCCGGAAATTTGTCAGAATTTAATCTGATTTACCAAATTGTTTCACGTTGTTCCAGGTGATTTTTGTAATCCCCTCCTCTTAAATCAGGAGGTACAATTTCTAAAACGGAAAATAAGAATTTCTTAAAAACAGAGGAACAAACCTCTGAATGTTTAAAAAGGGCATTATTCTCATCCCTGGTTCTAATACTGTAGAGATGTTCCCTAATTCTGGTTTTAAGGCATCTGGTTGTCATACCGACATAAAAAGCCGAACATCCTGAACATAAGGCAATGTAAACTACTCCTGTGGAGTTGCAATCAGCATAACCAACAACCTTGATCGTTCTGTCAAAAGTCTCAACTTTAATGTAGGGGCCCTCGGAAATGAATCTACACATGTTGCAAAAATGGCAGCGATGCATTCCTGTTTTGTTAGTGCATGAATTAGTGGGGGTGTAGGTTCAAGTTCCAAAATTTTCTTCAAATTATTCTGCTTCCTAAAAACAAAAGATGGATGGTCACCTAAAATTTTTTGAACATCTCTATTGCCACTAATAATTTTCCAATTGTTGGCAACAATTTGTCTAATCTGTCCCCCATCAGAACTCATATCTAATGAGCACAAAATATTCTTATTCTTGTCATAACTTAGTTCTGACCTATTGTCAGTCAAGACAATCATAGACGGGTGATCTAACAATGCTCTAAATGAAATGGAACGTTTACTCAAAACCTCTTCCTTAATAATGTTCAGCTCGTCTATACAATAACCCCTTTTGCTAAATAGGGAAACAATAATTTCAAATTCATTGATCAAATCACTAAATTTTGAAGTCATCCGACTGGCTCTGATGAACTGACCTCGGGGAATATTTTTACAACGTGCTTGGGATGATTACTAAAAAGATGTAAGTATCCATTAGTAAAAGTCTCCTTACGATAAATCTTACTATGGAACCTTGACTCAGATATGTCCCAATACAAAAATACATCCAAAAAATTAATCTGTAATCCAGAACATCCTTTGGTGAACTTTAAATAATCGGAAGATGAATTAATTTCTGATATCAAAGAATCAACAGTGTTAGTATCACCTTCAATCATAAAAAACAGATCATCAATAAAACGACAATACAACTTAATGTCAAATTTCTGTTTTAAAATGGGCATTACCTCTAACTCCCACCCAGCCATAACTAAATTGGCAAAAGCTGGTGCTGCAGGGGACCCCATAGCCACTCCCTTTCTTTGCCTATAGTAAATGTCTCCATACAAAAAGAAATTGTTCTCTAAAATGATCTCCAGAAATAATCTAATGGTTGAAATGGCATTGGGGGTCAAATTAAGATTTTTTCTACTTAAGAAATCACAAACAACATCAATACCCTCTAGGTGTGGAATACAGGTGTATAAAGAGACAACATCGATGGTAAAAATGATGTGTCTCATAGGATCAAATTCATAATTCTGCACAAATTCCCCAAATTTGCTCAGAAAATGCCAAGAATCTTTGATAAAGGAGTTTTCACTAGCCAAAATTGGCCCCAAAATACCATCAATGACAAGAGATATTCCCTCAGTAACCGAATGTGGTGATGAAACAATGGGTCGAAGTGGAGGGTCTCTGATGTTTTTGTGCGTTTTGGGGATACCAAAAATCACCCCAATGCGCGGCTCCTGTACCATACAAAAATCATACACTTCACGACTGATGTCATTTGTCATAAACAAGGCGTATAATTCAGAATGAATAAACCTCACACGACGGTTGATGTCATATAAACTAATACGTTCATACTCTTCAGTATTATTGACAATTTCAAACATTTTATTGTTATAAACATCTTGGGACATGATGACTATATTGCCCCCCTTATCACTCTTCATAAATCTATAATACTTACAGAGTGATTTTAAATTAATGAGGGCTAACTTTTCGTCATGGTTTAAATTCTGACTAACATGATTTTTCCTATGCATAACCTTAGTAATGTCATTTATGCATTGTTCCTCAAACACTTTTAAAGTGTGATGTAATTGAGGGGTAAAGTCAGATGGTTTAATTAAAATCTTGTTTTTTGGCTCTTTATCTGACATGAAATTCATTAGATAAAATAAATTCAATTTCCTTGTATACTTTTTTATATCTATAACAGTATTGCTGTAATTAGCCCTAGTGGTGGGGATAAAATTCAAACCATACTTTAGTACATTAATTTCCCCATCAGAAAAACAATGTTCAGTTAGATTTATAATACTGAATAAATCCAGTCTTTCTTCTATGTCTCGTCCCCTGAGGAGTTCGAACCTAGAAAGGTCCGACTCCTGGTGAGGACAGTGTTCCTGCTCTGATGACAATTCTTTTTGTTGAAAAAAGAAGAAGATACATTTGAAGTAGCTTGGATATTTATTCCAGTCCTTGTCTTTGGTCTAACTGACCCATTGGTGTTAAGGGAATCACCACCAGCGTCTTTAACATTGTCAAGTATCGTCTTGTCACTAATAACATCATTGACACAATCATTAGTTAAACTGTTGTCTGTAGTTTCATTGTCAAGAAGGGAATCAATGGTTTTGGTTCCTTTCTGTAGTGTGGGAAAATTGTCCTCATAAAGGCGCGCCTCTCGATCATTTAAACGCTCCGGTTCGTTGAACCCGGAACCTACTGTATTGTAATGCCTTTTACCCCAAGCATTAGAAGCACCGGAACGAGGATAGTTCACCTTTGTCCCTGTTGCATTTGCCTTAATGGCAAAGTTACTATAAGCATTGTTGTTGTCATAAGAAGTAATGTCGCGGACTAATTTGAGCTGTTTAATTAGTGACTTCAGTAGTGTGTTGCTCAAGTTCATCAAAAAATTCGCACCCATTAAAGTCTCCAAAATGTTCTTTAAATTCCCCTTCTAGAAGGCCTATTTCGTCCCTTAAGGTACTCATTTTAGCACAATTATTCTCAATGAGTAGCTTTAAAAACTCAATGCCAGCGTTGTTAAAGAAATTAACCAAAGTTTTAAAGAATGGTACATTGACAGTGACCCCATTGGGGCACTTAAAGAATCTCAGTCCTTTGGGTACTATGCCCAATTGAATACAGCGCCTAAAGTAACAGTTCTCCAAATCTAGAGAACGATAGCTCTTTAACAGTTTAAGTAAAAGCCCACGTTTGTTATTGATTTCAACAGAATTGGCTGAAAAATGTGGTTTACCTGATGTAGAAAAAGGATTCCTTATTCCATCTAAAAATGATTGTACCGTTCTGCAATCAGCACCAACCACAGTAGTTCCTCCATCACGCGAAATAGACGTCGCTTTGCGGCAATAATCCTTATCGCGTTTGCCAACATCAGTTGTAACATCCACAACAGTATTCAATTCGTGAAAAGAAGAATCTGGGCTAAAAGAATTGGCGCCACTGACGCCAAAAGATAATAAAAATAAAAATATTCCCCGAGGTCAGTTCATCAGAGCCAGTCGGATGACTTCAAAATTTAGTGATTTGATCAATGAATTTGAAATTATTGTTTCCCTATTTAGCAAAAGGGGTTATTGTATAGACGAGCTGAACATTATTAAGGAAGAGGTTTTGAGTAAACGTTCCATTTCATTTAGAGCATTGTTAGATCACCCGTCTATGATTGTCTTGACTGACAATAGGTCAGAACTAAGTTATGACAAGAATAAGAATATTTTGTGCTCATTAGATATGAGTTCTGATGGGGGACAGATTAGACAAATTGTTGCCAACAATTGGAAAATTATTAGTGGCAATAGAGATGTTCAAAAAATTTTAGGTGACCATCCATCTTTTGTTTTTAGGAAGCAGAATAATTTGAAGAAAATTTTGGAACTTCGAACCTACACCCCCACTAATTCATGCACTAACAAAACAGGAATGCATCGCTGCCATTTTTGCAACATGTGTAGATTCATTTCCGAGGGCCCCTACATTAAAGTTGAGACTTTTGACAGAACGATCAAGGTTGTTGGTTATGCTGATTGCAACTCCACAGGAGTAGTTTACATTGCCTTATGTTCAGGATGTTCGGCTTTTTATGTCGGTATGACAACCAGATGCCTTAAAACCAGAATTAGGGAACATCTCTACAGTATTAGAACCAGGGATGAGAATAATGCCCTTTTTAAACATTCAGAGGTTTGTTCCTCTGTTTTTAAGAAATTCTTATTTTCCGTTTTAGAAATTGTACCTCTTGATTTAAGAGGAGGGGATTACAAAAATCACCTGGAACAACGTGAAACAATTTGGCAGATCAGATTAAATTCTGACAAATTTCCGGGTCTTAATGATGCCATAAATATCAAATGTTTTTTAAAGTATAGGAAGTTGCACATTAATAAAGAAAACAACATTGGTGTTTTATTAAGTTAACATTTGATGTGTTTTTATTAATAAATTTTTTTAAAGTAATTAGATATATTTGTATGCAATTATCATTAGTATTTAAGGGTGTCATTTGTGAAGTTTTTTTGCATTCTGAGGAAGTCTTGTGACGAAAGCGGAAATTAAAGGAGTTGTACGCTATTGCCGTTTGGTTTCCTTCTTTCACTGTGTCTTCGACTGTGGATTTTATTGTATTTATAATTTAAATCAGTCCATCGAGCTTCCTGTATTCTTCCCCAGTTATGGCAACAAGGCAGAGTATAGACTCCACCAATTGGATGTTCATAGACAATTATGCTTTTATTTACACAGGACCAAGGACTTTAGAAAATCAGATCTATTGTTTGTATCCTTTGCTGACAATAAACAAGGTTCTCCAGTTTCAAAAGTGACCTTATCAAAGTGGCTGTCAGATACAATTATCTATACTTATGATTTGCGTAATAAGAAGCTTCTAGGGAAAGCCAAAGGACACTCAACTAGGGCCTTGGCTACCTCTGTTGCCTTCCAAGCCAAATTGCCTTTAGATTCAATCTGTGCAGCAGCAACATGGGCAAATCCTCATACCTTTATCACTCATTACAAAGTGGATGTGGTCTCCTGGAACAGGGCATCCTTTGGTTCCACGGTCCTGAAGAGTTTATTCCAGTGAGCCACCCAAGAACCAGGTGCTGGGGACGCTGTCCCAACCAGCAAGAATGAAGGCGAGATGGGGACAACATAATATAAAGAAGTTATGTACCTACCATAACGTTCCATGTTTGTTGTCCTTCATCTCGCCTTCCTTCTTGCATCCCCCCCCTTCTTCCCCCTTCCTTGGAGGATTAAGAGGAATTCCTTCATTGGTTACATTGGCTGAGTTTCCTGTTGACATACCAGGTTAGTTAACCATGCCTTGTTTTTCCTTTTTCTTTCCTAACCTTTGAATGTGCAAGAGTTAGTAAAATTTGCATTTACTATGATTGTCTAGTGTGGGCTATAACAAACAAAATCTGGGTAGCTACCGCTAGGCATGTTGGAATAGGGGTTAGCCTCAAGCCAGTATAAGCTCTCGAACTATAGTAAATCGGCCGAGTCGAAGCCGAGGATCGGCTCTGAACCCAACCAGCAAGAAGGAAGGCAAGATGAAGGACAAACATGGAACATTATGGTAGGTACATATCTTATTTTTGGGAATGTAATGAGCTGGCAGAATTTAAAAATTCACTACAGAGTACTCTGTCAGAAATATTGGGTGAGTGAATGGGTGCAACTAAGGAAATGGTTCCTTTGAGCTGGGACACTGATGAATTGCCTAGACATAGTAAGGCCTTGTTAAGCTTAATTCTGGTGGCTGCTAAAAAGGCAATTACTAGAAAATGGAAACCAAAATCTAAACCAACTGTATTTGAAGCACTGCATTTTGTAACAGAAATAAAAGAACTGGAAGTGGGATCTTTAGAATGGCGAAGGAGAAAATTACATAAAAATAGAAATTGTGGGAGCAATACATAGAGAATAAAAGGAGGAGTGAGGTTTAAGGTAAGGCAGGAACTGAGAAATTTATGCAATGTTCAACTGATAGTTATAAAAAAAGATCATATGTGATGTGTGATGTATGTATATGGAAACATGTTGATAGTTTGTTTTCTTGTATATTAATGTATGTTTGCCTATGTCTTAAATGATAATATAATAAAAGTGTTTAAAAACATAGTACCTTTTGGGAGGTCTGGCACTCTCGGAAACTGCCTTATCAATGAAACACCCCAGGAAGTAGACACAGTAGTCAGGGATTTGGGGACTCTTGTGGATAGTAACTTGGCATTTGACCAACATGTGTCTAAGGTTGTAAAAAAATCATTCTTCGTCAATTAACTTATGAGTAAGGACATGGTGTCTAGGTCCACAGGAGTCATTGTACCACGATACTCGGCTGTCATCAAACCCTTCATTGATTATAATGCTCCCTTTGGTATTTATCTAATCAGGCACATGAAACAACTGGAACGTCTACAAAGGTTACTCACAAAAACAGTACAAGGTATAAATACAACACCCTTTGCAGACTGCCTTAAAGCCCTATCCATATACTCTTTCCTACAGACTGCTGAAGCCAATTTATGGCTGGCATACAAGGCATCCTTAGATTCTGCCCTGATGGACATTTTAGAATTCAATCTTTGCTTGCCGTTTAAATAGGGCATATTGGATGGACAGGTATGTACCTTCAGAGAATTCCCATTCACTTTAATAGGCTTCCTATCCATGTAAAGGAAAGCCCTTCCCTAACCCTATTCAGCCATGACCTAGACCATTGGATGGGAAGTCGGAAAGTCACCCCTGGTCTGACTGCAGTATCTCTGATGGACAGAGACAGCAGTTAAATCATGCCCTAACTAACTTACAGCCCTTAAAACAAACTCTTAGGCAAAATAGCTGAGGGATGCATTTGGGTTACATGGCTAGGATTATAAAGGCCCCAGTAATTGATTGCCTAGTATATATACCTATGAACATATGCCTAGCAGCGTCAGTAGAATGAAATTGCAGAAACACCTGTAGGCTCAATAGGCTGTAATATGTTAACTTCACCATCTCCATCAGCCAAAGCAGAAACAAAGGCAACCTTTTATTTGCAGTATTTTTTAGACCTTCGGTACTGTGTCCCACTTGTGCAGAATAGGCTCTTTGTCATTAGACTAGACCCACCAACTCTCTTCTAGTGTAACAGCTATCTCAGTAGCTGACAACAGGTTGTGAAGTGGTAGGCAGACATCTCCTTTTTAACTGTAGCAGTGGGTGCCCCCCAAGGGTGAATTCTTGGCAGTCCCTTTCAATATATTTATAAACCGCCTACACAGTTCAGGTAAACATACTACCATCATCCAATATGCAGATGACTAGGCCCTAATCTGCTATGACAAGAGTCTGGAAAAACTACAGCAGATAACTCAAGAATCCGTACTATCCATTGAAGGTTGGCTCCATGACTCACATTTGCTCTTAAGCCCCCTACCCCTAAAAAAAATCTAAAGTAAAATGTTCATTGTGTTTCACTGTTGCAGTCCTTACAAATGCGGTAGCCCACAGTCGGCCAGAATACCAAAGTCCTTGGTATATGACGTCGGCTGCCTCTGGATTAAGCCTGATGTCAGGACATCAGATATAAAGGCAGGCAGCCAGCGTCATTTCCTCAGTCTTTCTTGTTGCGGAGCCAGAAGCAGGAGCAATTTGCACGAGTGCCGGTCGGCCGATTACCTCCTTTTTTTGTATTCAGACTTCTAAAGTTGAAGACATCCTCAGATAAGTACCCCGTTGGGGACCCTTTTTTCTTGCTTTAACGAATGTCAGAGAAAATTAATAACTGTCTTGCCTGTGGAAAACAGATTCCGCATTGTGATTTTCATTCTTACTGTATTACTTGTTTGGGCCTTGAGCACGATGTCCCAAATTGTGATCTTTGTGCTTCTTTTAAACCGCGTACCATACACCGTAGAGCTAGGATTTTGTATAAGCACTTCGGAGTTTGGCCTGAGTTTGTTGGTATGGCGTGTTCTGGTCTCCCGACTTCAGATGTGCCTAAGAAGTGCAAGCATAAGGACTGCGACAGGCCTAGGGTTAAATGAACTGACAACATCCATGTTAAGTTGGTTGTCCATCCAGTGGCAGCCAGTGAGATGCTTTCCTTGCCCCTGCAGTCCACTGATGTTCAGCAGCAGGCGTCTTCGGAGGCATTTCCTGAGTCCTCCATTTCTCAGGCTTCTACCTTGCCTTCTGACCCTCTGCCAGTCGTCGCCTCTGATGGCTCCGGAGCCGCTAGGCAGATGCTGGCTTCTGATGCCTCTTTTCTCCGCCCGGAGACCAGAACCAGACCGACAGCCTCTGCCCACATTTCTGCAGTGGCTAGGCCTCCCGAGTCACTCCGGCTTTCTAGTAGCCTCTCTGCAGAAAATCTACTACTAAACAGGCGTCGGCCTGCCCTCAATTACCTCAGGCTCAGATGGTTAAGATGGCTAATGATCTCTTGACTCTATCAGGGGCTCTCAGCCTCCTTCTAAGAGGTCTAAGGAATCATCCCCGGATATTTTGTCTGCCTCAGACTCAGAAGTTTCTAGCAACTCTGCTGATGAAGGGCATTCTCAGCTTTTTCCTGGTTTTGAGGACTCTGAAGACTCCATCCCTTCTGCCTCCCCCAGAAGATTTCTCTTTTGGGGATACTCTGAATACCCTCAGGGAGCATTTTAGATGGGAAAGTCAGGATTTCCCTCAGTCTAAGAAGCGGATTAGGGAGTTTTTGGATTTGCCTCAGCATAAGCCTTTGGCTATTCCTCTGGTTTTGGAAGTTGTTGATGAAGTTTTCATGGAGAATTCTTTGACTCCTAATTCTGTTCCTCCTGCTGCCAGAAAGCCTGACAGGTGTTATAGAGTTCCAGATTCTCATCAGTTCCTTTTCAAGAACCCTACTGCTGATCCACAGATTATTTCTCAGAGCCCTAAGGGTGTTAAAGCCACGGTTGCTAAAAATCATGTTACTTCTGACAGGGAATCTAGGGCCTTAGATAGGTGGGGTAAAAAGGTTTATACTTCTTCCACCCTGGCTATTAGGTGTGTTAATTGTCTCTTTCATATGTTTAAGTATCCGCAGCATACTTTGGAGGCTATCAAGACTAAAATTCCTAGTGTTCCTTCCCTGATGGGAGAATAAGGACATGCAAGACTTACTGAATTCTGCCACTCTGGTTACTAAGCATTCTCTACATTGTGGGTTTGACACTTTGGAGGCTTCTTGCAGAGCAGCGGCCACTGGTTCTGTTATCAGAAGACATGCTTGGCTCAGGGATCAGCCCCTTTCTGAACCTGTAAAGTCTATATTACTGGACGTGCCTTTGCATAAAGACAAATCTTTTTGGAAGCAAAGCAGAAGTGTTAAAGAAGCTGGAGGATAAGACTAATTTAGTGCAAACTGTTAAGGACTTTGTGCAAGTTCAGCCTCCTCGTTTTAGCAGGCATTACCCTTCTAAGAGTTGGACTTTTCCTGACCCTATTAAACAGGGTCGTACTAGATCCAGGGGCTACAATCTTCCAGGGGACAGACTTCCACCCCTCACAAGGCTAAACACTGTTAGGCTTCATCTTCTCACTCTGGGAGTTCTAAGCAGACTTTCCAAAGCAAACATTCTCAATGATTCCAGCTTTCCCCTACTTGCCTTTGCGAGCCCAGGGTTTCGTTTGGGGGGGAAGGTTAGCCATTTTTGCAGATGGTCTGGCACACTATCACGGACGACAAATGTGTGCTAAAAATAGTATCCCAGGGCTACAAATTCTCCTTTCACACCTTCCTGGTCCTCCAAGGTTACCCAGATATTCCCCCACTTCAAAGGGCAGAAGCAGAAATCCAAGTTTCTTCCTTGCTAAACCTGGGAGCAATAGAGCCAGTTTCTGCACTTCAGATATGCCAGGGTTTTTACTCAAGACAATTCCTGGTTCCCAAAAAAGGGGGCACCTAGTGCCCTATTCTGGATTTGTCCATTCTAAACACCTTTCTGGTGATTCCCAAATTCAAAATGCTCACCCTTCAGCAGTTGCTGCCAATGCTGGCCAAGAATTCCTGGCTAGTGACTTTGGACCTAAAGGAAGCTTACTTGCACATCCCTATAAGAGAAAGCTGCAGGCAGTTCCTTCATTTCAGAGTGGGGAACAGGCACTTCCAATTCTCTGCACTGCCCTTTGACTTATCTACTGCTCCCAGAGTTTTTACAAAATGTCTAGCTTCAGTCATTGCCTTTTACAGGTAAAGAAACATTCAAATTTACCCTTGATTGGACGGACGATTGCCTTATTCAAGCAAACTCTCCAGAGCAACTTCTAAAGGATTTGGACTTTGTAAAGAACCTTCTCACCTCTTTGGGCTACGCAGTCAATGAAAAGAAGTTAAAATTGCTACCCACCAGGGAGATTGTATTCCTGGGCGCGAGTCTGAACACAGCTGCCCAGATGGTATCCCTCCCTCAAGAGAAACAGATGGATTTTTCGAATTACTTCAAGGACTTGGCAAGCATAACCCAGCTCTCTGCAAGGCAATTCCTGCAAGCCCTGGGGTTCATGGCTTCGTGTATTCTAATGATTCCATATGCAAGACTGCATATGAGGAAAATACAATGGTACCTCAAAAACCTTTGGTGTCAACACACTCAGGATTTAGACTTGATTCTTCCTCTGGTTCCCTGCCTGCAGACGGAGTTCCTTTGGTGGATAACAGCCTGTACACAGAACAAAGGCCTACCTTTCTGTCCACTTCCTGCCAGCCAGACTCTCACCACGGATGCTTCGGACTACGCTTGGGGAGCACATCTAGAGAGCACATGCATTCAGGGAACTTGGACCTATCAACCAGCTCAACTGCACCTAAATCTGAAGGAAATTATGGCAGTTCAGCAGGCTTTGATGGCTTTCAAGCATCTACTCTCTCCTGGTATTCTTCTAGTCCAATGGCAAACAAGCAGTCCAATGGCAAAATAAGCTATCTCACCTGCTGCCTAATACCATAGGAGTTCCTCAGGGCTCCATACTATGTCCCCTCCTCTTATCTGTATTCATAAATGAACTTCACACTGTTATCCCTAAAGCCTCCTGTATCCAATACGCAGATGACTCCACACTGATTTGCTCTGCAGTCTCTCTCTCTGATCTACAACTAGTCACCCAACACTCCTTTACTGCAGTAGAAAAATGGCTCGCAGCACGGAAACTCATCCTAAATCCAAAAAAAAAACAAATTACTAATATTTTTTCCCTCCTCAGTGCCTCCACCAGTTCAACTTTCTCTACTATCTAATAACAATACCTTCTTTGTCCAATCTATTAATGGTACCAAAATTGAGCCTGATACCAACACTAAACTTTTAGGGGTCACTATTGATAATAAGCTTAGATTTGATATCCATATCAGTCAAACCATAAAGACAGTAAATAAGAAACTCGGATCCTTGTATAGAATCAAAAACTTCCTAACCCCTACTGCCAAACTCACTATTGCACGCACACATCTCCTCTCTACCTTACTGTATGCCTCTCCTGTCCTTTCCTTCCTCAATAAAAATGAGATCAAGAAACTCTCTGTTGCCTATAATCACATTGCCAGATTTGTAATAAGTGCTCCCCATAGAACTCATCATTGTCATAATCTAAGGAAACTCAACTGGCTTGAACTACCCAATCTTCTTAAAATGAACCAACTCACTGAAGCATTTAAAATAATCAAACAACCTGAAAAAAACCCTTCACTGAGTGAAATATTGATTCCCTACTCTAATCTTAGCTGTCTTCGCTCCTCAAATAGATTTCTGGTTCAAACCATCAAAGCTAACAACTTGGGTGGTGAAGCTCTCTTTGCCAATTCCATAGGGAAGGTTTGGAATTCCCTCCCTAATAACCTAAGACTTTCCACCTCCCTTTGTCAATTCAAAAATAATCTTAAACAATTTTTTAAGTCTCATTGGCTTTGCCCATGTATCAACCCTGATTAACTTTCCTTGACCCATACTATACCCACTCCCCTGTACCTACTAGATGCTACTCTTCCTTTTCAAAGTCTCAAATAATTATCAACCAACGTCCTTAGCATTCTACCTCCTCTGGTTTCTATAGAAATCTAGCTCCTCCTTGCTTGACTGCATACTATAACTGTAAGGATCCTGTAACAACTTATAGAAATATTATTGCATTTTGAGTTGTATTTAAATCACACTGCTGACAAATGTATCTAAACCAAAAAAATATTGTCCCTGTAACTGTGTATTTATCTGTATGTAATTAATGTTGTATTTTTTTCTCTGTGGAGCTTTTCTCCCCGGGCCTCCGCTGAAAATGGACATGCATCCAGTCGGACTATCCCGGTCAACAAATGTAAAATAAAATAAATAAAAATAAATAGTCAGCACAGACAACACTACAATCATGTGGTACATCAACAAGCAGGGAGGGACTCACTCTTACCCCCTGTGCAGACAAAGCATGAGACTATGGTCCATGGCAGCCTCTTTGGGCATTCATCTGGTAGCCCAGTTTATGTCAGGAAGAGTCAACACCTTGCCAGACCAATTGAGCAGGCAGGTCCTGGATCCTCACGAGTGGCGACTAAACAGGACCATCTTCCATCACATCATTCAGCGTTGGGGCACTCCTCAGGTGAATCTCTTTTCTTCTCCGGCCAACCACCTTATTCCAACCTTTTACACCAGGGACCATCATGACAAAGCTTGGAAAGTGGATGCTCTGTCCTTCCCCTGGACACAGCTATCAATCTATGCATTCCCTCCATTTGACTGCCTGGCTTATAATTTAATCCTTTCTCAACAAGTAGTCGAGGTCCTTCCTGAGGCCAGGAGGCCTAGTACTAGGAACTCTTCTGCACGTAATTGTAAAAGATTCTCCATTTGGATGCAGACTAGAGGAGAAGACCCATCTCAGCCTACTCTGCCTCTAATTCTTGATTACCTGGCAGGTTTACTTAATGGCGGACTTTCCTTCTCTTCTATCAAGATTCATGCTTCAGCTATTTCTGCTCACTGTTCCTTTGAACAACCCATTTTCTCTCATCTCTTGATGAAACAGTTCCTCAGGGGAGTTAGCAATTTAAAGCCTCCCAGAAGGGCACCTACTCCTGCTTGGGATCTTAATTTTGTGCTTGAGAAACTTACTCTGCCTCCCTTTGAGCCTGCTGCCTCAGCAGATTTGAAGTTTCTCTCCTGAAAAACCTGCCTTTCTTTTGGCCATTACTTCAGCTAGAAGAGTGTCTGAGCTGCAGGCCTTAATGGCAATAGAGCCTTTTATCACCTTCCATGTAGATCGGGTTTGTCTTTGGATTAATCCTTCTTTTATGCCTAAGGTGGTTTCTAGCCTGACTCTTAACCAGTCTATCCACCTGCCTACTTTCTTTCCTAATCCTCAGAATAGAGGGGAAAGGTTGCTACATTCTCTGGATGTGCATAGGCAACTTAGATTTTACCTGGATAGGACTAATCCTTTCCGAAAATCAGATCAGTTGTTGGTCAGTTTTGCTCCTGGAGCCCAGGGCAAAGCTATTTCTAAACAGACTATTTCTAAGTGGATTGCTCATTGTATTCACTTTTGTTATGTACAGCATGGCAAGGTTCCTCCTCAGGGCATTAGGACTCATTCTACTAGAGCTACCTCTATCTCAGCAGCTTTTCTTAGAGGTGTACCTACTAAGGACATCCTGGAAGCAGCTACCTGGACCTCTGTCCACACTTTCACAAACATTACAATTTGCCCTTGTTTTCTAAGTCCAGGGCTGGTTTTGCCACTGCAGTGTTGCAGGGCATTTTTACCAACCATTAATCAGTGGTGTTCCTCCTTCCTTTTTGTTTTTTCCTGGGCTTTGGGAATCAACCCATTTGTAAGGACTGCAACAGTGAAACACGAACATAGTACAGTTGTGTGCACTTACCATAAATGTAGATGTTCGAGTGTATTCACTGTTGCAGTCCTGGTTTCCCCCCTTCCATCCCCCTTTTTTCCTAGGGCACAGACTGGATTTTTTCTTTACCTGGTCTTACATTTTTGGGGGGCTCCTGACAGTTATGGCAAGAAAAACTGAAGAAATGAAGTTGGCTGCCTGCCTTTATACCTGATGTCCTGGCGTCAGGCTTAATCCAGAGGCAGCCGACATCATATACCAAGGACTTCGGTATTCTGGCCGACTGCGGGCTACCAGGAGCCAGATAACCCATTGGTAAGGAGTGCAACAGTGAATACACTCGAACATCTACATTTATGGTAAGTGTACACAACTGTACTTTCTAGTTACACCCGAGCAGTTTTCTCACCAGAATTTTTTCAACATGACCTTTTCAGACTGTACCAAAACTGGGCTAGTAACCCACACAAAGCTTTGAGGGATAATTGATGAAAATATGACATTTGACTAATTTAAAACAATCACTAAGAAAAAAAAAAACTTGGCACTCTCCATAGGATAAAGCCCCTACCTTACAGATGATACTAAGAAAACAATTGCCACAACCTGCCTACTCCTCAATCTTCATTACATGGACCCATTTTTATAAATCTGCAAGCCACACACTCCTACCACTCAAACAATGCTACACTAAAATAGCATAATTAGCTGCTAATAGCCCACCCAGAACGCACCTCTACTAAAACAGCTTCAGTGGACTGATCTACAACATAGTTTAACCTTCTCTCCATTAGTCACTGCACACACCCTAATCTACAAATTAGATATATGCCCCAGAATCAGGCACATAATTCATCAGATGTACTCTACCAATAGAAATCATCATACCTCTCAACAATGTATCACAAGAAATCTGGACAAAGCCTAAAATACTGGGGAGACAAAGGCCCAAAGATAGAGAGAGGCTTTAAATATTGCTCTTACAAACTTAGAAAGTTGTTAGCATAACAGAATTGTTATTAGCATGTATTTCTGAAGGATATGAAGTTTAAAAACTCAACTATACGTCCTTACTTAATGACTTAATTCCTCAGCAATTTGCCAGAAAAACATGCATTTTATAAGGAACAGACCAAAAACATGAGGTAGAAATCTTGACAGTTCAGAGGTATGGCACTCTTCACTCAGCAGACAGATGCTTATTACTAACAAAATTGTATAACTCTGCATTTGGTTCCCTCTACTTCTAAAGCAAAGACACCTGGATATGGAAAATTTCACAATATAATAAGAAAACAAAGTTGAAAAGTAGAAAAGAGGATTAGTATTGGAAAAGCAGACAGTTCCAGTAGTAGTAGGACCAATGGGTCTCATAAAAAGAATCTACAGTCATATTTAGATATGCTACCAGTACACGTAACTCCATATGAATTGCAGGAGGTGTCAATTTTGGGCACATTGTGGGTGCTGCAAAGAGCACTTTTGGCTAACTTCAACATCAAAGACTGAAACAATGCTAATTTTATGAACTTTAATCATAGCCTGACTTAGGAGTGGGGTCCATTTCTTTCAAAGTATTAGAAACCCAAAAGACTTGGAGAAATTAAACCAAGTGAAATCACATAAATGCACTGAATACAATAAATGCTTCATGCATCTCAACAGTCCTGAACAGTATTAAACCATTCACATGGAGAAAAAACAGATGAAGAGGGAAAATCAGCAAGCAAAGGAGAGTAGTATTGCTGGAAATGAATTCATCCTCAAGTCTTGGTGAGTACCTTCATGAGATGGACCCTGTTTTTACAAAATCTCAACAAGGTGACACTGATATATAGACTGTATTTTATATATCATGGAAAGAAGTAGGTTAAAAAATAAAAGACAGCTGGGTGCACAAATCCAGGATAAGATAAAGTGCCCAATCCTGGTAGGTGCATTGGTGCCAGGACTGGAAAAAATACCTGTGTAGAACCCTCAAGACACGGAAACATTCCTACAATGAGGTTAGGCCAGACTCAGGAGGAGGATTGCCCCCTGTTGTAGAAGGGAACAAAAACTGACAGGCCAAAGAAAGAGTCATAAAAGTAATAGAGTAGACTACTGAGAATAAGGAAGAAATTATGTACTGTTACTGTTATGCAAGATTCATAAAAAACACTCTATAGACCAAGAAACCTTGGGCTGTTTGGAAAAAGAAGTGACTGATGAAATGCAAAAATATAAAGAACAAAACATAGAGATTTTTGAAATGTATAAAAAAGAGACATGGGCATGGGAAAGAAAGACAGATCTGATATGGTGTAATATTTATGCAAAGGAGGTAGCCAAACAAATCAGTACATAAAAGCTCCAAAGATATTTGAAGAAAACTATAGGCAAAGACACCCAGATATGGAAAATTTCACAAAATAAAGATCACAAAAGGGAATGTAGAACAGAAGATTAGTAAAGCAGAAGTTAAACAAATAGAAGCTTAAGTTATGGAACACCTGTGAAGTGAAGGATTTAGTGTAGAAAGTATAATACAGGTTGTGTCACAGCATGACAGAACACTGAGTCCCAAATGTAAGGACAAACAGGTGGAGCAGGAGACATCTCAAGGAGAAATATCGACATGGGAAAGAAAACAGAGATTTAATATGGTGCAATATTTATGCAAAGGAGAAAGCAAAACTATCCAATACAAAAAAGCAACACCAAAGGTATTTGAAAAAAAATGCAGACAAAGGCATCTGGTTATGGAACATTTTGCAACACAAAAAATAAGACAAAGGGGAGGAAGATAGAAAAGGGATTAGTAATGGAGAAGTTAAAGAAATAGAAACTGAGGTTACGGATTACCTGCAAAGTGAAGGATTTAGTGTAGAAAATCCAACTCTGGTAATGTCACAGCATTGATAGAACAATGAAAACAAATTAAGGAGAAACAAGGTCGAACAGGAAGCATCTGATCACTTGCCACATGAGGATACTCTGGAGCCTTCTGTAAGACACCAGTACAAAAGTTTAGTTGAGTTGCACAGCAAGGGAAAGAGCAGGAAACAGTGGCAAATCTGAAACAGTCAATGTTGAGTGATAGGCCAGTAAGTTCCCACATGAAAGAGCAACAGATAACACAGGATACAGCTTAAGAGAATATGTCACAGGCGGATGTTTTGGAATTTTCTGTAGAATTCTTGCAGGGAACAGAGTAAAGATTGTACCCTCAGTTTAGGAGAAAAAGATCTAAGGGAAGAGTTGCTTGATTTAGTAGAGATGGATAGACATATTTAGATCAATGAAAGAAATACATTACAGAAAGTCTGTAAGACTCAGAATCTTAGAAGTCTGATGAAACAAATGAACACAGTAATCAAGACTATTAACAGAAATTCATGATATAACAGAAGTAAATAGAATATATTGCTGTGCAGCAAAAGTAATAATAGATGGTATTACCACAAAAATACAGGTCAGTAAGGGAAGAAATCAAATGCCATCATGGAAATTTTCAAGAGAGAAAATTATAAAGCAGTTAAGACAAGATGTGTCACTGTTATAAGTTAGAAAAGGAGAGAGCAGATCAAGAAAAAATACTTAGAATGATAGATGTGATAAAAGCAATGCCCAGTATTAGAACAGACCAGGAAATATCCTGCACTCTTGCAAATTATAAACTAAAGATATCAGCACAGGCAGAAAAACTTAAAAGATATGCTAATAAATATATAGGAAAAGTACAAAATAAGCAATTTATTGATGATCCAAAAATGTTTTATAGAGAATTGGGAAACAAAGCAAAAGGAATATAATAAATATAAACACCATCAAAAAAGAAGAAATCAACATATTTTGGAAAAATATCTATGAATACCCTGTGGAACATAAAAAAGATGCTGAGTGGATAGAAGAAGTAATAAGTTCAAGTATATGCAATGGAATGAAGAAGGCCAGAAAAAGTGAAATAAAATAAAGAAAAGCTCTTAAATGGAAAATCCCAGGCCCAGATGCAGTAACTTCTGGCTGAAAGTATTAACATCTTTATACAGCGATTTAGCCCTTTGTAAGAATTATTTCTATGGACATCCTGAACAGACGCCAACTTGGTTAATAACAGGAAAAAAGTGATACTTCTCCTTAAGCGTGATCCTGTAAACTATCCTAAAAAACTATAAACCAATAACTTCCCTTCTGACAGTGTGTAAATTATATGCTAGAAGTCATGCGCAGTTTATAATCATTTAGAAGAAAATTTGGTCGTGGCAGTAGAACAAAAAGGTAACAAAAGAAAGTCATATGGAACAAAGGATTGTTTGCTTCTAAATAAAGCTGTAATGAAGGATTGTAACAAGGTGAAGAATCTAACTATGCCATGGAGAGATTACAAGAAAAGCATTTGACAGCATCCCACATTCATGGATAAAGCAGTGCTTACATATATATATATATATATATATATATATATATATATATATATATATATATATATATATATATACAAGATATATCCTATATTGACAAATTACATTGCAGTAATCATGGAAGAGTGACAAACCACTTTGCAACTGAGCTGTGACAAAAGCAAATTTACTGTCCCAGGGATAAAAATTCAAAGATGGATATTCCAGGCCCTTAACCCATCAAGCTGTTTACAGTTTGGCTTCCAGAAATCAGTCTTGTTTAAAGACTTCTCATCCATTTTTTTTTTTTTGTGAAACTGTGGAGATGAAAGCACTACTGCAAGTGGTTAAAACTTTCTCAGATGACGTAAGAATAGCCTATGGTCTTGATAAATGTGCAACAGCAATGTTTAAAGCAAGAAACTTGCAGTACCTAGAAAATACCGGTCTGGGACACGAATGTGATCTAAAAGACATTGAGCTGGAAGGAGTATATAAATAGTTAGGAACTGATGAGAGAGTGGCACTAAAACATGAACAAATGCAATTAAAAGTCATTAAGGAACACTTCAGAAGAAGAAAACTAATATTGAAAACAGCCTTGACATCTAGGAATAAAGTCTAGGCTATAAACCAGTTTGCTCTTCCTGTTTTAACTTACAGTTTTGCTGTGATTGCTTCAGTCTTACCAAATGAAAGATAAAAATCATTGTATACCAAGATTATATATTCCATGCAATGAAGGAGGTATGGGCCAGCTCAAAACTGATTACATTAATAGTTCTGCAGTCACTGGACTACATTCATATCTGCTGACCTCATCAGGTCCCAAAATCGCAGAGGTTTTAAAACATGAGGCGAGGAAGTCTAAGATGACCTCTCTACTTTAGCAGAAGCACTCAGATGTGCAGCAGGGATGAAAATCAAACCAGAAACACAAATATCAGGCATCAACTGAATGTGCCGAAAAACAAAAGAAAATTTAAGAAGGAAGATCAGATGAGAAGGAAGAAATGTGGAAAAGCCACAAATATAGTGGCAAGTTTGGAGATGATCTGGAACAACCTCGTGTTCATCAGGATTTGAAGCAGGAATGATTAAGGAGAGGTGAGTTGAAACCAAACGATGAAAGGTTAATAATGGCAGGACAGAACAGTGGACTGCATAAACATTGGTTTACAAAGTCTGTTGAACATGTTGGAGAAACAGACAAAAGTAGGTTCTGTAAAATAAAAATTAGACACATTCGCACACCTTATTGCTGGGTGTCATATACTCATGGCAGCGGGTCTGTACACTTACAGGTATAATAATGTGTCAAGATTATTGCATTTGGGATTGTGTAAACACTACAATACAGAAAGTAGCTGAGAAACACTGGAAATATGAAGCACAAAGCATTATAGAGAATAATAACGATGTGTACATCTCATGGGATTACGCATTACCAACAGTCCACAAAGTAGATGCAAGAAAAGCAGATATAGTAGTCCACAAAAAAAAGTCAGAAGTAGCATAAGTAATTGAAACTGCTACACTTCAGTCATGTACAGAGAGACATAGTCATAAAACATCAAGATTTGCAGAAAGAAGCAAGCAATGTGGGAGAAAGATACCCAGACAGTTCCAATTGTACTAGGAGCAATGAGTCCAATAAAAAAGAACCTACAATCATATTTTGGTATGTTACCAATACTAACTCCATATGAATTACAGAAGTCAACTGTGGGTACATTGCAGGTGCTGCAAAGAGCAGTTTTGCTAACGTCAAAGATTGAACCAGTACTAATTCCATGAACTGTAATTATACCCTGATTTAAGAGCGGGGGGTCCATTCCCATCATGGTATTAAAAATCTAAAAGATGTGGAAAAATTGAACTGGAACAAACATCTATTGGAAACATGTTCATGTGCATTCCATTCACAAGGGTAATACCTCAACTCCTTAATATCCACTAAATGTCATTCTCCAAATACACTTAATAATTCTTACTGACATTCTTTAATCTATCCTCTTATGGTTACCTGCTGTTTTCTTTTGAATCCTCTTCAGCCACCCCACCCATACCTTGTCTCTACACCTCGCCATTAAACCATCTCTCCCAAACTTCCTTCACTATATTTGTCTGTCATTCACCTTGGTAGATATGCATCTGTTAACTGCTTTTCTACATACTACTTACCAGCATTTGTCTATTCATAGGTGTGTACCAGCCTAATGACCACTAGGGCTTTTTTAAGCATAGCCATGCATCCCAAATCTCTAAGAAGAACTGGTACCCTTGATATGTGTAAGCAGGAGCTTGGGAGATGAAACATTTACAAGGAGGAACCTGGGAGGTGACCCATTACAGGCTGCTCATGTCCATTAGAGACACAGGTGCAAAACCAGGGATGCATTTCCTATTTCTCATACACACTGAATTGGGTTAGGGAAGAATCCTGCTTCACATGGATGAGGAGTCTATTTTAGAAAAGGTATAGTCTCTGGCATACATATTTGTCTCTCCAAGTCCTATTTATAATACAGGTAAGATTTAAGTCTTTACCTTTAAACTTCTCCTTGCATCGCTCTTATCCCACCTGTAGCATCCAAAACACTCATCTATGAATGCTGTATATAAACATAAACCTGAAAACAAGTGTAATAATGTAAATAATGTATACCGTACTTTAGTTGCTCTGCTTATTTACTGTTGATTGCTCACAAATATCTCTCTCTTGCTGCTGATTGATTAAGGCCTGTTGCCATATCTGTATTATGTATGATGTTTGTAACGTATGAATGTACTGCAGTAACTCTACTTAGCTTATTTTAATTTGCAAGGTATTTTTTCTTTTCTCTTGGTTTAATAGTTAGGATTCAGTCCAAACTCCTCATAAGTATGGCAAGTGCCAAGGCCCAAAAAAAGAGATAAATCTAGAAAATAGAGCCAGCACCAAATGGAGGGTTGCCAAGTAAAATAAATTTATTACATAAACATATCCAAAGCAACTGAGGGAGTCAAACACCCGCAGTAAAGCACAAAAGTGCTCTGGAAAAAAGAAGCAAACCGGTTTTGGCTGTATTAGCCTTCTTCAGTGCACAAACCAGAGTAGTGAAAAACTTTGGATATGTTTATGTAATAAATATATTTTATTTGGCAACCCTCCGTTTGGTGCTGGCTCTATTTTCTAGATTTAATAGTTAGGATTGCCTACTGATTGGTACAACCTGCACATTTTGTCTTCAAACCATTAACTGACAGTTGTTTGTATTCTTATTATACACGTTCTCTTTTTTACTGTACCTTTTATAAACTTAATGTATTTTGTTTGGAGCGTTTCTCCTTGGGTCCCAGTTGGGCTATCCTAGTAAACAAATGCTAATAATAAATAATTTAGATAGATAACGTATGTTTGCTTGATTGCCAATCATCTCTTTCAACTATTTCCAAACTTGGGGAATTTTTCAAAGCTCTTACTAATGTTAAAGTTGATTCATACAACACTTTTCTTTGACAAACTTCATTTCAAATACTACTAATGAATTTAAGGGCTTCATTCAGATTTGCACCAAAGTCATAGTTCACTGCAAGTTGCTTCATCTCAGCAGCTTACTGCATCATTCTTTTTCACCTTTTGGTCACAGGGAATAAAGTGAAATTCACCTGTTGTTATCAACATTTTGCTTTCAGAATATCTCTTTGATTTTGCCTTAGGGTATTTATTCTGTAGTTTCTGTGGTCGAAAGGAATTCAGAAATATATATATATGTGACAGTGCTGCAGTGCGTTTTTCCTGATGAATATCCTTTGTGACAAAAAAAAAAAAAACATTTATTTCTATATATACTAACCATGGCTTCTTAGATAACTTTTAAGTTTATCACTGCTTTCCAACTGAGTCTTCATTGCTTTACTGTGAAAACTTTTATGATCTCATTGCTGCCTTTTTTCTTCTCTGTTGTGTACTGGCAAAGAACATACATGGTGACAACATATACTGTTTTGGCACATTTTATTAAATGACAACTGCCATAATACTCAATCATACAATTACAGCTTTGGCATTTCTTCGCTGATGTCTCAGTCTGCTACACATTACAGCAGTAAGTGCTCTGTATACATTCCAGGAGTTTATTTTAGCTTTTAGTCATTCTAAAAGTGGTTTCAGTTATGGAATGGAAAAGATAGTGTGGTTTATTTGATTAGTCTGGATAACTGAATTCTTCTAAGGCAGGAATAGATAAATAAACTTAAATAATGAATGGCCACTGGAATTTAGCCAGTCACACCATACATTATTAAATGTAATTTTTTTTAACATAATATGTAAAAGATCAGTGTGTGTGTATATATATATATATATATATATATATATATATATATATATTTTTTTTTATATTACACTGTAATAATTTACTTAACCAGTAGATGGCGAGAGTACCCAAGTTTTGGAATCACAGCTAACAGCATTTTAGCATGCTAAGCATTCAGCACCTTTCTTAATATTGCACATAATTTTCAGCAGTGTAATAATTGCTGTCACTAGTGACTACATATTCTCACATTAAAATTTTCTTGTGAATAGCGAATAGCTGTAATAGTATTTTATGTATGTATCTGATATTTTCAAATTGTCACCGGACAGTTTTGCTCACAAATAAGCTAACAAAAGATGAGCAGCGTTTCATAAATTCACTTGATTGTGTTGCATTTATTTATTTGCACCTGTCTCATCCTTTCTAGTCCCTTCCTTTTTCATCCTCCACCCATTCCATTCTGTGATTCATGTGCTTCAGCAGCCTGTGCCAGGTTATTTTAAGACACCTATCACTTTTTCTATTAAAACATACTTTTGTAAGGCATGGAGATTACATGCTCTTTTAATTTACAGTTAGTTGACTGTATTAACCCTGTTGGACAATGCCCATTTTCAGAGGAGGGCAGTGGTGGTAGGGTAAAAATAAAGTACAGTGGTAAAAATATTTAACAGACAGATTGTTCATTACTA
Organism: Protopterus annectens; assembly: GCF_019279795.1. NCBI lineage: Eukaryota > Metazoa > Chordata > Ceratodontiformes > Protopteridae > Protopterus > Protopterus annectens. Next base: position 14,179,256 of record NC_056729.1, on the reverse strand, counting down.
TTGCACTATTTCGTTAATTTGCAATGTCACCAGATACATGCAAGTATATTTTGTGTGTATAAATTAGAAAAAAAAACAGGGACAGGTAGCATAAGTGTTCATAAGAGAACGAACTAAAGAAAACAAGTATCAATTTATAGTATTACAAGTGAAAAGAGAAATTACTGTTAAGTAATAGGGATGGGGGTGATCTACTTCTAGTCAGAATAGTTTGTGTGTAACAAGAGGAAAGGGTCATGAAAAAGTAATATGAGTAAACACAGTAGAAAACATCAGTGAATGAAATTTATGCTAAGATATGGTTTAATAAAAGAATGCTATTAGGCTAGGATTGGATTGGCTATAATTGCAGTTGTGAAAGGGGCAGTATGTTTATCATTTGTGGTTTCAGAGATGTTTGAAAGTGGTAGAATTATTCAATCGCCTGTGCTGTAAGAGGAACAACGCCCTTTCCACCTCTTCTCCCTTTTACCTGCCATTTTAGCTCTGACCATGACACAAGTCCTATAAACCCCCACCCCCTTTTTGCCCTCGGAAAATATATGTTCCCATCTTACGTACTGCTGCCTCCCCCACCCTCGTGATCATGTTAGAACATCCACTGAGTTCACCCTCGATCATATACAGTAAGTATTTAACAGGGATGATTATCTAGGCAAAAAAATATACCATTGTCAGGAGAGGCTCAATGAGAAAATCTCCAGTTACGTCAGTTAAAGTAATAAGTTGCAGTTAACATAGTATAAACTATTATTGCAACTAGAAGCAGATTTTTTACAAAGCCAGCACAGTAAAATATAGCATTATTAGAAGCAGCTGTTTCACCTAATTATATCATAGTAATTTACTTGAAGTTATATGCAGTTATACACAATAGTTTGCTCACATATAAAGCCTTTTTACATAGATAAAAATGTGGATTGTTCCTTGTTTTTTATGCAGAAATAACAATTAATGCATGCTTTTTAAGGTATGAAAGGAGGTTGCCTACATGTTTAAAATATTGCAGTGTTCGTTAATATAAAAATGTAACAGGAATGGAAATCAGGGTAGTTGCATGCTGATAAGGTCGGTGACATTTTTTAAATGGCCTCTATAACTTCCTACTGTGTGTTACCTTATCAGTGACCTGTACAGGGGATGAAAGACCCAAGACTACAAAATACAGCTGTCATTGCCCTGAGCTTCTTCAACTGTTCCATAAACACTGGCAACAAAATACCCAGTGAATTCATTATTGTATCTTCTTAGTTTTATAGTCCTTATTGATTTCTAGGTATTATATTTATAGAGCGACTTCAGACGTACACACTTTACTAATTAAGATTTTTTCTTCATGGTCCTCCACTGCTGATGGGCTCTGCCTAGCTGGATCTGCAGATAACCATCAAGAAAGACTAAGTTAATAAATATGTTGTCATATGTACATACATGTATATTAGAGACTGCTTGCTATGCTGTACTTATATGTGCAGTATATTGTAGGATACTACTAAAAAGAGTCCTGTCATAGAAAAAAGAGCAGAAGGATAGTTTTGAACACAGTTTCTGAAGAATCCTACTGTATATATGAGCTGTTTACACTTTTGTTATTTAAAGTGGAAGGAAAGTAGAGAGAGTGGGAGTCGAAGAGGTAGATAGGAAGCAAATAAGAAACTAAAGAGGGAGAAAATTGGGAAGTTGGAAATGTTTGAGTCTGACAGCCAATGATTGAGGGTAGAAATGTTGAATAATTGAATAGGATGGTGGACAGTAGTGCAGGTACTGTTGTAAATACATTGTAGGAAGTGGAAGTGGAACAGTAGCAGTAGTGAGGAGTCATAGTTGCCTGAGTAGGGTTTCCTAAATTCATTCTTTCTTTCTGCACTACACCACCATGGTCAGTCTGTATTTTTCTGGAATTAGGATAGAGTCCAACAAGAGGATAAATAGTCTTACAGATACCCACATGATGCTTTCAGCTACTCTTTAATGCTTGCAGTAGGCACCCTTCTGACCCTTTACTGTTCTGTTCACCACTTTCAACTAGTTTTCCAACATTTTTCTTGTCATTACACCATGAGTTCTCAGGATACTGTTCACAAACATTGTGAAAAATGGTGTAAGGCTGGTATGCTCCAGAATGGTGGACCAAAGCCCTACAGGAAACATAACCATACACAATGCCGTTATACACTATGTTCAGTCTTACACCATTATGTAGCCATAGTACTTTTTCTCGGAATACACATGCAGATGCCTCCTCCTTCAGTTGTACCATAGTTACAAACACAACACTATGGGCTGGTCCTCACCGGGTAACTTATGACACACTAACCACATAGAATTAGATGGTATTGCACTTAGTAGCACAGCAATCCCCATTCCCCACTGATATTATGTTTAGCATACAGAAATTAACAATATATCATTACTATAGTGAAAACAAAATCCTTTACGTGATTAAAAAATAAATAAATAAAATACTGGCAATGAACTTCCCTTTGGTGCAGGCAACTCTGCTAGTGCAGCCATCAGTGGCGGCTGGTGACTTCAAATCAAAGGGGGGCTGCAGGAGAAAGCTGAATGGGTGGGGTCAATAGGAAGGGGTGCGGCCAACTAGAAAGGGGAGGAGCTATGCTCAAAACCACAAAAACTAAATATACTGCCCTGGGTGCCAAACTGTCATTATGAGAGTCCAATCAAGACAAAATGAAGTGTAGAAGAATAAAAATATTTCAATGCATTGGCTGCATGACATCTTAATATCTAGATGGAAACAATAAAGGTTGTGAAGCATGAAAAAATAAATTACTTTTTTTTAAATACATTAATGGAATGCCAGTCAAAATCAAGTTTAAGAAAAACAAGCAGCACTCAACTCAAACCACGTATTGCACTGCAGTTCTAATTTTAATTTATATTCAGCTTTATTAAAGTACCAAGTAACATGTTGAAAGTAGAAATCTCTGATGCCCCCACTTGTAAAAATGTTCCTTATCCAAAAAAAGACCTGCTGCCTGACATCTACTTGTTCCATGGGGAAAACATGATCAAAGTAAAAAATGAAAAGCAAACAAGAAATAAGCTCAAGATACATTGCTTAAAAGGATTACTGTACAGGTTATGGACCACACTAAAAGGATTACTGTACAGGTTATGGACCACACGATTGGCATTCTGTTTATGGGTAAAGCCTGCAGAGATGACTGGAAGTCTCCAAGTGTAATGAGACTCTTAAAATAATGTAATCCTGTCCTTTATTACAAATACTGGCATATGCATTTCAATACCCAAGACTTATACATTATCTAGTTAAGTTTTCTATACATGGCAACAGAAAGGCTTTCAATGTTGGCAATTCTTTAACAGTATGCTTATTAAAGCTTACTTGCATCTTGCAATCTCAGCCAAGCTTACCTGATGGTCATTAAAGTATTGCTACTTAAACACAGAGCAACAGGCACTTTGAGTAATAAGCATAAATCAACAGTACAAAAAAATATGACAGAAACCGGAACATTCTGTAAAAATCAAGGACAGATGAAAAGCCACTCTAGTACTTGTGTCTACCTTGGATGGGGGGATACTCTGTACATGTACACTGCATAACTACTCATTGCCTTGCTTCGATACATCCAGAGTCACTACATGGGGGAGTGGGGTGCAACAAGTATGTCACAGTTTGAAATGTCTCTGGCTGACTTGTGATGGCCCTGACACATTTGTCATACCTCTCAACCTCAGAGCAAGAAATCTGGACAAAGCCATACAAAGAAATGGGACAAAGGCCCAAAAATAAGGACAATTTTTAAAATATTGCTCTTATAAACTTAGAAAGACAATAGAGGTCTTGCATTAGTATGAATTTTCTGAATGGTATGAAATCTGAAACTCAAATGTCTGTCATTATTTTCTAATTTCAGTCTTTAATGATTTGTCACTAATTTGCCAAAAAAACACAATTTTATGAAAAATGGGCCAAAAATGTGATGTAAAAATATAAACTAGCAACACAATACAGCTGGGAACTTGTCAAAGAAGGGATGCTTTAATATTAGTACTGCTAACTTGAGCAGCTGACAAAATAAAATAATCTACATGCATTTCTAAAATAAAAGTAATCTAACTGATTATTACAGTTATTTCTTAATTATAAACCCTCCATGTTTTCTTCCAAAATTGCTATTTTGCAGAGGGATCATTAGGGGAAGAGCAACATTTTGAGCCAAAATCAGGGATAGTTGAGAGGTTTGGCTATGCCTAATTCTATAAAGCAATTTATTTGCATGTACCTCTCAACCTGTTAATGCAATAAATCTGGACAAGGCCAAATATATTGGGGGAACATATAAACAGTACTAAAAATTGCTCTTGTATAAACTGAGACAGTTGATAGAACAGGTCTTACTTTAGCATGCATTTTTCTGAAGATTATGAAGTCTGAAACTCAGTGTGTCATTATTTAGTGACTTAATTCCTAAATGATTTGCCAGAAAAACACAAATTTTATGAGGAACAAACCAAAAATAAGCAAAAAATCTATTCATTCTTTGAAAATCTGGACAGTTGGGAGGTATGGTTCAGCTGGGGCTGCCTAAGTTTGCCGCCCTTCCCCCTCACAAAACCATGGTCAAATGGAGCCTCCCCCTGCAGCCATTCCAATGATCCATTACTTTGCAATTTCACTCCATTTACCATAAACACTAACGTGCATACTGATTTACTTCTATGATGATTTGAACTTCATTTGAAAGTTTTATTTTTCATTTTACAGCACAAACACTAAGACATCTGCTAAACAAACTTGGCATTAAAACTTCTCTGCCATTGAAACTCACATTCATTGAAACAACATTGAAACCCACATTCAAAGAAAATACATTTTACTCGTGGCAGATAAAGATTAATTCTGGGCTGTTTTCAAATCATAGGCCCCTTGCATATGAAACATACATGTGCTCTTTGATACACCTTCCTATTGCTTTGAACATTTTTCCAGAAAACAATGAAACAAAACACATACACCAATGACAAAACTGCCCAATTCAGAACATTTCCATCATAAAAGTCTACTCAAACTTCTACAGTCCACCATTATCAGTAAATATGCACAATCTCTGAAGTAGTAAAAAAGTCATCTAAATAATTCCACATTAAATAAATCTTTAATGAAGAGGTTGCTGCTAGCAATCACCTTTATATTTCATGGTTTCATCGAAAAATAAAGTGTCTGATGCCCCTGAGGAATAAGTTGCCTAAATTACATTAAAAATAAGCTAGTAATATTGCAATAGGAAATGGATGGCAAACTGATAACAGGCTCATAGTTAGTATCTTAACTTCCAGTACAGCAGCATTCACCCCTTATGGGAGTAGAACTAACAACCTTCTGCATCAAAAGCAAGTACACAACCTGTTGTGCTATTAGCAATACGAGCTGACCTAGCATAATCAGCACTAAACTTCTCTTCCCCTGCAGCTCTCAGCTCCTTGTAAAATCTACTCAATACTCAACTGCATCTCAACTTCGCAGCACAAGAAATCTGGAAAAAGCCACATTTATTGGGGTGGGTCAAAAGGGCAAAAACCAGGGACACATTAAACATTGCTTGTATAATCTTGGAAAGCTGCTAGAATAAAATGCTGTGTTACCACCATACATTTTACTGCCAAGGTCCCTGTGCAAAAGAGTCAGAACAACATACCACTATGCCAGATCACCTGCTTTGTGAAAGAAAAATGCTGTGTTACCACCATACATTTTACTGCCAAGGTCCCTGTGCAAAACAGTCAGAGCAACATACCACTACGCCAAATCAGCTGCTTTGTGAAAGAGAGGAAGACAAACTTAAATGGCTATCATTTAATGAATTCAGTTCTCACCATAGCTGTCAACCTCTTAGCACAAAACACCTGGACAAACCCAGTAATGAGGGAATACAGCCCTCAAACATATTCAGTGAATTCAGTTCTTGCCATAGCTGTCAACCTTAGCACAAAAAACCTGGACAAAGCCAATAACAGGGTAATACAATCCCAAAAATAGTCATCTTATAAACTTAGAAAATTGCTATAATAAAAGGTTGTGTTACTATATATTTATTGCTAGAATAAAAAAATGTTTTACTATGCATTTTCTGAAGAATATGAAGTCTGAAATTCAAATGCCTGTCAATTTTACTTCTGACGGAACAAAAACAATTTTCAGCAGAGGCCCAGGGAGAAATACTGTAGACACATGTCTTTGTAAAATGGCAGGACACCGGAGCAAATCCACACAAACACAGGGATAAGATGCAGACTCCACACAGAAGGCACCCCAGCCAAGAATCAAACCAGAAAACCTATAGCTGTGAGGCAACAATACTGCCACTGCACCATCAAATATGCAAGGAATTAAACATTCAGAAACCTAAAGTCTGAAATTCAAATGCCTGTCAATTTTATTTAACATTTGTTAATCAGGACAGTCTGACTTGAAACAAAAAAACAATTTTCAGCAGAGGCCCAGGAAGAAATAATGCAGACATGTCTTTGTAACATGGGAGGACACAAAAGCAAACCCACACAAACACAGGGAGAAGATACAGACCCCACAAAGACAGCACCCCAGCCAAGAATCAAACCTGAAAACCTGCAGCTGTGAGGCAACAATGCTACCACTGCACCATCAAATATCAAGCATTGCAACATTTACAAACCACAGATATTATGAGGAACAGATCAGATCAAATATGAGGCAAAAATCTGCAATTTTTTTTACAAATGGTGGTGGGTAGGGAATTCACCTCTTTAACAACTGCATACAAGGTACAGGGTTCAAGCCTGAGGTATTCCCTATCACACCACCATGAGTCTAACCACCAGTATATTGCACCTCGGGCATTTTCACACACACACACACACACACACACACACACACCTGTAGCATAAATCCAAATCCCCAGTAGATCTTTCCCTGTAGCATAAACCCGCCCACGCACATCCCCGTTGCGAGATCTTCCCCCGACGAGACTGCAGCAAACTCCAATCCACACCAGACTCTGCCTGTTGCGAGATCGTTGCCTGACAAGACTGCAGCAAATTCCAGACTGCTGACATTGCAGTCCGACCCCGACACGTTTTCCCAGCGAGTTCCAGGACAGTCTATGCAGTTTAAAACTGTTCTGGGAGCTCCGTCGTTCTTCATGTTTCCCAGTCAGGACTGCTGCTGAGACAATCTGCGCATGCTCCAGACTGTCTCAGCAGCAGTCCGGACTAGTGCGCATGCGCGAAAGTCCGCGATTTGTTTAATTTTTTTTAATTTTTTTTATTTATTTTTCTTTATTTTAAGTTGAGGGGGCTGCAGTCCGGCAGACCAATAGCATGGGCCGCCCCTGGCAGCCACACTTTCCCTGTGCACACACACTGATGCTGCTGAGCTCCTGTCAATGGCAGCACTATCATCACCACATCCCTTCATTACCATAACTTGGTAACAATCCTAGACCCCCCCCCCAAGGCCTAATGAATGAAACATTTTCACAAATTACTCGTAGACATGATGCCAGAGCATAGCACAACCAGAAACAATTTAACAAGGCGTAATATACCTTACTTAGTAGCTGTCAAGTACCTGTTTAGTAAAATATATTGTACCTTACTAAATTACATTTTCTGGCTGTGCTGTGAGCCCTGTCATACTGCACGGTGTTCTCCCCACTTTCGCCAGAAGCATCAGTGCACAGAGTGCACCACTGTGTACTGACATGCAACTGTATGCCTTTCAACGAAGCTGACCTGCTTTTGTATACTGTCCTTATTGCCACAGTATGTGTTCTATGAATGCAGCAATGTATGTGACATACTAAACTTCGTGTGCAGACTACATTTATGCAACTGTTCACTGTGGTTGTGAATACCAGAGCCCTTTACTAAATAATATCCCTTCCATACTGGTATCTTCCCCTTTTCTTATAAGAAAATGAAGGCAACCAAATTATTTATGCTGCCTGCTTCCTGGCCTCCTCCTGCACCTGTTCACCTGCTTCTTGAACCCAAATCTCTGACCAAGTCGCCCCCCCCCCCCCATAGTTTGCTTAAAGAATCATTTATGCCTGCCAGCATTCTCTCATTTTTGTCTTTAACAGAACCCTAGCTGCTATTTTCTTTCCTTTTTGGAAACATATCTTTTGTATCTTCCCACCCCTTGATCTAAACCCCATTCATTCATTAAAAAAATGTTTTTCTTTCATTTATGTCTTCCTTCATCCAGTGTTAATATACTCTCCATATCGCTTAACCTGTAAACATCAAAAATCTGGACAAAGGCCCATGAAAACTAGGAACACCTGGCAAAAATTCTGGGAGCTAGTTAGCATAACATTTGCGTTTATAATAGTGCAACTCCACTCATCCCAAGCATTGTGGGATACCACCACTCAGAAACTCAAGTGCAAAAAATGCTGTGTTTAACAGTCTTTCTGTGTACTGTAAACATGTGCCAGATTTGTGATGCATTCCTTCCGCAAATCAGAAAGCATGTTTTCTTGAAGAACTCAAAAAACAGCTTATTCACTGAGGAATATTTCACATCTTGTCGCAAAGTATAAGCATCACTCACTAGTACCCACTTCCACTGCACAGACCCGGAAATGTTCACAGCCATCTTCAACGTTACTTCTTTTTTAAAGCAGTGCCTGCAGAGGAAGGAATAAGACTGCCACACAGTTTTGCTAGATCTCAAAATGTTATCACCCAAACAACTCTTGACGATATGACTGTGTTCACACAGTATAGTACAGCAAATATATTTAATTACAAGCTATATACAAATAATGAATCAATGCTATTTCAAGTATATGCTGGCCTGTGCATTAGAACTGGAAAATCATGACACTCCCCTGGACCACACAGTAAACATCTTGGCCCAAGAATTCTGGGCAAAGCCAAAACTAATGGGAGAGCCAAGGCCCCAAATCAGACTGGGACACATTTAAAATTATGCTGTTATACACTCAGTTGCTAAGAAAACAGGTTTTGCATTATCAAACACTCCAGTGTAGCCTTCCAACAAAGAGTTTATTGTTCCATCATTCCTCCATGAGAAAATACCCCAGTGGGGTCATACTGGTTTCAGCAAACGCCTTCTTCAGTGACCACACCACCAAAATAATGCATTAAGAATGCTAATTGCACACATTCATTTATACTAAATATCACAGTGCCCTCAAGTGGATAAAATTATTAAATAATTAATATGTGGTAAAATATCTATATGTGACAAAAATACTGTGAAAGATATATATATAATTTTTATTTTTTATTTATTTATCATTTGTTGACCGGGAATGTCCGACTAGGTTCCACAGAGCCTGTTTTCAGCGGAGGCCCGGGGAGAAATGCTCCAGATGCATGTCTTTGGAATGTGGGAGGAAACCGGGGTACCCGGAGGAAACCCACGCGAACACAGGGAGAACATGCAAACTCCACACAGAAGGCACCCCAGCCGAGAATCGAACCGGAGAACCTCTTGCTGTGAGGTGACAATGTTAACCACTGCACCACTGTTGCAAAATAATTTAAAATTGGTCATTCATCCCAGATGAAAATAAAGCTCACAATTTGACAGTCCACATTTTTTCTTTGTTAGTTAATAACTCATGCAGTGCATGGACATCTGGACTCCAAAATCACTTTCCTGGATGTGCTAATTAAGAGAACTGAGTCAGACACTTTGGAAAGTGAGATATTTAGAAAGTTTCCTCAGTTCAGCACCCTACTTCATGCCACAAGCTTCCACCCACAACATGTCATCAGGAATATCCCCAAATTGCAATTTCTTCGTATTAGGAGAATTTGTTCGGATTCCTCCACGTATGCCCATCATCGACAGTAGCTAACAGCCAGATTCAAGAGTAGGGGATATCAAGCAGGTGACATCACTAGGGCCAGCCGGTTTGCTAATCAACAAGTTAGGACACAGTTGTTATCATATCATTCTAAACCAATAGATCAATCTCAGGAGCTTAGATTAATTACTACCTATGGCAGGAACACTAGGAGCTTCATGAATATTATTCAGAGACATTGGTATTTATTACAGTCAGACATCATATTGAATAATTACATTAAAGATCAGTGTTCTTATTCTTTTCGTAAGGGGTGATCATTGGGATCGTTATTTAGTCATTATAAAAGGGTGCACAATTATCCTTCCAATCCCCTCCATCCAAACAATTACTGGGCAACATTTGGTAGGTTGTCATCCATGTGGGCACTGTTCATATTGCCCGAGGGTGCTAAAGTCGAACAGTTTCACTAGTCATAATTCCCCACATGTTTATAGTGTATCTTTTTTTGCCAGTTGCAGTACCATTTGGGCTATCTATTTAGCCCAATGCAGCTGTTGGGCATTTTATGTGGGACAGACTTCCCGACCCTTTAAATTGAGGGTCGGGGAACATTTAAGTGACATCAGAAATAAAAAAAATTTTGAGTTCTTTATATAAACGAGCACTTAAACATCCTACTGGGGTTTTCAGCTTCATGTTCATTGACCTTATCAAGTTCAAGAGTCCAGATGTCCATGCACTGCATGAGTTATTAACTAACAAAGAAAAACTGTGGATTGTCAAATTGGGAGCTTTATTTTCACCTGGGTTGAATGACCAATTTTAAATTATTTTGCAACAGATTATTATATATATATATATATATTTATATATTTATATATCTTTCACTGTATTTTTGTCACATATAGATATTTTGCCATATATTAATTATTTAATTTTATCCACTTGAGGGCGGTGTAATATTTATTATAAATGAATGTGTGCAGTTAGCATTCTTAATGCATTATTTTTGTGGTGTGGTCACTGAAGAAGGCGTTTGCCGAAACCGGTATGATCCCACTAGGGTATTTTCCCGTGGTGGAATGATGGAACAATAAACTCTTTGTTGGAAGGCTACACTGGAGTGCTGGCTTTTTTGTTGCTGTTTGGTTTATGAGGCACAGCCATGCACTTGCTATTCGTGCAGGTATCAGTGTTTTGTTTGCATTAGCAAAACCTGTTTTTCTTAAGAATTTCATATGTAGTCTGAAAATGAAATCTTCAGCATTTAGTGACTTCAGACCTCCGTGATATCCCAGAAATTATTATGAGGAACAGACCAGCAAGAATAGGAAGCAAGAATCTGGGTATACAGAACTTCTAGACAGTTGATTCTTAAACTAACTTGTATTTATATACTTTACCAAACAACAACATACAACAAGCTGGCAATAACAGGCTTAACTAAAGCGGCAAATGGTAATTTAGCAATCAAGCAGGACTACTAGGCTGGCAGTGGCGTGATGGTGTCTAGTAAATAAAACAAATTGAAGTTGTATTGCAGGCAGCAACGGTTGAATGCATATTCATTAAATTACATTCTTCATACACGATGGATGATGATCTAGAATCCCATTTCCAAGTCAACCACGAAATATATATTTGTGCAAATTGCAAAACATTATTTTTTGTTTTGTTTTCAATTTAATTAGTAAGTAAGACGAACTTTGAGTAGTGCTAAATTTGGGGATTTTGGACACAGCTGTCTCACTGCTGCTCCCCATCTCCAGTGATGATCTCAAACTTCTGAATCCTTCCAACTTCTTGTCTGATTGGAATCTTATTTGGTGCTTGTGGTATCTGTCACAGTGCTGGACTAACTTTCCTGTTCCATTCTGTTTTGGGCTAACTGTGATGAAGAGATTATTTCTGCCTAGACTGTAGCACTTTGTTACACAAACTGTTCTGTTTGTTTTGCTTGACTTAGCTTAAATTGCTTTCCTTTGCACAAGGCATACAGAGCAAAAAAGAACAACAGTGAAAATGTTTAATTTCAACCCTCTCCCTTCCACCACTTCGAGTCTGAGATTGTGCACACTACAATGCAGAGTCATGTCACACATGCCAGGAGTCAACCACTTACAAAGCAGCGAAGCCTGAAGTAAAAAAAAGAAAGAAAGAAAAAAAACTACAGCAGCTGTACTTCCTCCTGCTCAATCACAACTCTGTCAACATTATCATTTTCATCCTTGAACATTGATGATGTCACAAAGCATGCCAGCATTGTGTGATGACATCAGTGAGCAAGCAAGAAATATAACTAAACTGAAAAAAATAAATCCAAATTTAAAAGAAGCCAGTTGGAAATTCATGGCACGTTCTTATTTTGTGCAACAAGGTAGAAATTTCTGCCAAATTCAGAGCAACTGAGAGGTATGATACACGCTGCCTTCTGTGCTCACGGGTGAATACATCCCCAAATTTTGTCATTCTTTCTCCCCTTACCACTCCTTCATGGATAATAGCAGTTATAGTCAACCACCAAAAACAAATAGCAAAGGGATGATCATAAATGCCTAAGTACAGATAGTAGTGAGTGCAGTAAAGAATGAATGACCAAATGCGAAAGCCAACAATCAACCCTAACACATAACAGAATCACAGAATAGTGTTTTTTGCTGAGGAGGAAGACCCTCCCATGCAGCCCCATGTGAAGGCAAGCCCCCCAATTTAAAAATACCGCCTACACAGTTGCACTAATTCGAACAAAGGAGAAATCTCATTGCATACAGGGATCGCTAACAGTGTACAGGGAAATCCACACCAGCACAGTGATTCCATACTCTTCAAAATTACTAATCAGCCCACCATACAAATGGATACCTACACACAGCAACGTAGCCAACATATACAGCTGAAAAAGAAATTACACTAACTTATACAGCACCACTTAGTGAAAGCATGAAAGCCCCTAGCACTTTTTGTTACCCCCAAGTTACATCATCTTTTATTCCATTGCTTCTCTTGCCTTCTCACTACAAGTCCTTCCCCTTTGTTTAAAGGCAAACTTGTTTTTAATGCAGGTCTTATTTTTAGTTTTTAGAGCTGTATGCTTCCCACTGTCATGAAAACAAGCAAGGCCTTCTGCATATTATCTGATCTGAAGTAGTTGACTTCATTCATTCTGCACATATGGGTATACGGATCTGATTGGGATCCGAGCCAGCAAAACTTTTCAAGCATCAGCTCCAAGCTCCTCCCTTACCTATATTACATCACTTCCACCTATCTAGCCCCAGATCTCATTTGCCGCTCTAAGAGTCTCTGAGCTCTAAGCAGGGTGGTAAGGTTTTTTTGGCAATAGTTGAGTGTGAGTATCTTTCCCTTTTTCCTCCCTTCACGTTGGTCGTTGTGTTAGTTGTCAAAAAAAAAAAAAAAAGTTAGAAGTGTTTTGTTTTGTGATACTGGTTTCCTGCCTAGGCCCAATCCCTGTTAAGTGTGTGTGTGTGTGTGTGTGTGTGTGTGTGTGTGTGTGTGTGTGTGTGTGTGTGTGTGTGTGTGTGTGTGTGTGTGTGTGTGAGTAGGCCCTTAGGGCTTGTACTGTTTCTACTGTGGCTGAACAGCCTAAGCTTCTATTTAAGAAGTGCACAGAGTGTGGTCATAAGCTCTCACCAGCCGATAGTCACACTCTGTGTGTTCTATGTTTAGGGGTCACCCATCTGTCTGTATCCTGCAACATTTGTTCAGGCTTTAACCCCAGGGCGTTGAAGGATCGTCGGGCTAAGCTTTTTGCTAAAGTTCTGCTGCCAGCTTCTGCCAAGGATTCTGCCTCGGTCTTCTCCCCAGCCAGTGACACTGTGCAGGCAGGGACTCAACCTCCCACCAGGTCTGCTTCATCAGAGTTGTCCCAGAGAGGTAGGGACAGAAGGGAGAAGGAGAAGCACCACAAAGAGAGGGACAGGCCCAGGAAAAGATCACCGGACAGGGAGTCTTTCTCCAGACCCTCTTCAAAGGTACCCAGGTCTCGTTCTCCTTGGCTCCACTCTCCCTGTTTCTCGCCGGAGCCGACGGAGTCTTTGGAGCCGAGGCACTCACCTCAGATCCTGCCCAGACCCGAGTCGGTCGCTTCCTCCAGGTCAACTCGGAGCATCTCCAACCTTAATATGGACAGGCTAATGAGGAGGTTCATTCAGAACCAGATTCAGATGGGGGACTTACCAGGGCCCTATCCCATTGGAGAGGGTCCTCTTTCTTCAACTATGTTCCATCCTATTGCTCCTTCCTCGATCTGACCCGATGCTTAGGGGTTCTCGGGTCCGAGGCCCTTTAGAGCTGTTGGGTTGGCGCCAGCCATTACCTTGAGTTCCTCAGATCCGATCTCGGATTCGGGGGACTCTCGGAGCCGAGGTCGGGGAGTAAGACCCGAGGGTCGAGATTTTCGAATCCCATCCTCGGTGCCCGGACTACCCCGCCATCGGCTCCGATCCCTGCTTCGGTGCCGGGGAGAGCCTCATCTTTACATTCTACGGAGGTGTGCTCTCCATCGGCATTCGGGTTAGTGGAAAGGATCCTCTGCCAGGGGTTGAGACCACAGCTCACCTACTCGGATCCTACCCAGACCCCTCTGATTTTGGATTCTGCTCCCATTACTCTGTCACAGGGACAGCCCGTGCCAAAGCAACCCCAGGTTGTTCCCCTCAGGGAACCTCCGGAGGCTTACGAATCCTCTCCAGAGAGTCCCACTGGAGAGGAACCTCGTAAGCGCAAGTGTAAGAGGAGGCACTTGGACTCCCCTGAGTCCATTACCACTGATACGGACTTGGATGAAGGAGAGGGTTCCCCTAGATCACCTACCGAGGACGTCTCGTTTGGAGACATTATGGAGATCCTCTGCCAAAGAGGAGGTTGGTCAGCCCCCAAACCCTCTGCAGATGAGTCCGTATTCCTGGAGGCCTTTGGCATGGGCCCATCTACTTCTTGGGTCTCCCCTCCAGCGGACCCTTTGGTGGACCTATTCACCACTAGGGTGTGGAAGGATCCTGACACCGTAGAGCCTATACCCAAAAGGCCAGACAAAATTCTTTCCCTGCTGTCAGACAGGCAGGCATGGTCTAAAGGAGCCCCGGTAAACACTTTGGTGGTTGCAGCTGCCACAAAGAAGGAACTGGCACAGGAGAGTTCCTCGGTTCATCCACCAGACAAAGAGTCTAGGTCGATAGATCATTTTGGGAAGCGCATGTACTCGTCAGCAACATTTTCTATTCGTGCGCTGAATTACTTGGCACATGTTATCTGACTGCAGCGAGACCTTATATCGGAATTAACTGAGTCACCTCCGGAGTCTCTGTCACAGCAGGACAAGCTGTCTTTCACTGCGAAGATGACTACACTGAAATCAGTGACTAATACCTTTATGCATCTCCTCTCTCATGTTACAGAGGGAGCCGCTAGGGCTGCTGGTACAGGCGTTGCCTTGAGGCGTCACACCTGGATCAGGTTGTGTCAATTTGCGGACCCCTTCAAGGCGTCTTTCATCAATGCCCCTTTCGATGGATCATCCCTATTTGGGAAGACTGTACGTGACACACTAACCCAGAGTGAGAAGGACGGAAAGACTTTGTCAGCCATCGGAATCCTCTTCTCTAATCCCCAGAGGTCCTATTCCAGGAACGAAAAGGGGCAAAAGAAGATGTGGTTCCAGAAATCACAGTCCTTTCATGACACTCAGGAGTATTCATCCCCCAGAGGCAGAAGGGGATAAGACCGACGCCGTCCCAGAGGCAGAGGGGGTCCCAGAAACTTCGGGTCTAGGAAAGTTTTTTCCGACAGACCTGCACAGCAACCCTGAGGGGTTGTCTGGCTGCTCTACTCTGGAGGCAGTCAGGGGAAGATTTTCCTTACATCCAGTGGCATGGGAGTCCATTACTGCAGACCGCTGGGTGTTAAACATCATATCCAGAGGATATTCTATCCCCTTCATTTCATGCCCCATTACTCCAGCACGCCTTCCAGATGTTCCACCCTCTCACAGGGAGGCGGCAGCTTTAGAGGTTTCGAAGCTGCTACAAAAACGAGACATCGAGCCAGTCCCCCCCCCAGATCAATCCGGATCAGGCGTCTACTCCAGGTTCTTTTTAGTGCCAAAGAAGACAGGGGACCTCAGGCCCATTCTGGACCCGTCTATACTCAACCTGTCGGTAGAGAAACAAAAATTCGGGATGGTCACTCCACAGTCCATTCTACCGTTTCTGAGAGAATGCGACTGGATGTGCTCGTTAGACCTCCAGGACACTTACTATCACATCAAGGTCCACAAGTGCTCCAGGAGGTTTCTACACTTCCAGCTAGGGGCCAGTCACTTTTAATTCAGAGCCCTACCCTTTGGTCTCACCACAGCCCCCCGGGTGTTCACCAAGGTTATGGCGGTCGTAGCAGCTCACCTGAGACTTCAGGGCATTCAGGTATTCCCGTACCTAGACGACTGGCTCTTTGCTGCATCCACCAAACGTCTCTTGTGTCAGACCCTGCACTACTTCCTCGGTCTGGCTCTCAAGTTAGGCATCACACGATCAATGTCAACAAGTCACACCTGTCTCCGGTTCAGATCATAGACTTCCTCGGGGCGAGGTTGGATTCAATTCAGTCAAAGATTTTTCTCACCCTGGAAAGGATAGAAAATCTCAGACTCCATGTATCGGCGATCTGGGATCACGCGGTGGTCAAAGCAGCCGACGTTCTCAGGGCCCTGGGTTCGATGGCAGCCGCAATCTCTATCCTCCCTCTTGCACGTCTTCACATGAGGGTCCTTCAGTGGAATCTGGCAGTTCAGTAGTCCTGGCTAAACCTTCTGATGGATTTCCACATCCGAATCATTCGGACATGCAGAACGTCACTACAGTGGTGGCTTCAATCGGCGGACATTTTCATGGGGTGCAACTTTCTAGCCCCACTGGCTCAAGCCACGGTGACCACGGACACTTCCCAGCTCGGGTGGGGGGGGGGGCACTTCCTGGGAAGAAAGGTCCAAGGCACGTGGTTCCTTCCAGAGACCAAGCTACACATCAATGTCCTGGAGATGACGGCAGTGCTTTTAGCGTTGAGAGCCTTCCACCCTGTCCTACCTCCGGGGACAGTAGTCATTCAATCAGACAGCATGCCTGTAGTCTGGTATATAAACAAACAGGGAGAGACCCGATCCTACCCCCTTTCTCGTGAGGCCATGAAGGTTTGGGAGTGGGCCATATCTACCAGCCGGTTTCTCATAGCAATGCATATCCCGGGATGCTCCAACATTCTAGCGGACAGTCTCAGCAGGGCAGTCCTTCTGCCTTACGAGTGGTCTCTGAAACAATCAGTGGCGGAGAAGATCTTCCGTGTTTGGGGTCAACCTTGCTGAAATCTCTTCGCATCTCCTTCCAACGCGAAGTGCAGCAACTTCTTCGCTCTGATCCCCCTTCTGGGGGATGTCCCCAGGGGCGCTCTAGTCCATGCTTGGCCTCCCGGGCTACTGTATGCTTATTCCCAGTTACCTCTTATTCTGAAGTTCCTTCAGAGAGCTTGCTGGCTGCAGTGCAAAGTCATTCCCATAGTTCCCTTCTGGCTGCCTAAAGTGTGGTTTCCCTTCCTATGGTCTCACCTGTTGGTTCCTCCATGGACTCTAGATCCATGCCTGGATCTGATTTCTCACCCGTCGGGCTTGCCCCTGCCCAACCTGGACAGTCTCAAGCTGACGGTGTGGCTGCTCCAGTTCCCATGATCATCAGGACTCCCGGAATTTCATCCCCTGTTAAGAATATTCTGGTAGCTTCTCTTAAAGCCTCCACTAGGAAACTCTACAATAGCAAGTGCTGACGTTTTTGCATTTGGGCCTCTCAGCTCAGTCTGAACCCGTTTACAGCCCCCGTTCCGGTCATACTGGATTTTCTGGCCAATCTTTTTCGATCAGGCGCTAGTGCTTCCACCATCAAGGTTCAGCTGGCTGCCATCTCTAATTTCCATGTGGGTGAAAATAAGATTGCTCTGGCTTCTGCCAAATTGTGTAAAGCTTTCCTGAAGGGCATTTTTTTATTGCGACCAGTTAAAGAAACAGGGACCCCCTGAGATCTGAGTTTAGTCCTTTAGGCTTTGACCTCCCCTCCTTTTGAGCCAGCCAGTTCAGTTCCGATGAAGTTTTTGTCGTGGAAGACAGCCTTCTTGGTCGCCATCACTTCAGCCAAGAGAGTTTCAGAGTTGCAGGCTTTATCCTCCGTGCACATGACCATATCTCCAGTCATGGAGGAAAGTTGTAATTTGATGCTACTGCATAACTATAAGCAGGTGGAAATCTGAGATAAAAACACTCACAGGGCATGTAAAGCAACTTGTCAAAATTCATAAAGACATGCCTGTGTGCAGAAACGCATGCAGGCTAAATTGTTCCCTGTGGATTTGCACCATATGTGATAGGGCATTGCCTGATATATTCAGACATGCTGTGTCTTTTGTAAGCAGCATGTATGGGTTGCAGATGAATGAATGAATGTGTTCATACATCCACACATGTCTGTCAACTAAAGATTCACAATTTTCCTGGATTTTCAAGGCAACAGAAGATCATCTTCTAAAGGAACATGTTTTAGAACAATGAGTGTTTTCTTGTTGCAGAATGTTCTTATCTATTGTATGAATTTATTATCTGAAATATTGTGCTATGTCATATTTTTTGGTGTCTTTATTATTTGATATAACCATCCATCCATCCTCAACCCCTTTTCCCATTTTACACATGGGGTCGGAGTGTCACTTCTGCAGTGACAATCGTCTTGAGCCAAGGCTTACACCACCAGGTGGCTAGCCCCGCCACAGTAGTTCATCTATGACCAATTTAGTGTGTCCAGCCCACCTACTGCATATCTTTGGAATGTTGTTGGAAACTGGAATGCCCAGAAAGTAGAGTAACCTGTTGAGAATTTGCTGTTACAGCTTGCAGTGTGCTTCCAGAGAGTGCCCTCACCACGCACATGCGCACGCGCATATGTAAAAACCATTGGTAAAGCAAGAGGACTTTGATTCTCCTTTGCCAGCATTTATAACATTTTAAAATTTAACCACAATTTATTTATTTTTGTTTATAATCACTGAATATGGGCAGAAAAAAACAGTGCTTTACACTTGGACAGTTTGTGAAATATGTGTAAAAATTGCTTGTGATAGTTTCTTCCACTAGAAAGGCTTCTATCAACAGAAATGATTCTTGTGTAGAGCTGTTTATTTGTGACTTGTATTCCTACAAGTTAAGTATAAAATCAACTGTCTGTGGGGTCTTCTGTTTGTCCCTCCATAGGAACATTAGCAGTTTACTGAAGACACACTTCATCAAAAACATAACCATTCATCATCTTCACCTGTTCCCTTCCAGACTAGTGTAACAAACTATTAGGTCAGTAAAAACTAGATTTAAAAAAAATATATGTATGTAAATGCAATTTTTGACAGACTTTGCAGACTGTTGTGTGTTTATCTCCGCTGTCTAATGTAGGTACATATTCGTAGTAATTGCTTTCCACCTTAAGTTTGATTGTAATCACTGTCCTTTATAAAACTTGCAGTTTGCTTATTATTTACTGTGTGCAAGTAATATAATTGCTGTGTGACCCAGGCAAAGCATTTCAGGCTGAAATGTCATTTCAAAGTGTAGAATGTAGTTTACTGGAATGTTAGAAAAATAAATTACATTGTTGCTTTAATTTCAAATAGCCTTAGAGAGAATTGTGGCCCAGCTGTTTCCAGCATTCATTTTTATGCATTTGCAGCACAATATTCACACATCTTGGATATTAAGAGAAGGATATGTGCTTCCTTTCTTAATACTTTTGTATTTGGGTTAACCTGAATCACTTAATTATTTTAAGAGAAAGTTAAAATGAATATGTATGAATATGCATGTATATATATATATATATATATATATATATATATATATGCCCTTGTATTCAATTTGTCTGAATAGCTTTACTGTACAAAGTGTTCTGCTGCTGTTGTCTGGTTCCATATACAAAATGCATGCATTTTTTCTATCTCATTTGTTGAAAGTATGCTTTAAACATTTGCAGGTGGTTTCATTCCTTTTTGAATGTATTATTTTACATTTTTGATATTCTCTTTGACGTATGCTGCTCCTTTTTGTCTGCATACTTATTCATATGTTTGCAGTACAGCATTTGTTTGAATGTCAAGTTCCGTTCTTCACATGAAATGCTTTTTGTCCATTTGGGTAAAAACTAATGCATTCAGTTAAGCAGAATGACATTGTGTTCATTCAGAATATAAACACGGTTCTGAATATATTACTTAATATATTAATATTAAGTAAAATATAGTATATTATGAAATGTCTTAAGTTCAGGCCTTGTTAGAAGAAATTGTGCTCAGAATATTTCTCTCTTTGAATTTTATTCTTTAAACATTACTATGCCATACAACGACAGTCTAAGATTCAAGGCCTTGGTAGAAAAAATTCTGCTCAGAATATTTCTGTTTGAATTTTATTATTTCTTTAAAGTAAAACAAACAGTGCTGACACACAAAAGACCGTCTGAGATTCAAGGCATCAGACAGTGCATTTACTTTTGCTGACATATTTTTACTTTCTATTGTTTAGTTTGCAAACAGCCATAGTGTTTGCACTGGAGTTTATGGTAACTGATTGACAGGCAGAAACATTAACTCACTCTTGTGTGATGTCTACATTTTTAAAGTCATAGTTGCAGAAAATCAACCATACTGAAACATGAAAAGATTAGAAAAAGAAAATACTTTACTTTTGTGATCTTACATGGAAAAAGACACCATCATATCCACAACAAATTTGTCTGAATACTGACAATTGTTACAGAAGAGTTTTTCTAAGTTAAAGTGCAGAGGCAGGGTTTGAGTTAACACGCATTAGCAAGTTGGTACATGGTGCCAATGTCTACTATTCCCACACCTTATCTTAGACCAACCTTTTCTGTAACACTGCCACTATACAGGACAGACTCAGGCACTCACCATACATACCAACACAAGCACAACAGTAAATCTATACTGTTGTTCACTAGTCCCCCAGTGCCTCTCCCCTGTTTTCCCCTCATCCTGGCCCCAAGCCATTTAGCTAAATTGTTTGTTTCGCGTTTTCTCACACTTTGTCTTGGTATATAGTTCCCTTCCTGCTTGTAATGCAGCTTAACTGGCAGAACTCTACTGTACTATGCTTGAAGGAAGAAACTGAATTAAGCTGGGGGTCTGGGAGCTACTAGATCCCTCAGAAGTCACAGGGTTGTATTCCTGTACCATGGACTGGAAAGCCACCATGCTTTGATGTTGTAAAAGAGTACTCATCCAGTGGCTACCTGCGATGTCTTCTTGAGCTGGTCTTGTAGAGCACCACTAGATGTACCCAGAAATATGAGTCATGGATTAAGTAGTCTAAACACTCATTCACTTTCCTGTTTGGGGATGTACTTTACTGTAGGCTACTTGTGCAGGCAGTTATGGATAGGCACATAGATTTCATTAGCCATTCGTTATTAGCCACTATCACATGAAATACTGCATCATGGTACAATAGTATAGGAAAGGTGGAGTGAAGGGGGAGGGGCAGTTGACCCAGCCCCATAGTTTTAGGAGGCATGATCAACAGTTCCAGTATTCTATTTTTGTGCTGGTAAAGGAGGGCACTTCTGCACCTCAAGAGCTGAGTGGGGCATGTGTCTGTAGGAAGCTGATTGGTACAAAAGCACCAGTCGCCTTTCTAATAGTAAATGTCATACAAAGTTCTTTTTTTTTCTGTCCCTTAAAAAAGCTGAGATGGGCATATATGGCTGCTGTAGGAAGCTGATTGTTCTTCTGAAGAGCTGAAAGGGTATGGATTTTGGGTGGTGTAGTATTAAGCTGATTGGTACAAAAGTAGAATTTCCTTTTTTGGATTTGGGAGTTTTAGTTGGCTTCTACAGTAGTCCTTTTTTCTTTGATTTACTCTTCATATGAAGAGCTGGGAGTGTGATGCTATTTGAAGAGCCGGCACTAGATGGGCCGAGTATGGCTCTATCATGATATGGTTAGGTTTGCAATTGTTTAGTTTTTTTTGTGCACAGTTGCAGCTAATGTTTGTAGTTTTTGACTTCTAGTCATCCATAGCTTGTGGAATATCCTTTATTATGAACCTACATGGTCTATGGTCTTCAAAATATGTGCATCATGCATTGCCAGGGAAAAAAATCTATGGTCAGAAGAATCTCTTAATTTGCTGTGCATACAACATTGCATTTGATTAAATGCTTCTCTTTCTGTTGATGAAATGCTAACTGTCATCCCTGGCAGGTGCCTTTGTGATAATGTGGGTGCCATTTATTGCCATGAGAACATATGGGAAGTATATTCCCTCTGGCAGAATAGCTTCACAGCTTCATGATGCTCCACTGATGTCGATATAAATGTAATGTACTTTTCAGTGTCATGAGACATAATGTGAGAAGAGGTTAAGTGAAGCATCCCTGTGGTATCACACAAATAAAGCTTTTGAATCTTCCAGATGGAAGTATGTACAACAGAAGGTAGACTCTGGTCTTCAGTGGAATGGGTTTTCTATGCTCACTGCATGGACTCAAGGACTGCATACAGATTATACACAGCTAGTACCTGCTGTCCTTTCATTTGGTGTCTGTCAGTAACCACCTGGTCAGAGAACTAGTCCAGCCTCTCAACTTGCAGACATTTGAAATGGATACAAAGGCCCTTAAAAGTAGGTACATGTGGCCAGAAATCTGGACATCTAATTAGGGTAACATGTAAATACCAAATAGCACATAAATCTTCCTGCTTCCAGTAGGAGTGTGGGATACCACTTAGAAACACATGTTTAAAAACAGTGCGAAAAATGGTGGAAAATCAAAACACATTATTGAAGGGACAGTGTACAATCTGTAGACTTTTAATTAACTGTGTTGCAAAATTTTAACACACAAGGTCATATATTTGTGCTTCTGAAAAAGGGAGATGTAAGATGTGTGTCCCCTTTCTTTAAATTATTGTTGCCACTAGTGTGTCATGTATCCCAGATACTACCTTGTTTATGGAACAGCCTCCCCATCAATTTTAAGCAGAGTTCCTCCCTAACCCAATTCAAATACAACCTGGACAATTGGATGAGAAACCAGAAATTCATCTGTGGTTTGGTACCTATGTCTCTAATGGACACAGGTAACCTGTAAATGGTTAATCTCCTGGACCCATGCTTACATTTCTCAAGGGTATCAGAACTTGTCAGAGATTTGGGATGCATGGCTAGGCTTCAAAAGGCCCCTGCGGTCATTAGCCTAGTAAATACCTATGAACCTAGGTGATATTCTGCATACTAAATAGATTCAGAAATCACATGTGATGAGGGCGATTCAGAAAATTGTGTGAAGGAGTAAATTAAGCCTGAAAATAAGAACATACGTCCAAAGACAGGAACTTCCTGAATCAGGCCTGAAAACAGGGACATTCCTCCCAAATAGGTACAATTGAAACGTCAGAACCAGGGTAATTGGAGATGTCTAACTTGTCTTCTCACCATAGGGCAATGCAGCAGGAGGTGTTACTTTATCTACCATCAGTGTATTTACCTGTAGAACAGTTGTTTCCAAGAAAGGTAGCATTCTTTCTGTGGCTTTCAGAAAATATTCTTTCCCACAGTAACTGATTCGGACTGATCCACTCATTTTTACTTCTGCTTTATAAAGGCAGTCTTGAGTTCAGAAGGCTTTTAGAATTGCACATTATGTGCAGACTGATGACACTTTATTGTACACTTCATTGTATGTATCACCTCAATTCAAGTCTTTGGTAATGACTAAAGGGCAACAATGTCCACAGCTTTCATATATAGCCTCTTAGTCCAAACATAAAATGTCCTAGACTCCAAACAGATATTTTGATTTCATTTTGATTTGTTATAAAATTTCCATACTGCCCTAGCAGCTGTTCTTCTTTTAATTATTTGCATTTGTTTTGTGTGTATTTGTGCTAGTAGAATGGGTTGGATTCAACAATAATGGTGTTCCTCAAGGAGAAACCCAATACGGTACAACTACGGTTATGGCTTTTTGCTGCTAAACTTATTGCACACATTTTATATTTTGTTGTTTTCTCACGTCACTCCACTTTTTTTTTTTTTTTTTTTTAAGTAGGATGTTGCAGTGGTTCTTCATTTCTACGATTTGGAGTACATGTGACGTATTGGGTGACAAATTTTAGAATGTATTTTAGGTGTTTTGCACAGTTTGCAGCATCTCACAGTAATGAAGCATCCAGTACATTTCAACACATCCTGTTATGTTTTAATGCAAAACTGTACCACCATCTCTTAGCATCGATACTACTTATAATGTTATATACTGCATATTCAACTTTTACATAAATATATTAAAAAAATAGGGCAAAGTGGGAGTTACCAAAAAGGGTGGTGTTTCAAAACTTTTGTAGCAAGGTACAGTTTTGGACATTAAGCTAAGTGCCCTGTTATCCATTATCCTAGAATATACTCTTTGCTTTTTGGTGGGTAATGCCCTTGAGCCAGTTGTGCATCTTTAGTTTTGTTGATGTATGCTTGCATGCATAATTAGGCACCATTTAAGTGGACCCAGAAAGTTCAGTGTTCCTCTTAGCGGTTACTCAAGAATTCGCATTATGAGCGTTTGAGAAAGTCAGCCTTAGCTGCTGGGCATCCACTAAAGAAATATCATTTTTGTGGGACTGGATGCATTGTCTTTGTATGCATCTGCCGCTGTCAATGCTGAGACTGATATGAACATTAAAATACATGTCTGGCTCTTGGGGAATTAGCATTTAAAGAAATCAGCTTGTTTCCTATGTGCATTCCTTCCTTGATTTTTCCACTGCGTACAGAATACCTAGGGTTTTGAATCTTGACATTTTCCACTATGGTTTCATTAATCCTAATTGTCAATGAAAAGAGAGAAGCTCTTCAGCTGGGCCTTCAAACAATGAGTTTATTAATTGAACAAGCAAAAGAACATCATGCTCAGTTACTAACCAGACATGAGACTAAAAAAGCTAAAGGTCTGTCGCTTTCAAGCTTTGTTATAATTCCCTTAGCCGGAGACACGCGTGAATAAGAATTTGTTGATAGATGAAAATGAAGTGTGAAACTTTAAACAGAAGGTGATTAGAAACTCTGGTTTGCAGTTGCAATTACAAGTGCTGTGTGGACTCTCTACCACGGAGCTTGTTGGATTCCCTGAGTATGTGTACATTGTGTGTTGAATATTTTCACTCCCGCAGTGCACCTGTGACAAGATTTGATTGGCCCATTAATTTTTAATGTTGGCACTTCTTTCTCAGATGCATGTCATAAGAGAACAGATAAATATAGGATCCACAAACATATATCCACAATCTTGACCTCCACAAATTTTTTTTTTTTTTTTTGCAGGACACCCCTCCCTGCACTCTGTGTTTTTGGACTCCTTTACTTTAACTCCATGGATACACAGAAACCGAGAGAAGGCAAACACCCTGCATCACATCTGCAGCACTTCGGTTTGATTTTTGTTGACACGAACTGTATATGCAATTCAGAATCATACTGCAGTTCACAAGTCACAAATAAATATATGCATTAAACGTACATTGAAAGAATCGCAATCCAAAGTAGTAAACCACGACACCACACCAAATGCTATAAAACACTGTGAATTCAACCTAGTTGGTGAAAAATTATTCTTGACATTCTGGTATCAGTAATAGTGCATCCAGTGAAACCCAAAACTTCATAGTCCCATGTTAAATATTTAAATTCAAAATGCTGCCCAGAGGATTTGACTGTAATATAAGGGGCTGGGTCTATTCCATCTATTCCTGGCATCTTCATCCTCTAAAGACGACCTACTTGGAGGTCCTGTTGGGCCTGTGCTAACCAGACACATTAAGCTTTGGTAGATGCTGAACTCTCAAATCTGCTTTAAGATTTTCCCCTGTTTTTCTAAGTGTACTGTCATCCATTTGTGAATTTGCATTTTGTTTTGATGGGCTGGTGTGCTCCAATGACTCTCAGAGCAAAGTTATCTGGAAAAGTGTGCTTCTGATAGCTTATCTGTAGATAAGCAAGTGTGGAGTGAGAGGCTAGATAAATAACTGTGCCAAAAAATAAATAAATCTAAATTGAATAAAAGTAAAAGGACCCTGCCAAGGCTAAGGGTTACCATCAGCCAAATCTGGAGTTAGGGCTGGGGATCATGTCTGATGATGAGGACCCAGTAGCTAGGCCACCTTTGTAGCCCATTGGGCTGAAAACACTCCTGCCTTGCACTTGTTAACCCCTCCAGTTCCTATATTGGCCCAGTTATTCCCCTCAGGGCGAGAGTCTTACAATCCTTTCATTCCCCTCAGGCCAAGAGTTAAGCAACAAAAGGAGGGGTGGTGACAGGTTTTGTTTTAGCCCTACTATTTCTCTGCGCATGTCTAGTTGACACTTCCTGCAATAGGTGTGCATTGGGGAATTGTGCAGGGCTGCCACGCACTTACACAAGTGATGCACGTTTGCACACATCTTTGACTGTCTAGCATACAAGCTTAAAAAGAGCAGCATGTTCCTGGGCTTGTGCCTGTACCTTCATATTCTGAAGTCCCTTCATTCTTCACCTGCCTCCATTCATCTCCTTCAGTACCAGGAAATCTAATTGTGGGTCATCTGGGTTGCAGTCAGGGCTTTATCTGTCTATGCCATGAGCCAACCAAGCCAAAGTGGGCATGTAGAGCCATCATTTTTGAGCTCATCATCTACAGGTTAAAGGGTTGGAGGGGTCAGTGACAGAGCCATCCAGCTTGCAGACGTAAGCAGGATAGATTCAGGCCTCAAGACCCAGATGATGGAAAATGGCTCTGTGGACATGAAATATCACCTCATTTGCAGGGGAGATTAAACTAGTGCAAGAGTGGGAAAAGTGCTTACTAGATTCTGTCAGACTTACCTGTGTGCACAAAGTAGACTCTGGAGCCTGTCTTCCATTCTGAGTCAGTTGCTGTCCTTTTCTGGAGTTGCACTACATGAGAGATGTTCGGTGAGTATAATGATACTCAAAAGTCCAAACTAAAGACTTTTCCATTGGAGTTTTTCACACAGAATAAGTAGGCTGCCTCAATGTGACTGATCACAGGGGAGCAGTCTGGACAGTTTTGCTTGCGTTCCAAATGACTGAACAGTGTGTGCAGCCTTCTTGTGAAAAGTGAGCTAGATGTTTAACTCATTACAGCCCAGTGATGCCTCCAGGTGTTTCTGTAGTTGCATCCTGCTGATGCTTCTAGGCATTAAGTATTGCTTTTTCATATTCACATTAATAATTCCAAAACCATAATACATATAAAGAACTAACTAAAATATTTCATCTTAAATCTTGCACAGAGGCAAACACAGCTATATTGATAGTTGAAATCTGTCTAGTGCAGGTAAATGGATATAACTGTTTATATAATATTTATTTATATTGTCATATATTTCATGTTTTCATAATATCTTGACAATGAAGTAGTTCAGTCAGAACTGCTAAGCCTCCTACAAAAGCTGGGTAAACAAAATGCTGCTGACAGGATATGTGTAACTTGAGTGGTTGTTGAGATATTGTAAGTTCACAAAATATTACATTCTTAATAGTTATTGTGTTTGCTTTGACTAATAAAAATCCAGTTTAAGGCATAGAAACTAAAGAACACTACCAATATAAAAATAGCATGTGCTGAGGAATTTGACATTTACTCTTCTTTAGTAACACCTATGCTTCCAGAGATATGTACAGTTTGAAATATGGGGACATAGTTTGAGTCTGTCAAAAAGCTTAGGCTCCGACCATTAGAAGTTACAATGCAAACTTCCAGAATTCTACTGGAGGGAATGAGCTAAAAGGGTGACCGCTGCTAGAGTGGTTATCTTAGTATGAGACTTCAGTGCTCATGTGAAGAATGACCGAGGGGTGCAGTTCAGAGGAATAAGACTACCAGATCTAAACTTGGGAAGTCTTTATTTTGCCTCTGTCAAAACTCATGGATTGCAAGTAACAAACAGAATCTTTAAACAGGAGGAGGCTTACAAAACAGTGTCCTTCCATTCATGTGTTGCAGTATTCTTAAATTCTGGGATTCCCTGCCTCGGCAGCCCAACGTGTGGACAGTATATAAAACCCTACTGTTGCCTTAAGGTGCATTGTATGCCACACGCATGCTCTTCGTATAGCGTAGGGCATAAAGGTAATATCCAGCCATACCATCCTCAGAACTTCTTTTCCTAATCCAAACACATCTCTAGATAGCCAATTTAAATGCTTATGTCCTTGCAACTGGTCTGAACACATTTCTCGATTGCCGGTCTGAACGCCTACGTCCTGTTTATTTATTATTTATTATTATTTATTTATTGCATTTGTTTACCGGGAAAGTCTACTGGGCCTAGGTGAGCCCAATTTCAGTGGAGGCCCGGGGAGAAAAGTTCCACATAAAAGTCAACATTACAGAAATACAAATATCAAAAATACAAATATCAAACATGTAGCACTATTTACAGTTTTTTAGCAATTCCATTGCAGTTTTATGGTAGTCCATTGATGATATTAACATGTACTTTTGGTCATATAAATGCCATAGACATTACTGGTTGGGAGGCAGAAAAAAACATAACATATTTGCTGGATCTCTGAGCTGTTGAAGATAAGTGCCCTATTGGGATTTAATTTTTCTTGATTTTTGTTTGCTTCTGTAGGTTAATGTGATACAGGAAAGGTAAATGCCAGTGCGGAAGACAGATTCCTCATAAAGACTGGCACAAGCTGTGTTTAATTTGCCAAGGACCTTTCACAACCATACGACCTGCTATATTTGTCAGGTTTTTGTACCAAAGATTCTGCAAAGTAGGTTTCTTCCCTTGCTTTGTATTTAGGGAGTCAACGACTTAAACTTCTTGCTAAGGATACCAAGGAAGGAATTTCCTACACTGAGGGTCAGCCATTGGGGAAGAAGGTTAAGAAACCAAGGCAGGAATCTTCCACCATCCAGCCTTCGGATATTTCTCCCGAGTTCAGTGAGAATACAAAGGTTTACCCGGCTTTGTTGTCAGATTCCTCTGCCGCAACCGTGTTGGAAGCCAATGGGGATCCAGCTTTCAGCACATCTGATGAGGCTTTGCAGACGTCCATTTCGGACGTTCAAGGAGAACCACAGTTGATTATTTGAGTGGCCTAGGGGTGTTCCTCAGTTTTTAGTTAGAGAAGAAGTCCCAGCTTCTGTTATTGAATGCCATCCTGGGTAAGAACCTTGTAAGTTTTACAGAGCAGATGTCCCATTAAAGAAAAAAAAAAAACTAAACATGTCTCTCCTGCTCATAGATATCCACAGAGTGAGTGGCAGACCTTCACTTGTGGTTTATTTAATGGTTTGATTGCATTAAAACCTCCTCAGGGGGGTTCTGTTCCAGCCCCACCTTGGTCCTCTACTCCCCTTAAAAGACCCAGGGAACAGGATTCCTCTGAGGAGGAGTTGGATTCTAATGAGAAATACCTTGCTTACTCTTCTCAGATTCCTTCTCCTTTTGACTGTGGGTCAGAGGAAGAGAAATCTAACAGTCCTGATACTCCCTTCAAAGAAATTTTGTTGGGGATGCAATCTCCAGGATGATGGAATTTTTTTAAATGGGATTGTGCTTAGGTCTCTGAAATCCATGAAAGGTACTATGAGTTGCTGCAGATGGAATCTCCAAAACCTTCTGCTGTTCCTCCTGTTTTAGCAGCTTTGTTGGATGCATTTTGAATGCCTCTAAAGCTCCTGATTCTCTGCCCTCTGTTCACAAGAAACCTGATAGATTTTATAGGGTGCTGGAGGACTGTAACATTTTGTATAAATGTCCTGCTGTCCCCTCGGTGGTGTCTGTAGCCTTTGACAAGCCATCTCATTTGTTTCCTTCATCCAAGTTACTGCCTTCTGATAAAGATACCAGAACCATGGAAAGGCTAGGTAAGAAGGTTTACAACTTGGCTACCTTGTCTCTTTCCCTGTTAGGGACTTTCCGTCAGGTGGTTCATCATTCCATCAACTGTAGTTATAATGCAGCAGATGCCTCTTCTAGGCTGCTGTTTTTGGTTCAGTGATGAGAAGGTATTCTTGGCTTCAACTTCAACCATTGCCTGATGATATTAAGGCTAAGTTGATAGATTCCCCTCTTGATAATAAACACTTGTTTAGGAAACCTGATGCTGCTTTGCTTAAGTCCCTTTAGTATAAGGGGCAGGCTTTACAGGAACTCAAACATGTTTGTCTTTTCTGTTCCTAAATTTCAAAGAAACTACCCCAATAAGCCTGCCTTTGTTAGGCAATCTTGCCCCTCCTACTAAGGGCAAAAAGGGTGGCTTAACAGGCTCCTCCTGCTAAGGTTGCTCAGGCTTCAGGGATTCAGAAGTCTTCCTTTCCAAGATACCAGATGCTGTCCAACTATCTGTCTCTTCTCAGGCCTGCTGAATCTAGCTTTGTTTGTATAACTTGAGCACTAATCCAGGCATTCTTTAAAGTATTCACTTGTATTTATTACTGCTTGGTAGTAACTTGATTAAAGTATAGCTATCATTTTAAGTCTTTTGGATTAAGCACTTGGGCTTCAGACCAGTTGTTTTACATTAGGAAGGTTTGTGGCCTGCACTGTGGTGGCAGGACAGGTAGCTTACATCCTTCTAAGTTGGGAACTGCTGATTGAGGGCTCAGTGTCTGTTATTCTAAAAGTGTATTAATTCTGGTTTAAGCACTTGGGCTTCAGGCCAGTTATTTTACATTAAGAGGGTTCGTGGTCTGCACTCTTGTGGGAGGAGAGGCTGGACTCTGCCCTTCTGAGCTGGGAATTTCTGGTTAAAGGCTTATAGTGCCTGCATATTTGAACTGCTTCTTACTGAAATTGGTACACCTTGTTTGCTGTAGCATAGACTAGATCCAGGCCTGCTGAATCTAGCTTTGTTTGTATGCTTGTTGTTTGTTTGCTTGTTATTTCCCTGAAACGCTAATTCCACTTAAAACACAGCTTTTCAGTGCTTCTGTGGATCCCTAGTGATATCTGCATTGCTTACTGCACTTATTTCCTTTTTTCACTTGAATGAAAGTTACTGTTTGTCGTTTTTGCATTTAAGTTACCTGTAACACATTGCATTTAATTTACCTGGCACTTGCTCACTAAAGCAATTATATAAGTCAGCACTAAAAAATTAAAAGCACTACACCCTCACAAACTCCCCTTGAGTACCTTGTTCCCCATTGGCCCTTTTTTCCAATTATAAAGGAATTCCCAATACTATTCTAGCATGTCCAAAGGTCAGTTGTCAATCTCCTCTCCGGTCCAGCTGGTGAATCTGGGAATCTTGAGGCAATGTTACAACTGCCTCATGTACACAGACAACCCTCTCCTCCTCCCAACAAATTCCAACACATGTGAGTGATGCAACCATATAGCCAAACTGGAGGCTAAGCTCTCTCAACTCAGTACTGGCGTAACCAGTCAGGAGGAAAAGGAAACCACGCTCACTACAATTCCAGTCTCACATAGACCTACCACGACAGCAAACCAAACACATAAACACACAAAAACATACTTGGAGGCTCTAAATAAAAATCTGCCTAAGCAGCAGAGACCTCCAAAGCAGACACCCAAGCAACCGCACACCCAAAACAAAACACGTGCAACACATAGCTCACAAAGCCAGTGTGCCGAACAGTCACAGCCCTTAAGGCTAAACAACACACCTGATACACTTGTAATAGGTGACTCTATCGTCAGGCACACTGACGTCCCGCTCACTAGGCTGAACAAGGAGAAGGTCAAGGTGAGTTGCCTGTCGGGTGCTAGGATTCGCCACATAACACAAGCACTCAGGTCACTCCAAGACAAGTACAAATATGACTCAGTCATTGTCCATGCTGGTGTGAATGACCTGAGACGTACCTTCCTGAACTACATGAAAAGAGACATAGAGGAGCTCTCTGAGCATGTAGCCCAGGCTGGTATGACCCTGACCTTGAGTAGCATCTTACCCTCACCAAGAATGATGCCACAATATGAAGACAAGATGATCAATTTCAACAATTGGCTTAAGTATTGGTGTCATTCAAAGGGGATCCAATGCCTGTCAGCCTGGGATGACATGCTTGACAAGCCACGATGCTTCGCTAGGGACGGCTTGCACCTATCACCCCTGGGCTTTCGGATATTGGCAAAGGCTCTTACTACCCCCATAGTGCCTTTTTTAGGCAAGGCTCAAAAGACAAACCCACCTCCATAGGTATCACAAGGGATAAGAAACTGAGTAGTGCTACTCAACGCCAGAAGTCTAAACCTCAAGATGCATGCACTTGAAACTCTCCTTAGCATGGAGAACATCGATACCTGTGCAGTAACAGAAACCTGGTTCAAGGCTCCCGAGAGCACCCCAGCACTACCAGGTTATACCTCATACCATGCTTTTCGGCCCCAAAACTTGGACCGAACCACAAAAGGAGGGGGAGTATCAATATTCGTCAAAGATACCCACACCTCCAGGTTGGTGGGACAGCATGAAGCATCAGAGACTATCCATGTGCAACTAACAGTGGGTAAAACTGCCTTCCAATTTATAGCCTGATACAGACCACCCTCCCAAACCCAGGAACTCCACTCGGCCTTCCTGAGAACACTGGAAAATATGAAGGTCTCTCCAAAGACCATTATATTGGGCGACTTCAACTACCCAAACATAGACTGGGAGCATTACTCTAGCTCCAACACCCTAGCCCAAAGGTTCCTAGAATTTATAAACTCAAATGCTATGGAACAACTTGTTACCACTCCCACAAGTGGGGAAAACATACTGGACCTGATCATCACCAACATGGGGACTCTATGCTCCAGACCAGAAGTGTATCCCTCACTGGTAAGATCAGACCATAAACTAATCTCACTGGATATTCACATCCCGACCCCACCACCTGCCCGGAAAACCACAGTGAAAAACTTCTCTAAAGCAAATTTAACACTCCTCAAAACCGAGGTGGAATACTTCAAAGCACCCGGGCCTGTGGAAAATACAGCCCAGACCGCAGAATCCTTTATAAACGCATTCTGTGAACACCTTCAGGAATGCATGGATCATGCAATCCCAAATAAAACCAAGACCCAATCCTCCAAAGGCAGACGTCCTGTCTGGTGGACCCCAGCCATAAACAAACTATACAATAGAAGGAGGAAGCTACTACATGACAGAGCAAAATCCCAAAAAGGGAAGGCATCTCTGATCAGTATTAGCAAAAAACTACGGGCACTCATAAAATCGTCTAAGGCCAGCTTTGTGAGAAAAATTGCACAAGACACTAAGGATAATCACAAGGCTTTCTTTAGTTATGTTAGGAACCTGGTTGGGAATTCCCAGATATGCTCAGAATTAGTCCAAAATGACAAAAAATACACCGAACCCACAGACATTGCCAACATCCTAGCTGACAGGTTCAGCGCAAACTTCTCCCTGCCCTCCCCACCAAAAGGGCAAATATCTATTCCAGAAGAGTGCTGCCCCCCTGACATCTCAGATGCTCAGGTAAGAGCCGCCCTCTCCAAAGCAAAAAACACAGCATCAATGGGACCAGACTATGTCCCGGGCTGCGACCTATATGAACTCCAAGAAGAGCTAAACCCAAACATAAAACTACTGTTCAGTCTCAGCCTTACTACAGGATATGTACCCAAAGAGTGGCATACAGCAATAGTGGTCCCTCTCCACAAAGGTGGTGCCTCAATGGATCCTGGAAACTATCGCCCCATAAGCCTGACTAGCTTGGTCTGCAAAGCTATGGAAAGGATCATCATGGACCTTATAAATAAAGATATTGGGGACCTACAGACACTGGATCCTACCCAGTTCGGCTTTGTTAAGGGCAGATCCTGCCTCTTAAACCTGGTCAATTTCTTTGAAACAGTCACCAAGGCCATTGACAAGGGGAAGGTGGTCCACACAGCCTACCTGGACCTCGCAAAAGCCTCCTATACAATACCCCACTCGGGCATTATAGATAAGCTCACCAGCTTTAAATATAAACCCCTATGTCACTAGATGGGTTTCAAACTGGCTCAAGGACAGAACCCACATGGTTAGAATTGCTGGAGCCATGTCAGACTCCAAACCAGTTACAAGTGGCGTCCCACAAGGCTCAGTCCTGGGACCTCTCTTGTTCGCTATATATTTCTCAGAGGTACAGGCCAACACGGAAGGACTGTGGCTGACCAAGTTCGCAGATGACTGCAAACTGGGCACCATAATCGGCTCTCCAGCCGACACAAGCATCCTCCAAAAGGGCCTCATAGAAACAGACAACTGGTGCCAGAGCTATGGCCTCAAGCTAAACGCCAAAAAGTGTATAGTCATCTCCTTTGGCAAAAACAAAGTGCCCACAAATTACCACATAAGTGGTAATCCATTAAGTACGAAAGAAGTAATTAGGGACCTGGGGACCCAAGTTGATAGCAATCTCTCATTTGACAACCACGTGGCCAAAGTGGTTAGAAAAACATTTTATATAGCCCACCTAATCATGAAGGGATTCACATCTAGATCAGGGGAGGTCATCGTGCCTCTTTACTCATCCCTCATCAGGCCCATAATTGAGTACAATGCCCCTTTTGGGATGTACCTTACCAGACACCTGCAGCAACTGGAAAGACCCCAAACGTACCTCACCAAGATGATCAAAGGGCTCAAACAGATGCCATATGCTGCCCGGTTAAAGAAACTCCAGCTCTTCTCAGTGGCATACCACCTGCTCAGAGGCGATCTGTGCCTGACGTATAAAGCCATGTCCAACCTGGAATTAATGTACATGCTGCACCTCAGAAAATCCAAATCCCATCGAGCTACGCGATCAAGAGACTTGAACCTCAGCACTGAAATAAATAGGACATGCTGGAGGGACAGATTCATAACCCAGAGGCTCCCTTCACTCTGGAATAAAATCCCAGTCCAGGTTAGGCAGAGCCCCTCATTGACTCTCTTCAAGAGGAATCTTGATGAGTGGATGGGGGATCGTAGGTTTACCCCGGGTATCACTTCTGTGTCACTGTTAGACAGAGGCACAGTATACTAACCTCAAAAAAGTGCATAGCAAAATTAATTTAAAATGGGTGGCGAAAGCCAAACACACTCTGGCTAGGCTTATAAATGCCCTAGGGCAGATGGCCTAGTATGAACCTATGAACATTCCTCTTTCTCTTCACCTTTCTGTCTCTCTTCCTGTTTGGCTTCAAATTCTTGGGTTCTGTCCATTATTCGCCAGGGGTATTTCATGGTGTGGAAATGCTGTCCCCCTTTTATGGGCATTCCTCAGCCTCCTCGGGAACAACTTCCTTTTTTCCCAGAGGTACTTCGAGACATTTTGACTCAGGGTACTGTTCGAGAGGCTCCTGTGTCCCAAGGGGGGGGGGGGTTACTACAGAATGTTTGTTGTTCCCAGCAAAGATGGTACTTGGAGACCAGTTCTAGACCTCACTCATCTAAACACTTTTCTGAAGGTGCCCACTTTTCGAATGGTGTCCCTTCAGATTTGGTTTGATCTTTTGCTTTCTGAGGCTTATATGGTATCTCTGTATATCAAGGATGCTTATCTCCATATTCTAATCAATCCTCTTTTCAGGATATGTTTGTGTTTCTCTGTTGCTTCCTGGCATTTTCAGTTCTGTGCTTTGCCCTTTGGCCTTTCTACTGCCCCGAGGGTATTCACCAAACACCTCATTCCTATTATTGCTTTTTTTGCTGGCTTCAGGGCATCCAAGTATTTCCTTACTTGGACAACCTGCTGAGTCAGGCCTCATCTCCAGAGATCCTTTTGCAAAATCTTCATTTTGCCATTTCCCTTCTTCAGAGCCTGGGGTTCACAATAAACTTCAAAAAGTCTTCTCTGACTGCTTCTCAGGATCATGTTTTTCCTAGCTTGCAGGATTCAGACTGTACCTGTGTTGGCACACCTGCCTCCTCCCAAGCCCTTGGGTCTTATTTTCTTCTTTCAAACTCTTTTTCCTCTGGCCTCCATTACAACCAGAGAGTTTGAGAGCTCTCGGTTTCATGGCATTCACTATTCCTATGCTCTCTCTGGCCAAACTCCACATTTGAAAGTTTCATTGGTTTCTGAAGTCAGTTTGGCTTCAACATGCACATCCTCTAGAATTTGTAGTTCCTCTTCCTCCTTGTCTCTAGAAGGAACTTCAGTGGTGGATCCAGCAGTTGTCTCTAAATCCAGGGCTTCCTTTTCATCCTCCTCTCCCTTCTTGGGAACTGTTCACAAACGCTTCAGACATGGGATGGGGGAGCGGTTGTTGGCTCCCTGAAGGTACAGGGGGTGTGGTCGCTTCTTCAGCAGAAGGACCACATCAGTGTCAAAGAATGAGAGCTCTTCTGATGGCTCTTCAGGCTTTTATTTCATCCTCTTTTCTCCCCAGGACCTCTCAAGATATTTACAGACAATACCACAGTGATGTGATATATAAACAAACGGGGAACACAATCTTACCTTCTATGCCAGTTGGCACTCCTGATATGGGATCTTGCTGTCCAGTATCAAGAGAGTCTTCCAGCAGTTTACATTCCCTCAGATCAGAATATTGTGGTAGACACTCTGAGCAGGTCCTTAACTCAATTCCATGAATGTATGTTTCACAGAGAAGTGTTTCTGGACATTGTCCACTGGTGGAATACTCCTCAAGTAGATATATTTGCCTCCCCTCTGAACAGATAACTTCCTCTATTTTGTGCCAGACTCCCAGGTCTTGTGGTGTGGAAAGTCTATGCCCTCTCTTTTTCTTGGAAGGGGATGTTTCTTTATGCATTCCCTCCCCTTCCTCTTATTCCCAAAGTCCTGTTCAGAATGCAACAGGATGCTCCCAAAATCTTGTCGGTGACTCCCTTTTGGCCGAGACAGCACTTGTTCCCTTTTCTTCTGCATTTAGCCAAGGGCAATCATCACAAATTACTTCACAGGGCGGACCTGCTTAGTCTTCCTAAGGTCTAGAGCCTCTCTGCACAGTCCAACAAGTGCCTCATGCTTGATAAAAAGTAGTTTTATTCACCAATTTCATTTTACAATGTAAAATTTCTTCAGACCTCTTAATGTCCTGATATACAAGGTCAGTCGTGATACAGTCCATGGCTTTGCAAACAAGAATATTAAGGCTATTTGTTCAGTGGCTCAGTGGTGGAACACTCTTATGAAGGGGCATCCCTATTATGGTTATGCATTAACTGGGAATATAGTCTGTGACGAGGCTTAGGTTGAACAACTTAAGGAGGGGATCAGCAAAGCCCTGCTTGGCACTGTTTATGATTCAACTGCTTGGACCCATTGAAAAAGTATTTTTGGTCTTGGAAAGCAATTTAAGGATATGATTCTTGGGGGACAGGTGAGGAAGTGACTCTGATATTTCTTGGGGGCAGGGATGATAGTTTCAGGAGGAGAACTGTGCAGCAATCTTGTTGGCCAATATGTTAATGATATTGTAAGGATTTGAATAGGAGGTGCCATTATAGATAGGTTCTGCTTATTGATGTGAATTGCTGGTTAGTTTTTGAATACAGCTGTAAAAGGACTTTAATTATCTGTAGACTTGAAAGCAAGCCTTTGTTCATGGGAGGCTTTGCTGTTGTTAAAATGCAATGGCTGACCAAGTTTGAGGATGACTGCAAACTGGGTGCAATTACTGAATTCCCAAATGATGTCAGCATACTTCAGGAGGGTCTTACACAGACCAAAGACTGGTGTCTTAGCCACGGTCTCTTTTGGCATGTACAGTACAAATCTTCTAGTGATAGAAGTGCTTCAGGGGTATGCAACTTTTGGTTTAAGCTCCTAGCATTTAGCAGCATAACCCTTATTTTGTTACGATTGGCAATTTTCATGTTGACAATTTTGTTTTTGAGACCTTGCCTTAAAAAAATAAAAAGGCCATATAGGGAAGGCAAGAGCCTTTGACAGCAGCCGAAAGCTTAGTGGTGCCAGGTGCAAACCGTCTTTGGCAAAGCAGCGAAGTGTGTCGACCATGTTATCCCAGGCTGACAGAAACTGGATCCCCTTTGAATGACACCAAAAACTAAGCCAATTATTGAAATTGATCATTTTTTGCTTATACTGTGGCATCATTCTAGGTGACTGTAATATGCTGCTCAAGGCTGAGGACATACCTGCCTGGGACACGCACTCAAAGAGCTTAGCCATGTGTCTCCTCATATAGTCTAGTGAGGTGCATCTCAGGTCATTCACTCCAACATGAACTATGATAGAGTCCTAATGGTCTTGTTGCCTGAGTGCATGTGTGATTTGACGAATCCTGGCGCCTCACAGGCAGCTGACCGTGACTTTCTCCTTATCTAACCTGGTGAGTGGGACATCATGTGTCTCACTATGAAGTCTTCAATGACAAGAAAATGTGTTTTTTGACTGTTATGCCTTTAGGGCTTAGTAGGTGACACACTGATGTTGCTATGTGTACTTTAAGAACTGTGTTAGTTGTAGCCTCTTGTATTATCAAGACCCATGTATGAAGAGTTCCTGGCTTTTGAGAAGGCTTAGATCATTTGTTCCATAGTAATTTAGGGGTTGGGTGGTATTGTAGAATCTGTCAAATACCTGTAACTGTGGGTGGTGTAAATTTTTGCACTAAATTTGTCAGCAAGGATATTCTCTATTTCCTTTGTGTCAAAGTATGCAGTAGTATTGTGGATTAATTTTATTTATTTATTTAACATTTGTTGACCGGGAAAGTCCGACTAGGTTCCACAGAGCCTGTTTTCAGCGGAGGCCCGGGGAGAAATGCTCCAGATGCATGTCTTTTGGAATGGACATCTGGACATTAACTCCAAACTTTGTTGGTTCTTAACTTCTTGATATCATTAAAGAAAGATTGAGCTATTTTACTCTGAATGCAGAGGTGTACTATATAAATGTATGAGAAGTACCACCAGCTTTAAAGGAAAAGGTCACTAATTTAAATTTGATTTAATAGGGCAGAATAATACATATAAAGATGTGCATGAATTGGTCATATTTGAGGACTAGATCAAGGATATCAAGGCCCTTAGTAGGAAGGTTAACTATTTGTAAGAGAGAGAGTTAACATTTATAATGTCCGACAAACATTTGGAAAGCTGACCATTGGCAGCGTAGGTCAGGCAGTTTATTGATGAATAGTTAAAAGTCGATGTATTGAATGGGAATTTCAGCTAATGTGTTGATAGCTATCATGCTCAGAAGGAGACACAGAGTGTTCTTTAACTAGTTGCAAAGATATAGTTAGCCTTGTCTATAGTGATTTGGACATGTAGGAGATCATATGTGGTTCTCATGAGGAATTTATCATGAGGTATGATATCCTTGACAAATACTGATACTCCCCTCTGTGCTTCTAAATAAGTTGGTGTTGGTAACCATGTCAAAGGATGTTTTGTGGGTAAAGGTAACCAGATGGTGATTAGACTTGGGTGAGGGGCCAACCATTGGCAGGGAGCAGGCCAGAGCAGAGTGTGAGAGAAGTAGGGCCAGGATATTTCTGCCCCTGGTAGTGTTACGGATGGTTTGCTCCAGGGAATTCATGTTCATCCACTCTAAGAAACATTATGAATACATGCCATTTGACATCTGAATACTGCAGTGTATGGAGGAATAGTTGAAGTCACAGAGGATTAGAGATCCATCTCTAATACATTGTTTACTAGGAATGTTAGGAATTTATTATGATTATGTGGAGCTATGGAAGGGTTCTACTTACCTTATGCAAGCTGGAGTTCGGCAAGTTCACTTGGAGAGTCACTAGGCATCACGTTTGTAAGTGAGACCACCCCCATTTCCAGTGGGCTTGTAGATGATGTGGACACTGAATTCAGATGCAAAAGGAGGTGCATTCTTTGCATTTGAACCATGTCTCAGTCACAACACAAACATGGACTCATACCAGATGCAGAACTGCCTCCAGGTCTGTCTGTTCATTATTAAGATTCCTAGCATTGAGAAGGGCTGCCTTGATGTTATCTAGTTTATGCTCTGATTTGTTTATGTTGTGCTGTTCACTAAATGAAGTCTGCCAAAAACATGCACAGTGGAGGTAGCAAAGGCTTTGGACAGTATACAGAAGCCCTTGAATGAGAGGTGTAGGCCATCCATGGCTAATAAAGTAAGATTCTTGATTATCTAACCCCAGTGAGAGACATACTGTGGTCCCTCCTGATATGTCACCAGCTACTTGGCCAACTGTTGAAATTGATTAGCATTTCTTTGAATGTAGGCATAACTTTTGGTGAGGGGAGGATACCAGCCAAAATCAGTGTCTTTCCTTGATAGAGATATATGCAGCAAGTCCTTCTGCATGTCTCTCATGGGTTTTTGTGCCAGATCATCCACTCCAGTATGGACAAAGATCATGTCATAGTTGTACCTACTGGAAGAAATGGTTTTAAGGGCTCCTGAAATATCAGCAATCCTGTCTCCAGAGAGGCAGCTGACTGTAATCTTGTCCTTGTTTAGCCTGGTGTGTAGGGAATCGGTGTGCCTTGCAATGGAGACACCTAACCTATCACTAGGATGTTTCCAGAAATTGATATATTCGTGCTTTGTTGTATGTGACATGTTGATGAAAAGGTATATATGAAGGAATCTTATTGTTGCCTACTCTACCAAGATCTTGGAAGCTGTGATATCCTAACAGTGCCATCATATGACTGTATTGTGCCAATAGTATCTGGATGTTGCATCTGTGTGAGTGGGGGTGAGGTAGTATGATTCTCACTGCATGCAAGGTTTTTGAGAAGGCTGACTTCAAATTAACTATGTTTACATTTTTTGCAGATGGAGTCGATCTGATTTAGCAAGAGTTCATTGTTGGTGAGCTTGTGGCAGTTGCTACACTGCCTTATGATACCAAGTGTTGGAATGCTAGCAGTGGAAGGAAAGGTTGATTGCTGTTTTTCCCTGCTAGCCTGTCCTGTTATTTATAGGATTTAGGGGAACAAGGTATAAGTTAGGAGGAAGAAGAGAAAGAGTTCCCGTAGTTAAATTGAGTCCTAGGAGACAATAATGCACAGACCTGCACAGTAGGCTGCTAGTCTGTGCAGGTCTTTGCAGATCCGCTCAAAGCATGAAAGGTCAAGGCTGATATTAGCCAGTCATCTGAGAAAGAAAGGAAGGAGGAGTTTTACACTAATGTCTAAGGGAAAATTTTCATTTGTGCACATGAAACACTTTTCAGCTACAAATACAATGGCAGTGTACTCAGCACAGTTGACCACAGCTGATCTCAGAGTAAAGCATTCAGTAAAAGATAAAAAAAAAAAAACAATGATAATGCAACTGCAGCTTGACTGCATAGTGCTAGGGTACCCAGAAATAGCAGCAGTTAGTGTGTCCACACTGCATAACCACCAGCGCTTAACGATGGCTACCCAAGCAAGCCAGATGCCAGCAATTCAAACAGTTAAATTAAGTGTAAAAACGTTGACATTAGGATTTAAATATCTTTAGTGTACTGCATCAGTTTATTGAATGGTGGTAAGAGCACCCACAGTACATCATAGGTAGCACATTAAACTTTGCTCTGTAAAAGTAGGCCGTATTTGTTCTCAAACCTTTTGAGAGATACCCTGCCAGATGACTTTGTCATAATCTTAATCTCTTCCTCATGTACTGGCCCCTATCACTGCTGGCACCAGCATGCTTTCTCCATTCAAGTACATGCTCTTGCACATTCCCTTCATGAAGGCTTCTGGCCAGTGGTGGCTTTTTGAGCTGAATGCCAATTCATGCCCAGCTCTGACCCATCCTCCCCCTGAGCTCAAACAGATGCCTGAGCTGCTAACTGAATTTAGGTCTCCTGTGCTGAAGTGAGAGTGGCTGTTTATTATATCATAAGAGTCAAAAAAGAGCCTATTGGACTGGAGTAGGGCACTGGTGGTACATTTGTTTTGGGGAAGGGAGAACAGAGGGATGACCCAAAGTAGACCAACCAGACTTACCTCCATAGTAGGTTATGTGCTGGGGAGAACTTTGAGGAGGAGGTTAACAATTTTTTTTCTAACAGTGGCTTAAGTTAATCAGAGTGACTTCATTCATAATGTATATAATTGCAGACTTAGTTTTTGGAGTTTTTTTGAATGAGTTGGCATGGAGGTTAATAAGTGAGAAGAGAAGTGTGTTGTGTATTTGGACTTTAGCAAGGCCTTGGTTCAGAAAAGGATGTTATTAGCTACACTGACAGTGTAGAATCTTGTAATGCTAAAGTGCATTATAAGATGGTTGGAAATGAGGAGATTGTGGGTGAAAGGGAGCAGCTGCCTGAGGAATAGAAGGTGGTGGTTGAGATGGCCCAGGGTCAGTGCTTGGACAGGTATTATTCATTGTGTTTGCATCTGACAGGAATTGAAAATAGGAGGAACTTCTTTGTGTGCAATACTGTAATTTGAGTTGCGGTGTGTGTGTGTGTGTGTGTGTGTGTGTGTGTGTGTGTGTGTGTGTGTGTGTGTGTGTGTGTGTGTGTGTGTGAGAGAGATACTGTAATTTGAGTTTTGGTATGTGTGTGATACTGTAATTTGAGCTGTTGTATTTGATGCTGTGGCTAGTTTCAACAGGGATGTGAAGACATTTGTGGGTGAACTAAAAGACAGCAGCTTGAGTTTCTACTGCCAAAAGTAAATTTTCACTTTGCAAGTAATGACCATGGTTATATGCTTGGTGGGGAAAGTTTGGGAGTATGGGGCTAGAGAAGCACGTGGTGGATCTAGTAGTGGTCAAAATGATTCAGCAGAAGCAATGTGAGAAAGAGATGGCAATAGCTAACAACATGCTGGGACACAGCAAGGAAATAGAATAAAAAATCATGAGGTGATTGTGAGTGTTCAGCCCATTCCACTGTTTTGGAATCTATTTAGGAAAAATGAAATGAGTGGGTAGGGAGGGAACAAAAATAGCAGTGACATGTAGTGTGATGGATAACTGAGTTACAAACAAGAGATTTATAGGCTTGGTATTAATAAACTGGAGTTAGAGAAGAGGGAGAGGTGGGTGAAGATGATATACAAAGATACTAATGTGATATTGTGAGGTGTGGTGCTTTGAAAAAGGAACAGAGTGGAGAGGTGGGTATGTAACACACAAGAGGCTGTGGAGTGCAATTAAGAAAGGGTAGGTCTGCACTGTAGTGACAGTAGAGGATAGCCTGGTTTCTTCTGAGCTTAGGAATCACAGAAGATGGCTTCAGATATGTTTTTGTGTTTGGACAATTGGAAGTTTTGTCTGCTCAGTCAGTTTCTCTGTATTTATAAAGTCACTGACCACTGGGTGTTGTGCATTTATTCAATGTCATCATTGCACAGATATGTACCACAGTCAATATTTTGCACTTTTCTT
Source organism: Protopterus annectens (assembly GCF_019279795.1). NCBI lineage: Eukaryota > Metazoa > Chordata > Ceratodontiformes > Protopteridae > Protopterus > Protopterus annectens. Next base: position 14,136,024 of record NC_056729.1, on the reverse strand, counting down.
ATGTTAACTAAGTGTGCTGCTACTATATTGCAGAGTTATTTGTTGTATTTCTGCACTTTATCATTGTAAAGTACCACTGTATTTTACTGATCTTAACTTCTGTTTTCTGCACTGTAACCATCATGTTAATGAAAATGCTTGCTTTTGCCTGTTCTGTAGTTTTTACACTTTGGGCTCACACTTGTGTGGTTTTACATTAAAAAAGGTTGAGTTTGCACTCTAATGGCAGTAGAAGTTACTCTGGTCTGTTCTGAGCTTCAGAATTATATAGGAAGGTTTCAAGTGAATTTTTGTGATTTGCCAGTGGGCTATTTTGTCTGCTTAGTCAGCTTATTTGTATAAACAACTCGCTATCTCCATCCCAGACTTCAAAAATGTGGAACTCACCCTGACCAAATTACAACTGAACCCCAAAAAAATATCAATATTATAGGCTGCTATATCCCCCCAGGAAACAGTATCACTATCATGGAAAATTTACTAGAGTGGATCTCAACCTCTCTTCCCCAAGAAAATATTCTATTAGGCGACTTCAGTATTGATTGACTCAACTGCTCCAACGAAAGCCCAGTCTCCCACATCAACCTTCACAGACTAACCCAACTTATCACATTGGCCACTAGAATCGACAAAAGATCCAAACACTAATCCATACTGGACTGGATACTTGTATTCCATCCCTTGCATCCCTAGCTGGATGTCTGCCAGACACCCTCAGCGACCACCAACCAACATACCTACTGAGAAGCAAAACTCCCCTATTGACCCAGGTCACAATATGGGAAATCAGAAATAAAAAGAATTTCAACCCTAACAACTTTAACAGGGACCTAAAATGCTGCAACTGGACCCCCTTGAAATGGTTATCACTCAATGAAGCTGTCTCATACTTTAATTCTGCCTTCCTAAAAATGTTAAATCACCATGCCCCCCCCCCCCCCAGAACCACTAGAATTAAAACTTAATATGCCCCCTGGCTAAATAAAGACACCAGAGAATTCCCTAAAAGCAGAAACAAAGCTTGGATACAATTTCACAAGAGTAAATCACAAATAGACAAACAAAACTGCCTTGAACTATGCAACAGAGCCAAAAAAGCTCATTAAAATAGATAAAATATCCTGTTATCAAAATATCCAAAATAAACATGCTGCTAACCCCCAAAAAGTTTGGGCAGCAATCAACTCTATTTTACAACCCGGGAAACCGTCCACCCCCACTCCCAAAACAAGAAACAACCAAGACAATATTCCCACCCAATTCAATAAATACTTTACAGAAACAATAGCCAAACTGACACTAATCACGCCTCCCCAACAAAAGTCTGTACTCCAATTGAAACACTAGATAATAACGCCCACTTTAACTTTCATCCAGTATCAGTCAAAACCATTGAAAAACTTCTCCAAAAACTCAACCCACCACCAACTTACCCACTGAATATCTACAATTAGCTGCAGAAGCTATAGCCTATCCTGTTACTATACTTATTAACAGATCTATCTCAGAATGTACAGTGCCCCATGTATGGAAAATATTCCACATAATATCACTGCACAAAGGGGGTAACTCCTTGGGACTTAATAACTATAGGCCTATAGCTATACTGTCCCTCTTAACAAAAACCCTAGAAAGGGTAATATACACCCGACTGATAAAATATCTGCTAGAAAACAAATTACTAATTACTTTCTACACAGCAACATGGCTTTTAGACCCTTCCATAGTACCACCACTGCACTTGCATCATTCACTAACGCCATCAGTCATCACATAAATAATGGACTATTCGTATCTGCTACATTCTTAGACTTATCCAAAGCTTTCGACATGGTTGACCACTTTAAACTTCTTCACTCACTCTCTCCCTTAAACCTTAGTAGCTCCTCTATTTCATGGTTCAAGAGCTATTAATCAGGCAGACAGCAGGTAGTACAATGGCAGAACCAAATATCCTCCCTGCTGCCTGTTTCCCTAGGGGTGCCCCAAGGCACCATCTTAGGACCATTACAATTCACTCTTTTCACCAATCAACTCCTATCTGCCACACCTGAAGCCTCTGTAGTCCGATATGCTGATGACACCACTATAGTTTGTGTAGCCCCTACACTCAGTCACCTCCTCTCCCAAACACAACAGTCCTTCACACTAGCCGAAACTTGGTTTACCAAACGCAAACTCATTCTTAACCTATCTAAAACAAAATTACTCCTCTTCAGCTCTCACAGATCCTTTCCCCTAACAGAAAACTTTTCTATCACCTCCAAAAACAAAACCATTCTCATTCCATCCACCCACACCAAACTGCTAGGAGTCAAAATAGATAACCACCTTAGATTTAATATTCACATCGCCCAAACCATAAAGAAAGTTCACCAAAAACTTGGACTGCTCTATCGTAACAAACACTCTCTCAAAGCAATCCAAAATAACTATTGCTAGGACACGTCTGCTATCTACCTTGCTTTACGCTTCCCCTGTACTTACTAACCTTCGTAAAACTGAACTGAACAAACTAGAATCCTGCTATAATAAGATAGCTAAATTTGCTACAGAATCATCCTACAGAACACATCTCTGTGAGTCTCTCAACAAGCTTAACTGTTTAGAATTCTTACTATTACTTCAAACCAATCAACTCTCACTAGGACAAAAAATATTAAACTACTCAGACAAAATCCCAGCTCCTCAAGATGTTGTACATTTTCATACCACAACAAGACCCATGAGATATAGCTCCCTAAATCACCTAGAAGTCACCAAATTTAACAATGAGGCAGGCAAATCTGTCTACAGCCAATCTGTTGATAAACTCTGGAACTCCCTTCCTGCCCACCTCACAGCGAACAACTCTACAACTCAATTTAAGGAACTCCTTAAAATTCACTTCATGAGTAACAGGCTATGCTCCTGTCTTACCCCTGGATAAAACTGAGATTACAGCTAATTACCATATCACACTATAAAAAGTGCTTGTTTTTTTCCATCCTATCTACAGTCCAATTGTGACTAAATGTTATTCATTCCTTTACTCTCTAACTTTGATAGCAGTATGGTAAGTCTAATAACCAATGTATGGATTCAGTGTATAACCTGTCTTGTCTGGAATATATTATCTAATGTCCTAACCGACGTTGTTCAGATTTACTTTGAGCGAGTGCAATTTTCTGTCATTTAAGAACAATAATCTGCCCAAAAAAAATGTTGATTTTAAATCATTGAAAATGTTGTGTATGTATGCGTGTAGTTGGAGCTTTTCTCCCCAGGTCTCCGCTGAAAATGGACCTGTGTACAGCCGGACTCTCCTGGTTAACAGATGTAAAATAAAATAAAAATAAATAAAGTTATGTTTGTGCAAGGCTGCTCACCACACAGTATTGATTAGTAGTGCCCTGTATAGATGCAAGTGTTTAGAATTAAAAAAAAAAAAAAAAAAAAAAACCATAAGAGCTCCGGAGTACATAGTTGCTCAACAAGCCCTAGTTGTGTGCAAAGTGGAGTGTTGCTCTGTAAGATTAGACTAAAGATCGTAATTCTTACCAACTAGCATCCAAGCAAATCTGTTATATAATTCCTCTATACAGTGGTTATACTCAGGAGTAGCACAGCCTTAATGTAATACTCTTGTTACCACTCTCATTGCAACCCACTATATAAATAACCAGAACCATGGATCCTGTCTGTGTAGCCAGCTCAGTAGACTAAGCATCCTGAGAAAATGTAAAAATTGTTGTATGTTCTCTGGCAACCACTTATTTTGTATTATTTAGTGTGTGAGATGTAGGTATGCACTGTTTCTGGAATCATTGCTCTCATAAAACAACTGCAGTTACCAAACAGGTTGTCAGAAATGCACACTACCTCCCATATACACCACAGGAGAAATGCATAGACCCACACTTGCTGAGACCCTTAAAAGTAAGCTTCACAAGCCTCAAAGGCCTTCCAAATGCAGAAATTATGATAATGATCCTCAGCGACCTCAGACACACCACTGCAGCAACAACTACCAAGACCCATTCATCTTCAACTCAGTGTATCAGCGTTTTAAGGCCATTAGGCAGACAATCTCATAATCCAGCATTTTAGTCATAGAGTCCAGTGAGTCAGACAGATGTCCCACTCACCAGGGAGAGCAAATAGTGTTATTGTCATTTGCCTATCAGGGGCCAGAATCCACCACATCATGCATGCACTTGGGCGATTGAAGCACAATGAAGTACCATTATGATTCAGTCATAGTCCATGTAGGCATAAATGGCTCGAGATATACCTCCCTAGACTATATAAAGAGAGACATGATTGAGCTGTCAGACTCTGTCCCAGGTCATTGTAAGCCAAGCATTGAGCAGCATTCTATTGTCTCCAAGGATGAAGACAAAGTATAAGCAGAAGATCATTGACTTTAATAATTGGCTTAGTTTTTGGTGTTATTCAAAGGGAGTACAGTACTTGTCAGGTTGTGATGATATGATTGACAAACCATGCTGCTTTGCCAGGAATGGTCTGCATCTGTCCCTCCTAGGCTTCAAAATGTTGTCTAGTACTTCATCCACCCCCAGGGTGCCTTTATAGACATTGCCAACCTGATAAACAGTCAGGTATAGCTAAACCAACCCTTGATAATCTAAATTTGTACTGCTCAGTGTCATAAGTCTAAACAAAAAACTCCTCTCAGTGCAACCTGTTCCCACCCTGTAGAAAATATAGATGTGTGTGTAGTTACTGAGACATAGATCAGTGGAGAACACCCCACAGTACAGGGCTATAGTGTCTTCCACATATTTAGATCCGCTACTGAACAAAAACAGACAAAAGGTGGTGTGTCTTGATTCATATCAAAAACAATCAATCTTTAAGGTTGGTCAGGCAGTATGATGCCCCTTGAACTTCACCATGTAGAACCTACCATGAGGAAAGTCCCATATCTTTATCCTTGCAAGCTAGAGGACATCTGCTATGACCCAGAAACTCACACCTCTTAAATGAACTGGTGTCGCATTCCATTCTACCTAACACCTTACTCATGGGTGATTTAACCAAACACCCTAATACTGGGTGATTTCAACTACCCTGCCAGTAATTGGGAAAACTACTCGGGTACCAACTCCTTTTCCCAACGGTTCTTGGAATTCATAAATTACAGCGCCCTGGATCAACTAATCCATTGTCCCACCAGGGGCTCCAATATCCTAGACCTGGTCATTACCAGCATGGGAGATAGATGCTCCACACCAGTGGCTACCCCCTTATTGGTCAGGTCTGACCATAAGCAAATCACCATTGACATCCACATCCCACCCCCACCCCACAGTAAGGAAATGTCCTTAAAAAACTTCTCCAAAGTAAGCTTCAAGCTACTGAAGTCAGAAGTGACAAACTTCACAACACCCACGCAGACGAGATCTGAAAGATCGACTGCAGAATCCTACACTAAGACACTGTACGAGCGCATCCACTCGTGCATGAATCGTGCCATGCCATATAGAACCAAGATGATCTTCTCCAAAAAAAGGAAGCCAATCTGGTGGTCCCCTGCTATAAACAAACTATACAACAGAAGGAAGAAACTGTTGCAAAAAAGAGGAAAATCCCAGGATGCCAAAAACTCCCCCACCAGCCTCAGTAAGAAGCTGAGATCCCTCATAAAATCCTCAAAAGCTAGTTACGAAAATAAAATTGATAAAGATTCCAAAGACAACCACAAGGCATTCTATAGTTATGTCAAGAATCTAAATGGCAATGCTCAGATCTGCTCTGAGCTACAACAGAATGGCATTAAATATACTGATTCCAAGGATATTGCCAATATCATGGCAGATCGATTTAGTGCCAACTTCACCCCCTCTCACCCCCTAAAGGGGCCATCTCAATACCAAAAGATTGCCAAATTCTGATAATCACGGCCACACAGGTAGAAACCGCACTCTCCAAAGCTAAGAATACAGCATCCATGGGACCAGATGACATCCCAGACTGTGTACTACATGAACTACAAAATGAACTGGCACCTCACCTAAGTGTCATGTTTAATCATAGCCTCAACTCGGGCTTCGTGCCCACTAAGTGGTGCACAGCTACAGTTATCCTGCTCCACAAGGGAGGATCCACCTTGGATCATCCCAGGAACTACCGTCCCATATGTCTGACACACCTGATCTGCAAGGGCATGGAACGCATTATCATGGAACTTATAAACAAAGACATTGACAACGTTCAAACACTGGACCCCACCCAGTTTGGATTTGTGAATGGCCGATCTTGTCTCCTGAATCTGATTGACTTTTTTGAATCAGTCTTCAGAGCTGTGAACAAGGGTAAGGCGGTCCACACAGCCTATCTGGACCTCGCCAAGGCCTTTGACACCATCCCCCACTCTGGAATCATAGATAAACTTACTAAGCTGGGCATAAATCCCTATGTCACTCGATGGGTTGCCAACTGGCTTACTGACAGAACCCAGAATGTAATGTATCCGTCTCCAAATCCAGCTCCAGACAAGTGACAAGTGGGAGTACCTCAGGGTTCAGTCCTGGGACCACTCTTGTTTGGCATCTACTTCTCTGAAGTACAGGCCCAACACTAAGGGACTCCGGCTAACAAAGTTTGCAGTTGACTGCAAACTGGGAGCCATTATTGAATCCCCAAATGATGTGGATATTCTACAAAAGGGCCTTACAGAAACAGATGCCTGGTGCCAGAGCCATGGGCTCAAGTTTAATGCCAAGAAATGTGTAGTTATCCCCTTTGGAAAAAAACATGTACCCATGAATTACCAGATAGGTGGCAGGACACTAAACATCGAAAGTGTGATGAGAGACTTAGGGACACAGGTGGACAGTGGTCTCACTTTCGATAACCACATCGCCACAACAGTCAGGAAATCCTTCTATGTGGCACACCTCATCACTAAGGGCTTTTCATCCAGAAAAAAGGAGGTCATTGTCCCACTGTACTCATCCCTCATTAGACCCATTATAGAGTATAATGCCCCGTTTGGTATGCACCTCACAAGACATCTGCAACAGCTGGAAAGGCCACAGAAATACCTCACTAAAAGAATTACAGGCCTAAAGCAGATGCCATATGCTGACCGTCTAAAAAAAACTCCAGCTATATTCTGTGGCATATCGTCTACTCAGAGGCGATCTCTGCTTAACATACAAAGCCATGTCAAACCCTGAGCTGTTGGACATGCCCCACTTAAAGAAATCCCAATCCCTCAGAGCCACATGCTCCAGGGATCTAAACTTTGTCATCACAATGAACAAAACATGCGGGAGGGATAGGTTCCTGACCCAGAGACTCCCTAGACTCTGGAATAGACTGCCCATACATGTCAAGCAGAACGCCTCATTGGCCCTCTTCAAAAGGAACCTTGATGATTGGATGGGAGATAGGAAATTCACCCCGAGGATCATGTCACTCACCCTGCTAGACAGGGACCCAGAGAAGTAAATATTGTGGGAAGAAATATCCAGGGAATTGTTATGGCTAGGCTTGCATAGGCCCTAGGGCCGATAGCCTAGTACCAACCTATGAACCTACAAACTATGAAACATACATGACCCCAAACATACATGGACTTTGTCAACATGAACACCGTGTACCAGTTAGTATGCACACACACTAGGGGAGCAAATATTCTTGATCTGGTCCTCACAAACTTGGAAAACATTGCACCCTCTGAGTGTAACGTCCACACTTGTCAGGTCAGATCACAAAGCGGTCTCCTTTAAAATTAAAAATAAAGATTGGGACACCGTCTAACCCTGGAACTTTCCATGGCAAACTCCCTGCTTTTAAGGGACACCCTTTGCAAAATTGCAAGCCCCCCCCCCCCCCGCAAACCCAGGGAGAGCCACTGCCTGTGTGGAGTTGTTCACAAAGTCTCTGTACAACCACGTATACAGCTGCATAGAGGCAGGGGTACCTGCCTGAAATGAGCACAGGACTAGCTCAAAAAGCAAGATACCATAGTTGATTGACAGCATAAATAGGCTGTCTAACAAAAGGAAAAAAGTATTAGTTGTCTTTTGGCTTTTCCTGGTTAGGGGTCACCAAAGCAGAACTCTGGTCCGCTAATAATTGGCAGTGGATTTTTATGGTGTTGAGTTGGCAGCCTGATGGCCAACCTTCAAAGAAGATGCACACCCACACATGCACGCACCTACCTGCATGTCTTTTAAAGTTCACTCGACTGCAGGGAGGACATGCAGACTCCACACAGAGGGCGCTCCAGCCGAGAATCGAACCGGAGAACCTCTTGCTGTGAGGCGACAACGCTAACCGCTAACAAAAGAAAAAAAGTCATATATAGAAATAGTAATTGCAATGCCCAGCAAGGCAAGAATTTCTTCATCAAACTTAATATGCAATGCAGAGGACACCTATACTGGGGCAGAGGATATAACTATAATTCAGCTCCAGGTTTACCCCATTTTCACCACCAGACACCTCTCAAAAAAATTCCCCCAACCATAACTCCCCCCAACTTTCACTAGGGAAGAGTTCCTAAAAACACTCTCCAAGAGCAAAAACACTGCACCCATGGGACCTAATAATATCTGAGGTTGCCTCCTTAATAGCATGAAACATGACCTATTGGTCCCAATAGAATCGCTATTCATCCAGAGCCTTCATACAGGCTTTGTGCTAAATGAATGGAGAACTGCAACTGTTATCTTCCTGCACAAGGGCAGGCCATCGATGGACCCGGGAAACTGTAGACTTATAAGTCTGACTAATCTGTAAAGCCATGGAGCAAATAACCATTGATATGATAAATAATGACATATGTTATCTTCAGGCAATGGATTCAAATTAGTTTGGATTCGTTAAGGACAACAGTACTTGTTCATTGACTATACCTGTTTGACAATAATAGATAAATAAATGTTTGTTTCTTAACCAAGGAGATAAAGCCCAGTTTTCTGAAGAATGACATTCTGCAAACCACAGTAAGCGGGCAGATGGCTGGATGGAAAAAGGGACCAAGTTAAAGCACATCTTCATTAATTTCTCGGAGATGTATGTCAGGTTATTCTTTTGGAAGTTCTGCTGATAACCAGCACTGTGTGTTCCTGGAGTATGACTTTTTGTTCCTCATTCCCACCTGACACTTTTACAACATTTATGTAGATTACTCTGTTCCCTCTAACTGCGGAGGTGGTGCTGCGGTAGCGTTGTTGCCTCACAGTAAGACATTGTCCTGTTTGATTCTCAGCTAAAGCGTTTTCTGTGTGGAGACATGTGTGAATGGGCGCACCTTCGTTGAAGGTTGTGTGTCAGGGCTGGCAACTCGGCACGTACAAATCTACTGCCAATCATTAGCTGACCAGAGTTCCGCTGCGGCGACCCCTAACCGGGAAAAGCCGAAAGACACAACTCTGTTCACTCTCTGATGATGCAAACTAAGCTAGTTATAGACTTCTATGAGTTGTCAAGCGCTGCTGAGCAATGATGATTCAGTTGCACTAAATCTGTTGTTTTGAATATTAGATGGATACATAGAAAGCAGTGATGTCATTCTTAACAGACAAGCTTGAACCTGTATCAACTTTTGTTCCTCTTAATTCTGTCACCAGTGCTAATTACTTTGGAAAAACATGTGTAATGATTTTTTTGACACATTTTTCATAGTTTTGATTATAATTTAAGTCATGAAGAGTGCAATGCTTTGAATGGCTTGCAAAATAATAAAAACTTCACAATATGTAGATTAGGAGAAGTAGGTCTGTTATGGTAATGAACATAGAGATGTAGTATAACAACACTGCAGAACACTGAATAATAAAAAGGTTGCAGTTACTATTATGGACTATGACAATTCATTGTTTTTCACAGGCAGATTAAAGAATTTCTTGCAGATTAAGAATGGCCATATTTGCTTAATTTCCATAAAATTATTTTTGCATTGTATTTGCTTCACAAAAGTCAAAAGGATTGAGTTATACCCCGTCACCCCCACAGCAGGAGTCTGATCACATCCACTCAGGGTTACTTGAATGAAATTCTATCTAAATTGCAGATGTTGCTTAGCAACTGTATTAAGCAAATAAGCAATCTTTAGGATGCAGTTGACTTTACTAGAGGAATGATGTTAGTATTTTAAATAGTTTGGTTATGTGTAGAGAATTCTGTACACTAGTGCTTAACATTGTCTGGGTTTGGAGGCTGGAAATTTTCTTTCAAGACATAGTTGTTACAGCTGTAGAAAATGTCTGATAAATGTATTTTGGGTTGGAAAAATCAAACTATTATGGGTTATTTCCTAGTATACAATGACTGGCCAGTAATATCTGAAAAGGAGCACGCTGATTGGTCAGCCCAACAGCGTGCCCGTTGTAAATCCGAGAATTTACCAATGGGAAAGTATCTGGTTGCCCAAACTTTTTTCATTAGTATTTCCCATAAAATTTTTAGTTTTCTTTCTTTTTTTTACAATAAGTTTACAGAACTGAAGACCTCAAACGAACTAGGGAGACAGCACAGAAAAACTTAGAGGATAATCAAGTGCATTCTGCAAAACTAAAGAAACATGCCTGATTATCCTTTTATTTTCTCTGTCCCGAATGTTAAAAGTCCCCAGTTTCTCTTTTTTTTTTATTAATAAATAAAAATTAAATAAAAAAAATAAATAAAAGTGGTGGTGCGGTAGCGTTGTCGCCTCACAGTAAGACGTTGTCCTGTTCGATTCTCAGCTAGAGTGTCTTCTGTGTGGAGACATGCGTGAATGGGCGTACCTTCGGTGAAGGTTGTGCGTCAGAGCTGGCAACTCTGCACATAAAAATCTACTGCCAATCATTAGCAGACCGGAGTTCTGCTGTGGTGACCCCTAACTGGGAAAAGCCGAAAGATACAACAACCCGTTCCATTTTCATCAGAGGCCATGGGAAAAATTTTCATGCAACAAAGTATAGAACTGATGCAGAATAATTGATACAATTATACAGATGTCACAGAGGTAGACATGAATTGTATGACCCACAGTATAAATATAGACATAGCATACAGATTTACAGGAAATAGTTTAAGGCTAGTAACAGTGAATTGATAGAATCATATATTTTAGTGATAAAAAGTAAAGCAAACAGTTTGGCAAATAATTTGACAAGTGAGCAGATCTTGATTTAATTATGTAACAGGCCTGATTTTATTTATTTAATTTTTTAGGCCTAGATAATGATTTTATTACTCGTGTAAGTCTGAATCAGAATAGTTCTAGGAGGTTAGAAATGTGGCATACTGTACTATGGGAGAGAGAGAGAGAGAGTCATGGTAGTTATTTTATAATTTATGAAACTGGGACATCAGTCGATAGCTTGTCTAGGTATGAATAAGTTACATAGTTTCAGTATTAGTGTCTAGATTAGTTTTGTATGAAGAAAATGTAAGATTTCAGTCCATAATAGAAAACAGTCTGAGAACTGCGTCATTAAATAGATCAGAACAGTTACTTTAGAAATTCTGCATTGAGGACTGCCTAGCAAGGTTGTATTTATATGCAGCCTCACTGTAGGTGAATTGAAGTCACAAATGTTTTACCCATTAAACATGCACAGACCGTAATTTTTCCTTTTAAGGAAAGTTAAACACTAGTTAATAGTTACTGATTCGACAGTAAAACCCACAATCATCAAAAGGATACTTGCATATGGCATTTTAATTGTTTGAAGGCTTGTATAGAAAGGTCATGCATGTGTCTTTTTAAAGATAATACACCATTTGTTTGTGACTTTTGATTAATATTTCCAGCAAATATTTCTCCTGACAAACTGGCCTTTAGATTACAAAAAAGGAGTAATTTATTTGCTGATTCATATGTTCATCGGTTATATTAGGACAATCATTTGTACCCTGTAGCCATTGCAATTCCCATTGCTTGATGTCTCTTCCCATGAGGATTTGTGGGGTGAGATCAGGGATGTATTTGTGGTTACCCATCCACTCATCCAAATGCTGTTTGAAGAGAGCGAGGAAGCTACTTTGTTTAAAATGAAGATGGTAAGTTCCACTGGGAAGGAGTTCTCTGAGTGAGGTATCTATCATGCTAGCTGTTTTAGGTTTATGTTATGGTGATGATACATGTGTTTATGGTGTTGCTGTTTTTCGTATATGATGGAGCTCACTCAGAACACGGTCATTTGTGGTCTTCTAGGTCAGGCAGAACACACCCTTAAGGAGTCTGAATGAGCCAAGGGGGGGGGGGTGCTTTAAAGTGTCCTGCATAGGTAATGGAATTCAGGCCATTTGGGTTTATAAGTAGTGGTAGAGGTGTTAGTGTCTGACTCTGGTTTGGGTTAATAATAAGTAGTGTTAGAGGTGTTAGTGTTTGACTCTGGTTTGTGTCTAAAATAGTGTTAGAGTTGTTAGTGTCTCACTCTGGTTTGGATTTATAGTAAGTAGTGTTAGAGGTGTTAGTGTCTGACTGGTTTGGGTTTAAAATTAGTGTTAGAGGTGTTGGTGTACGACTCTGGTTTTGGTTTATAATAAGTAGTGTTAGCGGTGTTAGCGTACGACTCTGATTTGGGTTTATAATAAATAGTATTAGAGGTGTTAGTGTCTGATTCTGATTTGGGTTTATAATAGTGTTAGAGATGTTAATGTATGAGTCTGGTTTGTGTTTGTAATGTTAGAGGTGTTAGCCTATGACTCTGGTTTGGGTTTATAATAAGCAATGTTAGAGGTATTAGTGTCTGACTCTCATTTTGGTTTATAATAAATGGTGTTAGAGGTGTTAGTGTACGACTCTGGTTTGGGTTTGTAATAAGTAGTGTTAGAGGTGTTAAGTGTCTTATTCTGGTTTGGGTTTATAATAAATAGTATTAGAGGTGTTAATGTACGTCTCTTGTTTGGGTTTGTAATAGTGTTAGAGGTATTAGCTTATGACTCTGATTTGGGTTTATGATTATTGGTGTTAGAAGGGTTAGTGTATGACTCCGGTTTGGATTTATAATAAATAGTGTTAGAGGTGTTAATGCACAACTCTGGTTTGGGTTTATAATTAGTGTTAGTGTACAACTCTGCTTTGGGTTTATAATAAGCAGTGTTAGAGGCATTTCTGTCTGACTCTCGTTTTGGTTTATAATAAGTAGTGTTAAAGGTCTCAGTGTCTGATTCTGGTTTGGATTTATAATAATCAGTGTTAGAGGTGTTTGTGTCTGACTCTGTTTTGGGTTTATAATAAGTAGCGTTAGAGGTGTTAATGTACGACTCTGGTTTGGGTTTATAATAGTGTTAGAGGTATTAGTGTCTGACTCTGGTTTGGGTTTATAATAAGTAGTGTTAGAGGTGTTAATACGAGTCTGGTTTGGGTTTATAATTAGTGTTAGAGATGTTAGTGTATGACTGGTTTGGGTTTATAATAAGCAGTGTCAGAGATGCTAGTGTATGACTCTGGTTTGGGTTTATAGTAAGTAGTGTTGGAGGTGTTGGTATACGACTGTGATTTGGGTTTATAATAGTGTTAGAGGTGTTAGTGTACAACTCAGGTTTCGGTTTATAATAAGTAGTGTTAGAGGTGTTAGTGTCTGACTCTGGTTTGAGTTTCTAATAAGCAGTGTTAGAGGTGTTAGTGTATGACTCTGGTTTGGGTTTTTAATAAGTAGTGTTAGAAGTGTTAGTGTCCAACTCTGGTTTTGGTTTATAATAAGTAGTGTTAGAGGTGTTAGTGTACGACTCTGGTTTGCGTTTATAAGTAGTAGTGTCAGCGATGTTAATGTACGACTCTGGTTTGCGTTTATAATAACTAGTGTTGGAGGTGTTGGTGTACGACTCTGGTTTGGGTGTATAATAAATAGCGTTAGAGGTGTTGATGTACAACTCTGGTTTGGGTTTATAATAGTATAGAGGTGTTAGCGTATGCCTCTGGTTTGAGTTTATAATATGTGTTAGAGGTGTTAGTGTATGACTCTGGTTTAAGTTTATAATAGGTAATGTTAGAGGTGTTAGTGTATGCCTCTGGTTTGGGTTTATAATAATTGGTGTTAGAGGTGTTAGTGTACCACTCTGGTTTGGGTTTATAATAGTGTTAGAGGTATTAGCATATGACTCTGGTTTGAGTTTATGATAAGTAGTGTTCGGTGGTGCAGCGGTAGCATTGTCACCTCACAGCAAGAGGTTCTCCCATTCGATTCTCAGCTGGAGCGCCTTCTGTGTTGAGTCTGCATGTCCTCCCCACGGTCGAGTGTCGTTCGAAAGACATGCGTGAATGGGCGTGCCTTCGTTGAAGGTTGGGCATCAGGCTGGCACCTCGGCACCGTAAAAAATCTACTGCCAATCATTAGTGGACCGGAGTTCCGGTGTGGCGATCCCTAACCGGGAAAAGCCGAAAGAAGAAGAAGTGTTAGAGGTGTTGTGTATGACTCTGGTTTGGGTTTATAATAAGTGGTGTTAGAGGTTTTAGTGTACGACTCTGGTTTGATTTTATAATAGTGTTAGAGGTGTTAGCATATGACTTTGGTTTGGGTTTATAATAAGTAGTGTTAGAGGTGTTAGTGTATGAGGTTGCATCATGTTGTTGAGGACTGAGAATGTCAAGCTTTTGCTTTGGAAGTCTTTGAGGCTTGGGGAGGGACGTCCTTTAGGATAAGAAGGCTTATTTTCAGGTGAGTGGCATAAAGGTGCAAGCTGGGTGTGGGCAATGCTGTTTTCACATCCATGTGAGATGCTAGCCCTTAAATTAAATAAATATTTTCACCCTGCACTTGTGGACCTTAATGAATGCAGCATTAAAAACTTGTCGGTGAGCAGTATGTAGTTAGAATACTGTCTCAAGGTACCTGGTGCCAGCAGGGAATCAAGAGATGGTGCAAAAGTGGTCTGCAGATCTGTGATCAAAAGGCAGGCTAAGTTTGTGGTGTCTTGACTAAGGAATTTACCTGTATTAGGTTAACTTAGTACGTAGCAGAATGTAGGCAGTAATGAACACATGTAAGTTTTACAGCAAGGCCCTAATTGGCACTGTCTAGTTAGAATGTGAAAGGGGTTACAATATTGAATATTGATCATCATGGAACTCATTAACAAAGACATTGGGAACCTCCAAACACTTGACCCGACCCAGTTTGGCTTTAAGGGCAGATCATGCCTACTAAACCTGGTTGACTTTTTCGAGACAGTTACCAAGGCCATAGACGAGGGAAAGGTGGTTCACACAGCCTAGCTTGATCTTGCCAAGGTGTTCGACACCATTCCTCACTCGGGTATTATAGAAAAACTCACCAGCCTGAACATAAACCCCTACGTCACAAAATGGGTTGCCAACTGTTTTACAGACAGAACTCACACAGTAAGAATAGCGGGCTCCAGGTCTGATTGTAAACCAGTCACAAGTGGTGTCCCGCAAGGCTCAGTTCTGGGACCCCTACTGTTCGGCATATATTTCTCAGAAGTACAGGCAAACACAGGAGGACTATGGCTAACCAAGTTCGCCAATGACTGCAAACTGGGAGCCATAATTGACTCTCCGGCTGACGTGGACATCCTCCAAAAAGGCCTTACTGAGACAGACACCTGATGTCAAAGTCATGGCCTCAAGCTAAATGCCAAAAAATGCATAGTCATCCCGTTTGGGAAAAACAAAACACCCACGAATTACCACATAGGCGGCAGCCCCCTTAATACAGAAGAGGTAATAAGAGATCTGGGGATCCAGGTAGATAGTAATCTCTCCTTTGACAATCATATTGCCAAAGTAGTTAGGGAATCCTTCTATGTGGCCCATCTAATTACTAAGGGGTTCACATCTACAAATAAAGAGGTTATAGTGCCCCTCTACTCTTCACTCATCAGACCCATCATAGAGTACAATGCCCAATTTGGGATGTACCTCACAAGACACTTCCAACAGCTTGAAATACCACAAAAGCACCTCACCAAGAGGATTACTGGCGTCAAACATCTGTCCTATGCAGCCCGACTGAAAAAACTCCGGCTGTACTCAGTGGTATATCGCTTACTCAGAGGTGATCTCTGCCTGACTTACAAAGCCATGTCCAACTCAGAATTGGTGGACATGCTCCACCTAAAGAAATCCAAGTCACTGCGAGCCATGCGCTCTAGTGAGCTAAACCTCACCACAACAATAAATAGAACATGCTGGAGAGATAGATTCCTGTCACAGAGACTCCCCATGCTTTGGAACAAAATTCCTAACTACTTTAGGCAGAGCCCCTCACTAACACTCTTCAAGCGGAGCCCTGACGAGTGGATGGGTAACAGAAAGTACACCCCTGGGATCTCTTTATTGGCTCTGCTTGACAGAGGCTCAGTTAATTAATCAATGGGGCGGCGAAAGCCCACACACTCTGGCTAGGCTTATAAATGCCCTCGAGCAGATAGCCTAGTACCTACCTATGAACCTATGAAAGGAGTGAGCAAAGTGCTGCTTGGTGCAGCAATTTGGTCTTTAGTTTAGCTTGGTGGCGAAAATTTTCATCGAGATGCAGCACTTTGTCCTTAGCAGCACTAAGGCATTTGTTGAGCAGTCACATGTATATGGAAGAAGTAGGGACACCAAGTCTGTAGTCAAGGTATAGTAACAGTGACTTATGCACTGTTCCCTGTCACTGTACAAAGCACAGCTCCATGAAGCTCAGACAAGAGCAGCATAGGTCACGTCATTTTAAAGCAATAAAGCACATTTAAGCAGTCAGTCACTAGCAAACTGCAGTAGTCCTTGGTATTGAGCTTTCACCTAGGACAAAGTTAGAAGATGTTTTCTTGGCACCGAGCCTGTCCACCAGTCCTTTTCTACTCAGATCTGCCTAGTTTCTTGTTTAATGTCACATAGAGATTGCATGAGCTTTGCAGCAACAATTGAACTCTTTGGTGAAGGTTGTAGGAACCAGAGCTTAAGGGTTAGTCTCAAAACTGGGCTGTGATAAGGGGCAGGAAAAAACATCAAGTAAGGAGTGCTTGGAGGACAATTAAAGGGAGCTAGCATGTTCACATCATAGGGTAGTGCAGGTAATTGAAAGTGTTGTATCCTTAATCCAGCTGATGCATCTCTTGTTCTCCCTTCCAGATGTGCAAAGCTCTCACATTGTTAGCAGTCTGAAGGCACTCTGCCAGTCCTTAGTCTGAAAAAAAGAAAAGGTATATAATCTAGCAGCACATAGTCTAGTCTCTGACCGGGATTGCATGTCCATGTGGGAACCTTTATCATGTAAGCTGGCACCTGGTTTCATTGCTCCATTATTTAAGCCGGGTATACTTTTGAAAGCATGCTTATTGGCCTAATACATACTATCACGTAAGGGTGAACAGGTTGTGGAGCAGGCTGATAAAGCTTTGTACATAATACTGTGTTGTATAGCAGAAATTCTGTTATAAAACATACTGAAATACTAGTTTCCACAGCTGTTTATTTTCCTTATTATCAATGCTTTCTTCTGGTTTAATTTCTCCAAATCTGTTGGATTTCTGATACCATGATGGGAATGGACCCCATTCCTAAGTCAGGGTATAACTAATTAAAGTTCAGGAAATTAGTATTGTTTCATTCTTTGATGTTAGCCAAAAGTGCTCTTCGCAGCTTCTGCAATGTGCCCAGAATAGACTCCTCCTGCAATTCATGTGGAGGTACATATACTGGTAACATATCTAAATACGATTGTAGATTCTTTTTTATTCAGCACCCTTCTATATTGCTCTCATTTCTGTCTGCAAATCTTGATATTTTATGACTTTGTGTCTCTCTACTTGAGACATTGCAGTTGCTGGATGTAGCAATTTCAAAGATCAGTGCTACTTTTGTGTTTTATTCATTCACTATTATAGCTGTTTTTCTTGCATCTGTTTTTGTACTGCTGGTAATGGGTGATCCAATGTGATATAAACTTCATAATTTTCTATTATGTTTTGTGGCTTATGTTTCCAATGCTTCTCAGCTATTTCAGTATTATGATGATTGCATAATCCCCAATGTAACAGTCTTGCCACATTATTATGCCTTTCAATAATATCAAACCCAATAATAAAATGTGCGACTGTTTCCAATTCTGTTTCACAAAATATGCATTTATATGTTTCTCTGACATGTTTAATGGGCTTTGTAAACCATTGTGTATGTAGTCCACTATTCTGGGCTGCCGATATTAATGTTTCATCTTTTAGTTTAAATTCACCTCGCCTTAACCATTCCTGCATTAGATCGTGATCAACATGAGCTTGTTCCAGGAGATTTTTGTACTTGCAACTAGATTTATACATTTTCTACATTTCTTGCTTCTCATCTGATTTTTCACTTTATATTCTTTTTTTTATTTTTATTTTGTTTTTGCACATTCAGTTGCTGCTTGATTTTTGTCTACTTCTGGTTTGATTTCCTTTCCTCAATAACAAAAGCACCAGAGGAGGAAGGCAACTCAGTCCTTGCTGGAAAATACGATTTATTGCCAATAAAACGACTGGACAACCATAGATAGGTACAAGACAGTCCCAAGCACCTTTCCTTTCCTGCTTGACACCGATATGTTTATGCTAAAGTAAGCAGGGAAGTCATTTTAGACTTGCACTCTTCATGTTCTAAAACTTTCACTGTTTGGATCTTGTGAGGTCAGCAGATACATATGCAGTCATACAATTGCAGATCTGCACATGTAATCAATTTTGAGGAGTCCCATACATCCTTCAAAATGGGGAATATATAAATACATACAAGTACTTGAAGCATGAGCATTAATTCCCTTTTATACTGCCAATATACCAAAACAGTTGTTTCCATAGTACGTGCCCAGGCTGTTCTTAAAATATCTGGACTAGTACTTGCCTTAATGTAATTTGGTAGTATCTTCCCTGCATCAGCTGGTCTCTCAGAGAGGCAATTAGTATACTTCTCATTCCTGTAGAATGTTCTACATAGGTTGTCTATTAATTCTTTACTAGTTTTTGATAACCCCAAATATTCCCAGAGGTGGTTGCCCTATATACCTGAATAAGATTTCCTTTTAAATATCAATATGAGACACTGAACAAGTTTGTATATTTTAGTCTTTCATAATAACTTACATTTTCACATCCATGGATGCCTTTGGTATATTTCCACAGTATTCATTCCAGTTTACTCTTGCTTGTTTTCTTATAAGGTTTACATATTGTTATTACATACTCAAGTCTGGGTCTAATGTAATTAACAAACAATGACTTCTTCATTTTTGATTTCTAGACTTTTTGATTTCTACAATATATAGTTCTATAACTATCAGTAACCAATTGTTTGATATGATTAGAATAACTGAAAGCCGGAGCTACCCATATACCCAGGTCTTTTAAATATCAATCACTGTGTGCTGTATTAAATATTCACCTTTCAATTTATGTCTCCCAAATCTCATATGCTTAGTTTTTAATGCATTTATCAGCATATTGTCCTTCTGTGCTTAAATGGCTAATTTAGTCAAGTTCTTTTGCAGACATGCCTTATCTGTAATGCATGTAATCAGTTTACCCAATTTCAAGTCATCTGCATATACACACTGTAGAATACCTCAGATGAAAAAGATAGGGCTAAAAGGTGCAATGTAAACTAGTAAGGGCCTAGGACAGAGCCCTGTGGGACATACTGACTGTAATCAAGAACCTCACCTGTCCAATTTCTGTATGATGCTCCCCATGTCCTATTTATAAGCCATGCAGCTATCCATCTTGTCAAGAGTACATCAATACCTAGTTGGTCTAATTTATTTATCAGCATTTTGTTTATGGCCCTGTCAAATGCTGAAGCTAAATCTATATAAATTACATCACAACACAATATTTAATTCATAGCTGTTATTATATTGTTAAAGAACATCATGTTATCTTATTTATTATTTATTTTATTTATTTGCAGTTTGTTTGCCAGGATGGTCCACTGTGCCACAAGGAGCCCGTTTTCAGTGGAGTCCTGGGGAGAAAAGTTCCAGAAAAATATAGAAATAGAAATGATAGATATTACAAGATTACAAGTTAGAAAAATTACAAGATATGACAGAATTTGACAAATACAAAGTAACAAGTTGCAGTAAACTGGCATTTGAAGGAGCTAATTAGTACAATGCAAGAAAAAAATTAATTATAAACAAATTACAGTTCTTGTAAAATATGATACTTCCTCCAGTTATTGCTAGGAGTTATAAGACTACAGGAGGCTATTTACAGATGTATTAACTTGTGGAGAGTAACTATGGTCAAGGAAGCTATGTAGGATGTTACAGATGGTGGTAATCTATTTCAAAGTATGCATGCTGATATATGGTTGTAAGTCCCAACCTTTCCAGTTCTGACAATAATTTATCCAGTATTACCTTCTCCATTATTTTCCACAACATGAAAGTAGACTTAAGGGTCTTTATGACTTGGGGTTTGTCCTACTCCCCTTTCCCTTAAAGACAGGTTTAATAAGTGCATGTTCCCAATCTTGCAGAATCTCCCTATATTTATGCAACATAGTAAATAACAGATATACTGGTACTGTATGTTCTTGCTGAAGTGTACATTCTTAGTATACACTGATTTTTATAAATCATTTGATAAGCATACAGCATGTTTCTTGTTTTCCTATCCAACTAATCCAGTACCTTTTGGGGCCAGTCAGTTACCCCAAAACTGTAAGAACAGAAAGAGAAAATTTGTTTATAGCTTGGACTTTATTCCTAGATATCAGGGCTGTTTTCAGTATTAATTTTATTCTTCTAAAATGTTCCTTACTAAGTTTTATTTACATTTATTCATGTTTTATTGCTGATCCTTCATCAATTCCCACGTTTATACACTTCCTCCTGCTCAAGTTCCTTTATATCACATTCCTGTCCCAAACTGATATTTTCTTGGTGCTGCAGTTTTCCTGCTTTAAAGGTTGTTTTTGCACATTTATCAAGACCAAATGACAATCTTACATCATCTGCGAAAGTTTTGACCACTTGAAATTGTGCTTTCAGTTTCCTTACCTGATGAACTACACAGTTTTAAATCATCCAAAAAAAAGAAGAGAAGTCTTTATACTGTTGTTTTCTGGCAGCCAAATTGTAACTATGACATAATCTGTTAAGTAAACAGCTGAATAGATTAAGAGCAAGATAAAAGAGCAGTGGTGACAGAATCATCCTAGAATATTCCCTTTTGAATTTTTATTCCAAGGATAATAATTTGTCCTTTATTATGGCTTAGCTGCAAAGTTGTTTGTCGCTCTTTCATGGTCAGCGCAATGTAATCGATCAATCTAGGGTGTATCTTATAAATTTGTAAGCACATTCTTATCCATGAATGTGGGATGCTGGCAAATACTTTTTTGTAGTCTGTCCATGCCCTACATAGATACTTTCCTTTTTTACATTTCTCCATTATGACTTTCTTTTGTTACCCTTTTGTTCTAGTGCCATGATTGAGTTTTCTTCTAAGTGACTGTAAACTCTGTTGGCATCAATTCCAATGTATAGTTTATACATCGTCGGTTGAAGGCAAGTTATTTGGCTATAGGTTTTAGGATATCTTGTACATTCATTCTTAAGGTGAAGTACCATTTTTCCTGTTGTTAATGTTAATCAGGTTGACGTCTATTCAGGGTGTGCGTATAAATAGTTCTTACTCAGGGTTAAACCTTCATGTAAAGATGTTAATACTTTTAGCCAGAAATTAGGTACTACATCTGGGCCTGGGGTTTTCCATTTAGAAGCTTTTCTTAATTTTGTTTAAATTTTTCTATTACCAGATCCAGATGGAGCGGCTCTTGTGTTGGATGCTACAGTAAAATATCTAAGCCAGTTGGTTATAATATGGATGAAGACCAAGTAAATAGGGTAGTAAACATGAAGTGGTGAAAAATCTCTGGATGAACGTTAGAGAAACTAACCAAGCAACAATAGATAAAGTGTGCAACTATAACGTAGTACCAACTCTAAGTATGCTGTTATCATATAATTTACGGGGGTGTGAAATTCACAGACAAAATGGCATATCTTTCAATCAGTTAAAAAAAAATGAATACTTCCTCCGAAGTGTAGATATATAAAAATATTAAAGCTAACAAATGTAAACACAAGTTGTTACTGTAGAATTGTACTAGAGAAGAATTGTGTAGTCCTGGAGGCTTCATAAATATGGAGAAAATTTAAATAAATAAATCTGATTGTCGATTGTGGGGAGTCATCATTTCACTAAATGTCACGAAGTGCAAATAACTTGCGTAATTAAAGATGCACATTTGGAGGTTAGAAGCACACACAATTAATAAAACAGAGGGCAGATAAAGCATATCATTAGTTCATTATGTTACAGAGTATAAATAAAATATGCCATCAGGGTATGAACTATTAAACATTTTTTAGGCTGTTAGTAAAAAACACATAGGGCCAGATTCATGAAAGCCTACACTAAGGGTACATGATCTGCACTGAAGAACATCCATACCATATTTTTTGTGCTGTCTATTCACTCAGAAAGATTGTACTAAGTGTAGATGTAGTCAACACATTGTTGTAACCCCTCGATATTTAAGGTTGCAAGAAAATCAGTAGGAAAGGTAAAATTAGGAGGAATAAGATGGGAGTTATGCTTGTGTTGTCTGTTCACTCAGAGTGGGGTTCACCTACTGTAGATGTTAATGAATCCAACCCACAAAGTCTTGTGGAATTGCACAGTAGTGTAAAGTGTAGATTGTGACAAGCATTTTATTTATTTCAGTCACAGAGTGCATGAAGTGATGTGTTTAAAATATTAAATGATCACAGAATTAGGTAAACATTTTATTATTTATTTATTTTACATTTGTTTACTGGGATAGTCCGACTGGATACATGTCCATTTTCAGCGGAGGCCCGGGGAGAAAAGCTCCACATAGACAAACTTACATAGATTACACAGAAGTTAGCAAACAATTATAAAAACAAAGTGATTATATACAATGGGTTAGTAGTGTTCTCTAGTAGGGACTCACAATTCTCATGGGCAGACAATTAAAAGTAAGAGACATCAAATTGGAAGCAGAGCTTGATGATGTAGTTACAAGTTATGATAATTGCAGAATATGCTTTTAGTTTATAACTTAATCAGGGTTGGTACATGGGCATAGCCAATTCACTTTGAGATACTGTTTGAGTTTTTTTTTTTTTTTGAAGAGACTTTTGGAGGATTGTAGGGTTATATAGTTTGGCAACAAATTCCATGTTTTGCCAATGAAGTTGGCAAACAGGGATTCACAAGCAGAGTTATTAGCTTTGTGGGTTTGGACCAGTAGTTTATTGGCTGACAGTAGGGATCTTAGGTTGCCACATGGCTTAATAATATTTTTAGGTGAGGGGTATCCTCAGGGTGGTACAACATTTTGTGCACTATTAAGAGTTGATTGAATTGAATTAAGCTGGGCAGTTCTAGCCACTCTAGTTGTTTAAGGTTCTGGCAGTGGTGTGTTCTATAAGTGGAGCCAGTGGTGAATCTGGCAATATGATTGTAGCTATGGGACAGCTTGCCTAGTTCGGATTTGTTGAGGTTTGAGAGTACAGGTGAGGCATATAAAAGAGTAGAGAGTAGGTATGATTGGGCGATTGCAGTCCTAGTCAGTGGGGTTAAAAATGTCTTGTTTCTATACAGTGATCCAAGCTTCTTATTGATGGTCTGTATGGTTTTGTTGACCTGAAGGTCAAATTTGAGATTATTGTCTATGATAACCCCTAGCAGTTTGGTGTGATTATCTGGGAAAATAGTGGTACCATTTTTAGATGTGACAGAGAATGAAAGTGTGGTGGATCTACTAGTGGGAGAGAAGAGTAGAAGTTTAGTTTTATTGGGGTTCAGAAGTAGGCATTGGTTGGTGAGCCAGTTCTCGATGGTGTTAAATGTATTTTGGGTTAAGATTTGCAAGTCAGATGGGGAGGTGGCTAAGCAGATGAGAGTGGAATCATCTGCGTATTGAATGCAGGTGGCTTTAGGGATAGCAGTGTGGAGGTTTTTGATAAAAATAGAGAAGAGTAGTGGACCTAGTATGGACCCGAGGTAACTGGCTGGAGAGTTTGCCCTGCCATAGTACCGCCTGCTGTCTACCAGTCAGGTAGGACTGGAACCACTGGATAACAGGTTCAGTTAACATGTTCAGTTAATTAAAATACCAAACAGAAAATGTTGCCTTTATTGGCAAAAAGAAAAAAATATATACGCACAAAAATCAAAATGGCAGCTTACAGTAGTTTAACAGTTCCTTGTAAGCTACTGCCTGTCATGTGCTACTGAACATCCAGGGACATTTGTTTCTGCAGAATTGACATGCAGGTGTAGCTGCTAGTGGAGACTAAAACTTCTGTCTCAGTTGTTGGGTAAGCTCAGTTTGTCTGCTGTGTTACAATTGAGTTACACTTGCGTAAGTACTGCCCACAGCCGTCTGGTCTATATTGTTGTGTTCAGTGACCACTATACAAACCCAAAAACCGTAGTGTCTGCCCATTCTTTTTCCTTTTCATGTTCTTGCTTTGCTTGCTCAAAGTCTTTCTACGAATGAGGTGGTATACAATGAGAGGCTCGTTAAAGCTATGTGTTGCGTATAAAGTACTGCCACATGTTATGTTATTTGGTGTACTCGGTGACTTCTCTCTTGTCCAGCATTTCTCTTTATATATTTGGCCTCTGTATCAAGATTAATTGTGTTGTGCTCCTTCCCTCCCTGACTAATGACTGGGCCCTACATGATCACAAAGTGGAGAGGAAATGCTATAAGGCTTGGGGTCCATAGATAACTATCTCTAGAAGCTACCTGTTTACAAAGCATTTACAGCCATCGTGTCTCTGTTCCAGTCTTATCCCAGCCATGTCTTCATGCACTGTTTTATAGTAAGTAATATAACTTGTCTTATGTAGTAGCCTCTTAGTTATCAGCTCCTTACTGTGATGAAGGCTGTAGGATTCAGAACTGAGAAGTTGGCCCCTTCTTGAATTTTAGAATGGTTCATTCTACCTATTTGCCCCATCCACCCTCCCACTCAGGGGTGGATCACATTTTAAAAATGGAGAGTCTGCCCATATGAATCATCACTGTAGCATCAGCCAGCAGTTAACTTCTGTGACTTCACTGAAGATGGGAAGGCTCGAGCATCTGATAAAACTACCGTTGATATATTTTTTTCCATACATATTTAACCCTTATCCACTGCACTTATCTCTGAAAAAGCATCAGTAAATATTGCTTCAAGTTCATCTACTTCTGTCTTATCATTCCTATTACTACAAACGTGTTACTTTTACCATATTTCGCAGCAATTTACTCTAACCACTGGCAAAGCACTGCCTCAGAATGAAAGTGTACCTTATTCTGGTAAAACAAAAAAAAAATTAAAAAAGTGCCCAATAAAGTCTAGACACCTCCTTATGTTTGCTGGCATACACTCTAATTCTGTACACTTATCTATAAAACGAATAATAAGAGACACCTGGTAAATTGAAGTTAGTGCATCTGAATGTCTGTAATTTATGTAATAAAGGACTCTTGGCTCAGTATTGGCGGAACAGCATAGCTGTCACAGGAATTTGGCTAAGAGCACATGCTACAATTAGTGAAATTGGGTTACATTATATTCCGATAATACTGGAAATACAAAGGTGCAGGAGGGATCGCTGTTGTATATGGAGACTACATTAACTGTATCCTTTCATAGACAAATCTTCCAGGCACTGTAGACAGGTAATCTATGATTCTGTCCAAAAATTTTACAAAACCTTGTCTGTATGTACTCAGTCCCCTGAATGTCATTACCAAGGATTCCCTCCAGTGGATTACTTTGAATGTTATGAAGGAACAAGTGATCTTGGAAAACTTTAGCATGAAATGCATGTTTTCCAAGGATAATTTTTCACATCCTTCCTTGCATGTATTTAGTTTAGTGTAATTAAATGTAGTCCGTATGAGAAATGCTAAACAGTTTACAGGAAAGCTTATTACTAGACTAGAGTCTTGCAGTTCCACTTTAAGTTATTGCAGCAGCTGGTATAAGAATAGTCACCATTAATGACCATAAGCCAGCCTTTGCTATCTAGTCACAGGGCAAAATCCTAAAAATACATCACTACTCCTTCTCCAGGAACTTCATCAACTTTGACACTTCTTTTAACCATATCCTCATCTACGTGGACTGGGCTTTTTCTCTACCCTTCCTTTAGATGTAACATTTGATTTTTTTTCCAACTCCAAGTTGTCAAAAGCCTTAAATGATATAGTCCCACTTAACAGCAGTTGGTCAAATCCAGCTGTCTGTGTTGGATATACGGAGAGATTAATCTGTAGATGTCTTGCACAGAAAGGCTGCTGAGTCAATATCATTAACTCCAAGCTGAAATTTCCATTAGCAAATATGAGAAAGCAAGAAGCCATATAAAACTGCTATTGAATATCAAGAAAGAATACTTTACAAGTCATCAATTTTATGAGTCATAAAAAGGAAAACAATAATCCAGACTAGTTCTGTTTTGGTGTAGAGCATTTTCTATAGCCTGGCAGAGCAAAGCAGCCAACCTCATTGTACCCTATAACTCTGGCTTAAGTGGCTGTTTAGTTTGGACTTTATTTTGGATCAGCAGTATCTAGGTTCCAGTCTTTCACTCCCTTTATATTCTCTGCTAGTAGCCTGTGCACCAGTATTCCCTCTTTGGTCTATAATTATCCAGTGCACTTTTGGGTGGGGAGCACTTTTACTAAAATAGAAACCTTACTTCTCCCCAGTAGACAGCAATGCACTGCAGCATTTAAAGTAGCAGCGGAGTTCAACTGCTTTCCCAAAACTTATTTGATCAATTGTTATATCCTGCAGGAGCGAGCTCCAAAACTGTGGAACTTGGCTAAAATTATCCATTACACAAGCATGGAATTTACACAAAAATCAATAACTTTTAGACTTACCTTGTTGAGTATTTACTTGAAAAGAACATCTCAAGCTGTAAGATAAGAGCATGCAGTTCACCACCACCAGCAGGGTGGTCTATTTTGGTTGTTCAGGAAGGCGATTCTCTGTCCTTTTATTTTCTTCCAGTGTAAATGACACGCTGAACCGCTGAGATGCAGCTCTATATGCCCGCTATACAATTGTTACTGCATCACAACTTTGATGGTATAGAGATTCTGCTTTTCATGTCATTCTTTTCATGAATAAATGTATCCTGTCTGGTAGTGATCCAGATAAAACAGCAAACACCTCTTAAATTTTCTGTTTCCGTAATGTAAAAGGATGAAGCTCTGACTTTGATTAAGATGACCTGAGATTGATTGGTAGCAAAAGTTTCACAAATTCAACCCAGCTATGTCACTCCTGTCCTCATGGGTAAGGGCAATATGTAAATGTTCCAAAATATGGTTGTTTGTCCCATCTCTAGGCTATTTATATGCAAAATATAAGGACTAAAAACTTAACGTGGGAATACAGGGCTTGGCTTCTCAATGATCCTCACAGATCCCTAGCCCAGTACGTAACTATACACATGGACTGGAGGAGCCGGGTAGAGGAGGTGGGCATGAGCAGTTGATGTTGGCTTACTTATTCTGGAGGCAGAGGAGCAGTCTGGCCTTACTCTAGTGCTGACACTTACTGCAGAGAGAAGTGTATGGCATGCAGTACTGTGGGCCAGAGACACAAGTTTGGCTCTATGCGGCAGCCGTGAAGGGGTGTGGACAGAAATGCACATCGTATGAAACTGGAGGAAGGGTAAGACCAGAAATGGAAATTCTTGGATTATGACCATACCACAAATAGCTGTTGCCCCAGTGATGGGGACTACATGGGCAGTAGTAGCATCAGTAAGATAGTCATCAACTATGGAGGAACAAGAGAAAAGAATATAAATAAAAAATAAAAAACTACTATATAGTAATTATGGTGCATTTCAAATTAGCTAGCAAATTTGGAAAATATCTGGGAGTATTCCTAGTAAACCTAGAGATGAACTCCTTGTTAAGCTGTGAAACAAATCAGAAGCTTGAGATACTTTGTAAGGCAAAGTCCTTTATGACAGACACTACAGAGGCAGGTATTGCAGTGGCTTTTGTTCTTCCCAGATTTTTGGTTACATCTTGCATATTGACAACCCTTGTCAATGCCAGTAACAAATCAACCTAGCCTGTAGCCAGGTAGAATGATTTCTTACTGGATTGCTTGAAAGCCATACTGTGAAGCATTAAAAATGTTAATTAGCTTGTACTACCAGTTTAGCCAGTACCGTCACTGCTGGCTTTGGCTCAGGGGCCGCAATATGTTAATAACTGTTTTGCTTTGTTACAGGCTGAATTATGGTACTTGCCTACTCAACTAATACCCTCTGCAAGGACCTCCTTTTTACTTGTTTAAAGTGTCCACTAAGAAATACAGTGATTGTTTGTGTAAATTATGTATTACCAAATACTGGAATAAACTGCCACTTGTCTTAAGACAGAGTGACTCAAGATAAAGTTTCATAGTTGGTCTCAACACATGCCTGTCTAAATCTGGTTTTGTACTTTGGAGTCAGCTAAACTACCAATGTTAAGTTGTCTATCTCGCCTTCATTCTTGCTGGTTGGGTTCGGAGCCGATCCTCGGCTCCGACTCGGCCATCTACTAAAGCTCGAGAGCTATTTACTGGCTCGAGGCCTCCCCTTATCCCACAGTGCTTTCAGCTAGATACCCAGATCTCGTTTGCTGCTTCAGCTACGAGATTGTGCTTTTACTGGGTCAGGTCGTATTAATCCATTTTTTTTTTTTTTTTTTTGTATTACTAGCTAATATTTACCTTGTATTTTTCTTAGATATAGATTGACTTTCCCTTGAGTGTAGTTACTGTGTATCCCCTAGTTTGTCCCACTAAGGAAACTCGTTTTCTGTTAGAGAGTTTCTACCCCCCCCCCCTTTGTTTCTCTCTATTAATGGCTAACCCCACCCTTGTTGTACCTATAGGAGTAGTGTTTAGCTTTGTAGTATTTGTATATTTTTATTAAGGATAGTTGTTATTAAGTGTGTGTGATAGTTTTTATGGTTATTATTGTTAGCTTATGGTTATTATTGTTAGCTTAACTAGTGCAGGTGTGTGAGTGTTTCTGTGTGCCTTGTTTAAGCACTAGTGTAATTTTTCTCTGTTTAGTATCCCCGGGCCAGTATGTCCAAGGATACTAAAGTTTCAGGCTTCAAGAAGTGTGACTCGTGCTGTCAGAAGATGTCTCTGACAGACGGTCACACGTCTTGTGTTTATTGCTTGGGTTCCCTTGTGTTTATTGCTTGGGGTCCCTACACCTGCAGGACTCCTGCTCGGTCTGTCATGCCTTCAGCCTGAGAGTCCTGCAGGAGCATAGGAACAAGCTTATTTTGAGAGGCTTACTTAAGCCAGAGGGATCCCCGGCGAAGCCTCAGTTGGGGCAATCCTCAAAGCTCGCCAAGCCATCGGCTCCCAGTTCGGAGCCTTCGCCCGGCGGAGCATCTGCCTCCTCTTCGGCTCTGGCTGGAGCTGACATCCTTAGACCTCAATCGGCTCTGACTTTAGTGTCGGAACCGTCGTTGGGCCAAAAATGTTCTAGGTCCCCTTCCCTAGAATCGGTTCGTTCGGCTCCGAGGTCACTGTTGCTTCAGTCAGAACGAAGCCATAGGTCCCACTCCTCTCTGTCTTCCAAGTTATCTGATCATGACTTGGAGAGGGTGGTCAGTAGACTCCTTAAATCGCAGGCCCTGGCCAAAATGTTAACCAGCCCTTCTCAACAGACTGGCTGTCCCAGTGTCTTCAGCAGTTCCTCCTCCGACTCCCTTATTATGTTCAGAGCCGGAGCTGGTTGGGGCTCGAATCTTGGAAACGTCGGAGCCAATACCACATCTTTCAGCTCCTTCGTCGGCTCCGATCTCTTCATTGGTTCCTTCCTCGGAGGGATCTCGGCGCTGGGGCTCCCTCGTCGGCTCCGAGGGGGTGAGTTTCATCGGACCCTTGTCCGACCCTGTTCTCCCTCTCGGGGCTTCGGCGCAGGTGAGTTTGGCCCCGACATTGGCCTCGGAGCCGTCCCTCTCGGTGCTGGGAGGGTTTCACATCTCTTCGGAGCAGGGACCCTCTGCTCTGCCTGATGGGGGCGCTTTCGAGGTCATGAGAAGCGTGCTGACTCCTGAGTCGGCTCCTCGATTGGCCCCTTCGGCTCCTCCCCCCATGGTGCCTGCATCGGTCTCTGTCCACCCTCCTGACCCCAAGCGTGGAGAACCGACGCTCCAGGTCGCCCCATTGGGCATATCTTCCTCTTCCGAGGCCTCCCCTGATCATTCAGAGGAGCCCCCTCGGAAGAGAAAATGTAAGAGGAAACATGTCGACTCCCCCGAGTCAGTCACTCATGATATCGACTTGGAGGATTCGGAAGGGTCCCCAAGATCCCCCTCTGAGGATATCTCTTTTTCAGACATCCTAGAGATCCTTAAGCAGAGGGGGGAACTGGACTGCCCTTAACCCTTCCGAGGATGAGTCAGTATACCTGGACTCGTTTGGTTCTCGCCCTTCCACCTCCTGGGTGTCTCCATCCTTCGACCCGCTCATGGAAGTAGTGGCTCGAAGGGCGTGGTCAGCCCCGGATACAGTGGAACCAACTCCCCGCAGCCCAACTAAGTTCATTACAGCCCCACCCAACAAACAATTTTTGACAAACGGTGTCCCCGTTGATGCCATGGTGGTAGCAGCTGACCCTTCGGTGCCTGTCCATCCACCTAATAAAGAGTCTAGGAAATGGACAGGTACGGGAAGCGGATGTTTTCCTCAGCGACCTTTTCCATGCGGTCGCTGAATTATCTGTGCCATTTCACCCGCCTTCAGAGGGATCGTCTCAAGGAACTGGGTGATACCCTTCAGGATTCATCAGCTGCAGGGGCTCAGGATAAGATTAACTCCCAGCTGGCGACCCTTAACTCTATCGTCAACTCCTCCATGCGGCTCATTTCTTATGCAGCTGATGGGGCGAGTAGGGCCGCAGGTACAGGCGTGGCTTTGAGAAGACATGCCTGGATGCGGTTATGTAACTTTGCTGACCCCTTTAAGGCGTCCTTCACCAATACCCCCTTCGATGGTCCGGCTCTGTTTGGACCACAGGTGAAGGATACCCTTACCAGTTGTGAGCAGGAAGGCAAGACTCTCAATGCCATGGGAGTCTGTTTTTCTTCTCCCTCCAGACCATACCCTAAGGGCCAGAAGAGTGGGGAAATGTGGTTTCGGAAACCCCAGGGAGTTGTGCCTGACACACGTGGTGAGTTTCCCTCCAGGGGCAGGGGAGGGAACAATAATAGATGCTGCCCGACGGGCAGAGGGGGTCCGCAAAATCAGGGTAGCAGAGAATATTTCTCTGGCAAACCCTTTCAGCACTCCTGAGGGGCTGCCCGACTGTCCACCTTCGGAGGCAGTCGGGGGAAGATTGTCACTGTACCCAGAAGCCTGGCAACTCCTCACACAAGACAAATGGGTATGGTCCATCATATCTGAGGGTTACAAAATCCCCTTTGTCCACACCCCTGTACAAACAACCACCAAGTCCCTTCCAGATGTTTCACCCGGTCTAAGGGAACAAGCAGTGCCAGAAATTTCAAAACTGCTAAAAAAAGGGCCATCCAGCCAGTCCCAGCAGACCAGCAAGGATCCGGAATTTACTCCAAGTTCTTTTTGGTACCAAAAAAGACAGGGGACTGGAGACCCATTTTGGATCTCAGCAGGTTAAACAAATCTGTTCAAAGAACGAAGTTCCGGATGGTCACGCTTCAGTCCATTCTACCCTTTTTGGGTCAGGACAGTTGGATGTGCTCCATAGACCTTCAGGATGCGTACAGGTGCTCCAGAAGGATTCTCCGCTTCCGGCTGGGAGCCAGTCACTATCAATTCAGAGCCCTGCCCTTTGGTCTCACCACAGCCCCCAGGGTGTTCACCAAATGCATGGCAGTGGGTTACGGCTCACCTGAGACGGCGAGGATTCCAGGTGTTTCCATATCTAGACGACTGGTTCCTTACTGCTTCCACCAGGCATCAGCTACTGCAAGCCAGGGATCATACCATCCAAACTTGCTCCGAGCTAGGTATCTCAATAAATTTCAAAAAGTCTGCATTGTTGCATTGTCAGTCTATAACCTTTATAGGTGCAAGATTAAACACAAAAGAGCTGTCTGCAAAACTTCCTCTAGACAGAGTGTCAGACATTCGCCGACATGTGCAGGTCTTACTACAGTGCAAGAGGATTCAGGCCAGATTTGCACTAAAAACGTTGGGTCTCATGGCAGCAGCAATCATACTAGTTCCCCTGGCTCATTTTCACATGTGGATTCTTCAATGGATGCTCTTTACCCAATCGTCTTTTCAACAACTTCCGATGTCTCACAACATAATAATCACTCAGTCATGCAAAGACCACCTGGCTTGGTGGATGGTCTCCCCTCTAGTACTCCAGGGCAGACCATTTGTTCTTCCTCCTCCTGTTGCCACAGTGACCACAGATGTCTCCCTGATCGGGGGGGGGGGGGGGCATTTTCAGGGCAGGACTGTCCAGGGCACTTGGCAACCTCTAGAGTACCACCTGCACATAAACATCTTGGAGATGAGAGAGCGATGCTATTAGCATTGCAAGCTCTTCAAGACTCTCTACCCACTGGGACTATTGCAATTCAAACAGACAGTATGTCTGTAGTGTGGTACATCAACAAGCAGGGCGGAACCAAGTCCTATCCCTTATGTCGAGAAGCACTCTGACTCTGGCAGTGGGCGATCTCCTCTCAATGGTTTCTGATAGCAACGCACATCCCCGGAAAGTCCAACGTCATAGCGGACAGGCTAAGCAGAGCTATTCTCATGCCTCATGAGTGGTCTCTCATTCAGTCAGTAGCGGACAAAATTTTCTGCAGATGGGGTCAACCTTGCTGCAACCTTTTCGCAACTCCTCTTACAAGTGCAACGATTTCTTCACTCTCTTCCCCCTCCCTGGCCACTCCACTAGGGATGCTCTAGTTCACGATTGGGCCCATCGTCTTCTGTATGCATTTCAACCTTTTCCCCTAATTCCCAAACTAATTCAGAAGGCGACCGCATTGGGATCCAGGATGATCCTCATTGCCCCTTACTGGCCTCGACAAATTTGGTTCCCATTCCTGCATCCTCATCTGCTGGAGCAGCCTTGGAATCTGGACCCTGTGCCAGACCTCTTG
The DNA here is from genome assembly GCF_019279795.1 of Protopterus annectens. Taxonomy (NCBI): domain Eukaryota; kingdom Metazoa; phylum Chordata; order Ceratodontiformes; family Protopteridae; genus Protopterus; species Protopterus annectens. The sequence continues at coordinate 14,102,903 of NC_056729.1, read as the reverse complement.
GTCCATCAGTCGGGCGGGCTGCACCAATCCCTTCAGTCTCTCAACCTCACAACTTGGTTGCTCCACTTCCAGCCTTAGCCAGGCTTCCACATATTTCTCAGCCGGTGCGTGAAATCATCCTTTCTTCACACAAATCTACCACCAGGAAGACTTGTGCTAGTAAGTGGAAACGTTTCTGTTTCTGGGCAGAGGCTAGGAATATAGACCCCTTTACAGCCCCTGTCCATCACGTTCTAGATTTTTTAGCAGAACTTTTTCAAGCTGGTTCCTCGTCTGCTACCATTAGGGTCCAATTAGCTGCGATCTCAAATTTCCACGCTGGCCTGACAGAAACCAGCATCATGTCCCACAAACTTTGCAAGGCCTTTCTTAAAGGGACTAGTTTTCTTAGGCCCCCAGTCAGAGATCCCCCTCCTCTGTGGGATTTAAACTTGATGTTAGCATCCTTGATTCTCCCTCCTTTTGAACCTGCGGCTTCCTGTTCCTTAAAATTACTCTCCTGGAAGACTCTTTTTTTTAGTAGCCATCACCTCAGCTAGGAGAGTTTCGGAACTTCAAGCCCTCTGTATTTGTCCTCCTTACCGTGTGTTTCATAAGGATAGAGTTTCACTTAGGACTAATCCTTCTTTTCTGCCCAAGATACCTTCTGAAACAAACCTGAATCAGGCTATTGATCTACCTGTATTCCTAACTATTCGAACAAAGTTGAACAAAATTTACACCAATTGGACGTTCATAGGCAATTACGTTTTTATTTGGATAGGACTAAGCAAACAAGAAAATCAGACCAACTCTTCCTGTCCTATGCTGAGGGCAAACAGGGCCTGCCAGTTTCTAAAGTATCCTTATCCAGGTGGTTGTCCTCTATTATTACCTTGATTTATCAGCTGAGACATAAAGAACTCCCTACTAAACCTAAAGGTCATTCCACCAGAGCTGTAGCTACTACGGTAACTTTTCAAGCTATACTACCAATGGAATCTATTTGTGCTGCAGCCACGTGGGCCACTCCTCATACCTTCTTTTCACATTATAAGTTGGATATGGCCTCTAGGAGTAGAGCTGATTTTGGTTCCACTGTGCTCAAGAGTCTGTTCTGATGAGCCACCCAGGACTAAGCTGCTAAGGACGCTGTCCCAACCAGCAAGAATGAAGGCGAGATAGACAACTTAACATTAAGAAGTTATGTACCTACCATAACGTTACATGTTAGTTGTCTTCTTCTCGTCTTCTTTTATTGCGTCCCACCCTCCATCCCCCTAGCGTGGACAGACCGAAGAGTCCCTTTTTGAGGCCTTCTTCCTCTGGCTGAGTCTTATCTGGGTTACATCCTCCTCTGTTTAAGTACTGTAGGTAAACCTTGTAGTTTGGACAGGTGTCCTTAAAATTTTTTCCATGGTGTTAGCTCTGCCAAACAAGATCTGGGTATCTAGCGCCAAGCATTGTGGGATAAGGGGAGGCCTCGAGCCAGTAAATAGCTCTCGAGCTTTAGTAGATGGCCGAGTCGGAGCAGAGGATCGGCTCCGAACCCATCCAGCAAGAAAGAAGGCGAGAAGAAGACAACTAACATGTAACGTTATGGTAGGTACATAACTTCTTATTCCTTTGAACTGGCCTACAGCTCTGACTACTTTTCATAACTCCTTTATCCTTCATCATAAAGAAAGGTTGCTGTATGAAGATTACCCTGCAAACTCAACCCGTAACATGGTTGCTGCTAATTCCTACCCTGTACATTGTACACTCATCACTTACATATATCCTTTCTCTTAAAGGCTGCTTTCCCCTTTTTTTGCCTCATTTTCTGTCTATATACCTGTCTCAGTCTTTTAACCTAACCCCCCCCCCCACACACACACACACACACACACACATTTCTTTATAGTAACTTGTGTTTATCTCTTTTCAGTTTAACTTTTCATTGACAAGTCCCTTTTACTCTGGTATCCATCCATTACCAGTACCTTCTTTCCCTCCCTGAAAGCTACTTTAAGTGAATTTACTTGCAAGAGCTACAACCAGTTTACTAAACACCCATGTTTCTATGCATGCATGTTTGACTGTATGTCTTAAATGTCATATTAAGTGTATCTAGTAATTTTTTTCAACAACATGAGTCATATTGTCGTTATAAAGCTACCTTAATTAAAAAATGATTGTATAGAGCATACCATCTTTCAAGTACGATAAAATGTGTATCGAAGTATACACAACAGCATTAAGTGTAATGCACTGTGTATGTATATTGTTGTACACACAAAATGTCATGCTTGACCTTTATTTGTGGCATATTCTTTATACAGAATGTTATTGTTCAATGAACTATGTAGCTAACTAGGCATACAGATGCTGTCGTAATAAATTATTTTGATACAGTGAGTGTAAAGTTAGCTGTAACAAAGCTTGTATATGCAAGTTATTTTATTATCTCTGTTGCAGGATATTCAACTATCTTACACTGTTTTCTGTATGAAGGATCAGCTCCAAAACTTCTGAATGCAAACTACTTGATCACAAAATGATAAAAAACATCCCCAAACTTCCACATCACAGAATGGAAATCATATTTGTTATACAGAGGCAAGCAATCTTGCATTCCTTATTCTACCCCCTTACTTGAATAGACTAGCTGCACAGTCTCAAAGCCATAGTGAAAAGAGAAACATTTGCAGATGCAATGACAGTGCACATGCAAACTGAGATCTCATATTAAGACCAAAGTCATATCAGCTACATCTTTAGAATAGTGACCTGGGAGTGAAGGCCCATTGAAATAAACATTGACTAGCTGTAGTGACACCTTTTGCTTGCAGCAGAGCAACATTTGCATTTGGGTTCTGAATTCTATATTTGTTTTCCTCATGCTGTTGGATGTTCTCTATATACTTGTTTAATTGCATTACATTTATTACTTCTCACTATCATTGTATTTTAATTGTATTATTAATGCTTTACATTTCTGGTCTGCCTTCTGACGTGAGTCCGAGCTGAAAAGAATACCCTGAACCATTATAGCTATATAGCAAATAAATAGGTGGGTCAAGTAAGTGAATGAAATAAATAAATACATAAAGAAATAAATAAATAAGCATGCTTACACAGATACTTTAGTTAGGTAGATACTGCATATTAATGTTTAATTCACACATTATTCTTATTATGAACCACAACTGATTATTCTATTAATATATGTTTGTATGTATATATGTGTATGTATTTGTGTTCTGGAGCTTTCTGGCACAGACCTCCGCTGCTAGTGTGATCAGCCTGTTTTGAGCTCTTGCTCAAACACGTGCACATGTTTACATACTGTGACACTGTCAGCCCAGCTATCTGGAATTTTGTAAATAATCATATGTCATTTGTGAATATTAATGTGATTCTTGTGCTTGTCTTACAAATGTAAGATAATTATATGTTATGTGTATATTAAACTACTGGTGCAGAAATGTGTGTTGAACTGTATGTTATATACTGAGCTTCAAGAATGAAACCACAGGGTACCCTGCTTGAGAAGTGCAGAAATATATACCTATGCAAATGTATGTTTTAATAGTAGAAGTTGGAACACAGAATTAACTTGCAGAACCTCAAAAAAATAAGCGGAATTTGTTTTACAATGTTCTATAAAGTTAGTTAATTCAGCAAGAAGACAAGATGTCTAGAGCTAGAAGTTTTCCTACTGTCTTGAAACAGACATAATTTCTAGGTTTCACATGTAAAGTGTTTTTATTGCTCTGTGACTTCCTAGCAGTTACACATCTGAGTATTTTTGACACAGAGATGTTGGTTTCTGTTAGCCTGGGAACTGAAGACAGGTGACAAAGAGTGATGTCATCCAGCTGACCCAGCAGTAATGTTTTGGTATAATTTGGGAACTCTCTCAGAGACTGTGCATTTTGTATTTGTCTTTGGACCTGGAAACATCCATCTTCAGCACTTCTGCCTTGCCAATAGTAAGTAACTGGAGTACAGTGATTTCTCTTAGATATAGATAGGAATATAGTAAAGATAAGTCTAGATGTTTTCTGTATTTATTTGAGACTGTCCTGCAATGTTTTAAAATATTTCCTCTGATTCTGAACTCTGTAGTCATTGTGTTGCGTAATGGAGTATCGCCTTGCTCTTTTATTATTTGTTATTAAATATATTTAAACCTTTTAATTGTGGCTGGTTTGTTAGAGATATTTAAGCTCTTAGAGTACTTAAATATGTGTTTGGTGACACTGTATAGGCCACTCCAGTAGCCTTGCAAGTCTTGGTCACACTTACCATTTAGGTAATAGTAACATTACACAATAACATTGGGCACCCATTGGTAAGGGGCTTAAAAGTAGTTAAGAGCTTGCTGTGGTGGCATTAACTACCTTCTAGTCTGGGCTGAAAGGGGGCATAGCTAGTAAACCTGTGCCAGTCTTTCCCAGGAGTGTCTGTGACTTTGTATACAACTTGAATTTCAAAGTGTTTGTGTGTCAGCTACTTGGGTAGGGACACAAAGCACTCGCTGGACAGAGAGGGTCCTGGAGGTCTTAACTTAGCCGTTCGGCTGAGAACTTAACTCTATAGCTGTGCCAGTGGTGAGTTTTATTGGGGATCTGGAGAAAGAGAGAGAAACCAGCCCCAAACTGACTGTGATCTCTGGGTGCTCTTAAGGGAAATTGTACTTTACTGTGTGTGTGTGTGAACTTGTTATCCTCCCAATGTGTACGTCCCGCACTGGTGCTAGTGGTGGATTGAGGCTGCTTCATTACTGGGCCAGTGCAGGGGCGTCACACACACATAAATGGGTGATGGAGGATAGAGAAGGACTTCCCTAATGGAAAGATTAATCTGATGTTGTTAATCTTCTTTCCATTCATCACTGATGGGTTCGGTTCCGAGTCTTCGGAACCGAGTCAGCCTTTTTACCAAGCTCGTGCCAGCCAAAAAAACTCTTGAGCTAAGTTTCTACCCAGAATACCCTTCTCCCTGTTACCTCAGATGTCATTTGCCACTTAGCTGTAAAGCCGCATTTCAACCGAGCTCTTAGCTAAATGAAACTGTTTTGATATTTGTGTGAAAAAGTTTGGATATTTTCATATTTTATTAAGCAGTTAATATTTCTAGTGTCCTTTCTTCTGCTTAACCTTGCTATTTTCCCTCTACCCATTGTTATTGTTGATAAACTTTCAAGTACCATTGTTGGTACGACCTTCCTCCCTTATCTTTGTGGTGTTTCTTCAGTACTATAGTTAGTATTGTCTCTCCTGTTTAACCTTCTAGCTTTGTCTTTTATTCAGGTGTTTCCCTTCTCTTCCTCTATATACAGTGTATTGTTATATTTGTGACTTTTTGAATGGAGTTGACTTCATTATAGTTGGATTATACAGTTGGTTTGTGGTGTACTTCTCTACCAATATGTCGGATAAAAAGGGTACTTCTGGTTTTAAGCATTGTACTTCATGTCAGGGCAAGTTACCCAACAGTGATTCTCATGATGACTGTGTATACTGTTTGGGAGTGCCCCACCTTTCAGTGCAGCCCCCATGTGACATTTCTCAGAGTTTCAGTCAACGCACTCTTAATGAATGAAAAAATAACCTTATTCTGAAAAGGTTACTTTAAGTCTCTCTTCTCAGAGGGCATTTCTGCTATGGAGGTCTCACCTCCTCCTTTTAAGGACAAAAAGAGATCCCACTCCATTTCTTCTTCACCATCGGGTGATCAGAGCAAATCTGGGAAATCAAAGGTCCCAAAGTTATCTTTGGAGCATAAATCTGCCTCTTCGGCTCCATCTTCTGTGGCTCCGACCATCTCAAAACCTTCTACACCGGCACCTGTTTCGGCACCGGTTCTACCTCTGGCACCAAACATAGACCTTACTTCATCTTTTTCAACTTCGGCACCTGTATCCACGTTGGCTCAGGGCACACCTTTGACTACACCATTAGTTTCCATTTTGGAACTGACCGTTTCGGCTCCGAGTGCCACTTCGGCACTGAGCATTGTACCGACCTCACTGGACTTGACCTATTTACTTCCGGTCTCGAAATTAGAGACTTCAGTGTCTGCAGACCTTGCACCACGGACCTGATACTCCCCTTCCGTCGATCCGTTTCTGGGCCAAGCGTATAGCCCCTTCCTCAAATGTCCTGACTCTCCATCCGGAGTATCTACTAGATCCACCAGGCCCCTTTTGGAACACGATGTGGTGCATCTTGTAGACCAGCTGTTGTTAGCCAGTGGGATTTCCTCTTTCTTGAGTTGTCTTATCCACAGACTCCATCTTACACTCCTCCTTTGACCATCTCTGTTCCGAAGCCTTCTGCTCCAACATTCTTTTCGGAGCCCATCACCTCGTTGCCTATGGTGCACCTCTCTCCGGCTCCGAGATTGACCCTTTGGTCTTTGGTTCCCCCTGAACCGGTCCTTCCTCACTCTGGGGATTGGGGGATGGGCACGGTCGGTCCAAGGTACGAAGCCGCCTCTCTCCTCTATGCCATCCTCGGCTCCGATAGCCATGTCTGCTCTGATCCTGCTTGAGGCTCCATCTGTGGGGTGGCTTCGTCAGAGTGGGGTGTGACCCCGGTCCCGAGGTTGTCTTTCCTCAGTTCCGGGCTCCCATCCCTCTTTGGGCGGGCCTGCCTTCCGCACAATGGAGAGGGCTGTTGTTTCTGGCAGCACTCCTTTGATGTCTGAACCTCAGTTTTCACCCCCTGAGCTACAGCTGTCGTAAACCACCCACCGGGACACCAGGCAGAAAAGCCGCAGGACACCCCTGTTCAGGGTACTCGCTCTTCTGAGTCCTCCTCAGAGACCCCCACTGAGGAGCCCCCTTGAAATAAGATGTTCAGAAGAAGCACATGGACTCACCCGAGGAGTCCCCTAACAGAAGACATGGATTACAATTTTGGTGAAGGGTCCCCACGGTCACCTCCTGAAGATGTCTCCGAAGGAGACATCCTGGAAATGTTAAAGCAGAGAGGTGACTGGAAGCCCTCCAACTCTTCATCTGAGGAGTCCGTGTTCCTGTAGGCTTTTTGTACCTGGCCTTCTACCTCTTGGGTGACCCCGCCTGCCGACGAGCTTGTCCAACTCATCGTGCAGCATGCTTGGAAGAACCTTGATTCCATTGAGGCAATCCCACGGAGACCAGACAAAATTCTTTCCCCTCCCAAAAGAGCACCCGCATTGGTCTAAAGGGTAACCAGTTGATGCTATGGTGGCGGTGGTGACAGCCACGAAAAAGGACTTGGTGAGGAATGTCCTGCTGTCCACCCACCCAACAGGGAGTCCCTGGAGGTGGACAGACCTGGGAAGTGTGTTTTTGCTTCAGGAACCTTTGCTATATGGTCCCTGAATTATATGGCACATTTTACGAGGCTCCAGCGGGACTTGATCTCTGAACTCTCTGGGACGCTCACGGGACAGTTGTCTGATGAGGTCAGGGTCGAAGTGGCTTTGCAGCTCGCAACCCTGGAATCAATATCCAACTCTTCCATGAAGTTGCTGTCACATGCGACCGAAGGGGCTGCTAGAGCAGCGGGGTTGGGCATTGTTGTGAGGCGTCATGCCTGGATGCGTATTTGTGACCTCGCGGATCCCTTTAAGTCTTCCTTTCTGAATGCTCCCATCGAAGCTTCATCCCATTTTGGCTCCAAAGTGAAGGACACGCTAGCCAGGTGCAAGCAAGATGGAAAAATTCTGTCTGCCATAGGTCTACGGTTTTCCAACCCTCAACATTACCTTCTCCAGGAATTAGAGGAGTGGAAAAATGTGGCATACGAAATCTCAGGGTCCTTTCTGTGCTGCATGTTGGTGATGATACTCCTAGAGGCAGAGGGGGTAACAATTCTGGAAGATGCCCCTATAGAGGCAGAGGGAGTCCTTGTAACCAGGGCTTCAGGGACTCTTTCGCTGGTCAGCCTTTTCAGCACTCCTGAGGAGCAGCCCGATTGCTTACCTCTGGAAGCAGTCTGGCGTTGTTTCTCTCTGCACCAAGCTGCCTGGCAATCTATCACAAATGATCGTTGTATGCAGAGCATTATCACCAGAGGTTGCACCATTCCCCTTTTTTGTCAACCAAAATATCTAAGAAAACTTCCCGATGATCCACCCAGTCAAAGGGAAGAAGCAGTTATAGAAATTATAAAGCTGTCTCAAAAAAGAGTCATCCAACCAGTCCCACCAGACCAGCACGGATCCGGATTTTACTCGAGATTCTTTTTGGTGCCAAAAAAGACAGGGGACTGAAGACCTATTTTGGATCTCAGCAGCTTAAACAAGTCTGTCACCCAAACCAAATTCCGGATGGTCATGGTTCAGTCCATTCTCCCCTTTTTGAGTGAAGGTGATTAGATGTGCTTTATAGACCTCGGGATGCGTATTACCACATCAAGATGGACAAACGCTCCAGGAGTCTGCTTCGCTTCTGCCTAGGAGCCAGTCATTATCAATTTCGTGCCCTGCCGTTCAGCCTCTCTACAGTCCCCACAGTGTTCACAAAATGCACGGCAGTGGTAACAACTCACTTGAGACCAAAAGGATTCCGGGTCTTTCCATATCTGGACAACTGGCTTCTTACTGCCCCCACCGAGCATCTTCTGGTAACAGCACTGCATTATACTCCCTCTCTCTGGCAGAATTGTTGGGAATAATGATACACTGGGAAAAATCAAACCTTATCCCTACATATAAAATATAGTTCATTGGAGCAATGTTGGATACTCAGTCCTGTCTAGTATCACTTCCAATTCACAGACTTCATCGACTGAGGATTCAACTCTGGGTCATTCTCTCTCAAACTACATTCTCTGCAAGGGAAGTTCTTCAGGCCCTAGGTTCTATGGCAGCGTCAATCTCAATAGTGCCTCTAGCAAAGCTACATATGTGGATTCTGCAGTGGCTGCTTCTGTGTCAGTGGTTCCTGAACTATCATCCCCTCGATTACCAGATTCGAATAACCAGCTCCTGCAAAAACAGGACCTGCTTTGGTGGATGAGGCCAGACGTAGATCTTTGGAGTCGTCCGTTTCAACCTCCTCAGCCCACAACCATTGTGACCACGGATGTTTCCCTGATCGGGTGGGAAGGCATTTCCAGGGAAAGACTGTCCAAAGCACATGGTCCACCTCAGAGACCCACCTGCATATCAATGTTCTGGAGCTGAGAGCTGTGCTTTAGCATTGCAGGCCTTCCATTCTGCTCTGCCATCCAGGACAGTTGTAATTCAGTCGGACAATATGTCATTGGTCTGGTATATCAACAAGCAAGGAGGAACCAAATCCTACCCTCTGTGTCGAGAAGCCATGAGAATTTGGCAGTGGGCGATAGCTTCCAACCGCTTTCTGATAGCAGCGCATATCCCAGAAAGCTCCAATGGGATTGGGGACAAACTGAGCAGATGCATCCTCATGCCTCACAAGTGGTCCCTCAACCCCGTGGTGGCGATAGCAATCTTCAGCCACTGGGGCCAGCCCTGCTACGACATTTTTGCCTCCCCATCAAACACCAAGTGCCGCAGCGATTTCGCCCTACTTGCCCCAGAGGGGGAATCACTGAGGGATGTTCTGATCCACGATTGGCCCATGAGACTTCTTTACGCTTATCCTTCCATCCCTCTGATCACACAATTTCTAAAGAAAGCTCTTCACTTGAGATGCAAAGGTGATCCTCATAGCCCCATTCTGGCCTCGACACGTTTGGTTCCCCTTCCATCGGCCTTATCTAGTATACCCGCCATGGATTCTGGACCCTCTACCAGATTTAATTACTCACCCCCAAGGGTTGAGTCACCCACATCTGTCCAGTCTCAAGCTCACAGCTTGGTTTCTCCACTTCCTCTAGTAGCCAGGCAAGCTAATCTCTCCTCGCCTGTTCGAGACATCATTCTGGCCTCTCATAAACTGGCCACCAGAAGACTATATCAGGATAAATGGAAAAGATTCTCCATTTGGTCGAAGGATAACATGCTAGACCTGTATTCGGCTCCAGTAACTGCAGTGCTTCAATACTTGGCTAAGTTTTTTGATAATGGAACCTCTGCCTCTACCATACAAGTACATCTTGCAGCAATTTCCACAATGGTATAGAGGCCACCCCTCTTATCTTATCTCTACGCATTTGCAAGGCCTTTCTCAAGGGGACTTCTCATATTAGGCCTCCTATCAAACAGCCCATGGAACCTCACTCTAGTCCTTCAGTCTTTGACTCAGAAACTTTCGGACCTGCTGCGAAGTGTGATGTAAAGTTTTTGTCTTGGAAATCCTTGTTCTTGGTAGCCATCAAGTCTGCCTGAAGAGTCTCAGAGCTACAGACATTGTGTATTAAGAGGTCTTATCTGGTCTTTCATAAAGACAGAGTATCACTTCGAACGAATCCATCCTTTCTCCCCAAAGTTGTTTCTGCATTCTCCATAAACCAGACCATTGACCTACCAGTGTTCTTTCCAAATTTTGCCAATAGAGGACAGTACTGCCTTCATTCTTTAGACATACATAGACAGTTGAGATTTTATTTAGACAGAGCCAACCCTATCAGTAAATCTGAACAGCTTTTCGTCTCCTTTACTGGACCCAGAATGGGAAAGGCTCAAAATGGCTAAGGGACTGCATACATTTCATTTATTCACTCAGTAATGAACCTATGCCAAAAGTTAAAACTCACTCCACTAGATCTATGGCAACATCTGTAGTTTACCAATCCAGGGCTTCCATGGATGACATCTGTGCAGCCACTACTTGGGCTAAGCCTCCTACCTTTATCAATCATTACAAATTGGACATGGTCTCCAGAGGGAGAGCTGCCTTCGGCTCAATGGTTCGCAGGAATGTTCTTCCATAAGGGCCGCCCATGGACCTCAAGGTAGATTGCGATTCTGTTCCATCAGTGATGAATGGAAAGAAGATTAGCAACATCAGATAAAGAAGTTATGTTGTATCATAACGTTCCATCTGTATTGTTCATCTTCTTTCATTCATCACGTCCCACCCTCCTTCCCCCTCCAAAGGCTCCTGGGGGATGCTTTGGGTCCAAGTGGTGTCCTAGGGTATTTACACAGAAATAGACTCGGCTTTACTTCTCTAACTCTAACAAACTTGATCTGAGGTAACAGGGAGAAGGGCATTCTAGGTAGAAACTTCGCTTGAGAGTTTTTTTGGCTGGTGCAAGCTTGGTAAAAAGACCGACTCGGTTCCGAGGGCTCGGAACCGAACCCATCAGTGATGAATGAAAGAAGATGAACAACTGAACAACATGGATGGAACGTTATGGTGAGACATAACTTCTTTTTTTTTTTTTTTTTTTTTTACAGTAGTTAATTGCTAGAGAATGACCAAAAGAGTTGCTTTAACTTCTGCATAATTATCACTATTCTGATGCACATAAGAGGATTACTTTTATAAATGAATGTAATGGTTTTATTCAGGGTTGTACATATGTATGTATGCTTTTTATTATTATTTTTTTTGTGTATGATTCAAACTGAGATGGATTACTGCCTAAACAAATAGGTGACAAATCTGTAAATTTGTTGTTTGAAGCTGGTGCGTAGGGACAGCTGTCATCTGCACTACTTGTGGCCTGGTTTCAATTAGTAACTTTGGAACAGGATCAACAGCCAGGTTGATGCAGAGGATTTGAGTTACCAGTGGCCAGTTGTGCTTGGTTTCAAGATGCATGGGTTAATGCTTTGTACTACCTGGCAGCCTCTAACTGGAGACCAGGGAACTTCCAGTGAGCAGACGGCAATCAGAGTAGCAGGATAACATCCTCCGTGGTGATAGCACAAGGCAGCAGATGTATACTTCTCGTACTGAAGTTATTGCATGTTGGAAACTGGGAAAAGTGTGAGTAGTGGGTATGCCATTTAAAAGAAGGACCCTACAGTGTGATTGCCTTGGGTATAGCACTGTCTGTCTTTTGCTCCTAATGGGAATATGAATATGGGCAGTGGGTGGACCACAAAAGAGTATAAGCATTTTTAAAATTAAAAAAAAAATGATGAGGAAAATCATACCTGAGGTTTCAGCTGCAGACAACAGAGTGGGATCTATACCTCTGACTGCTGTCCTATCCTATGAAAAATTGAGAAGCAGTTCAGATAAATTGCATGAAAGTTATGATAGTCACTGCATAAGAGAGAGAAATAGAAAGAGAGAGAGAGAGAGCAATAAAAAAAAAAAAGGAAAGGATGCATGTCTGAGGTGCTGATTTTCCAGGTTCAGATATTACTCTTTTGGCTAATTGGCTAGCTGAGGAGATGGACTGGAATTTTTTCTGAAAGATCTTCCCTGAGTAAGTGGAGTTTGTTACATATGCAGTGACCTCTAGAGGCGAAACAGGTGGGATTGCCTGCGTGTTAGGCTTACATTATGGTCACCTATCCTAATTAGGTGGGGTACGCTAGAAACTGGGATAGGATGGAGTCTTGAAGAGCAGGGTATGACTATAATCACTTATTCCCTCTTACTTGCAGTGCAAGAGACCAACTCAGTCCTTGCAAATGCCAGAAACCCCATTTGATATTATTACTTACCAGCTAGGTCTGTAGTCATATGCAGTGACATGGAATTCACCCCTCCATGTGGGCAATCCAGAATCATCTGCATTTGGATGCAGAACGTTATCTGTGAACTCAGTAGTACAGCTGGTCAACTGATGCTGTTGCAGGACTATAACATAATTTTGGGTTTGGTATGTACTACATCCATACCTAAAGTGTCTCTGTTTGTTGAGGCAGAGGTAAAGGATAAGTAATAAGAGAAAGAGAATTTGAAAGAAAGCAAAGATGAATCAGCTTTTATAACCATAACAGTGTCATTTATACTTTTATTTATAAAACTCAGAAATGAGTTAAGTTCCTGTTGGAACCGGATACATGTTTTTGTAGACTGTAGTTGACTCCCTGAAATGGCTACTGTTGTCCAATGAAAAAAGCATCCCTTTCTCTGCAGTAAAATTGTACATATGCTGTCTCACCTAATGGTAATATTAGCATTGCTGTCATGTATCACAGCCTGTCAGTCCCTGTTATCTTGGGTCGTTGTACAGATTTGCTTAGTGACAAACTGCTTGTCACATTAGCTGCTCTGTTTTTGTTTTGATGATGAGAAGTTGAGAAGAAGTGCAGTTTGATTTCATGATGTGCTCACAGTATGCTGTTGGCAGTGGACAGACCAAGTTTAATAGCTTGATGGAAAGAATCCAGAAAGTTGACACTGCAAAAAGCTTTCTTAAGCAATAATCTTGCAGCATTGATTGGCAAGAGCTATTCAGAACTCTTCAAATAAACGTAAGTGGGCCTGGCTGCTGCCAAGCACTGGACTCTGTGTATAGGTTAGCAAAGCACTCAGAGACCTAGGAGCTGTTTGTTTACAAACGTCTCTGCCTGATAGGTCTACTGTCTCAGTACTCAAATGGCATTAAAGGAGTTTGATGCAGCTGTTAATTAGGCCTTGGAAAATGATGAGACATGCTCGGGAAATGTCACAGCTTTATGTTAGCTGAGTATGTGCTCTGCTGCTTTATGTTGCCCTGGTACTATAATGCAGCAGTCCTTAATTTCAGGATCAGAGAGACTCTATGTTGCCTTAAACTAAAACGTCTTCAGTCAAAATGTATTCAAAGTAAAATAATTTCAATGTTAGTTTTCATTCTTTTGTTAACCTTTTGAGTGTGCGGATCTAGAGAACCAATTGCAGATACTGCTTGGACAAGATGCAGCACAGTGATAAAGTTAATTACATCAGTAATATATGCAGTTTATGACAGAAATACAGTGATTAGTGTACTGTTAAACCAAGTGACATCAAAAAGCTAACAGATTATTCTAAGCATGTCTGTACCAGGTTACTTGTTTAGACACGCTGTGGGGGGGGGGGGGGGGGAGTTAGGGATTGCATTCTGATAATGCACAGGGAATTTGTTTATGTAGAAGTAAAGCTAAACCTGGGTAGAGTATTCGTTATGAGTGGTCACTTGGATGGTTGGAGTATTCATTAGGAGTGGTCACTAGGAGGGTTGCATGAGTGACTGTGTGTCAATTATTGACCTGGTAACTTGTCACTTTTCAGCTACAACAAACTCTATGTATCCATTTAACACAAACTTGATACATATTACTTATAAAAATATGCTGCACAATGCAAATAAGGTAATTGTACAATATGACTTACAAAACAGATGATAATACAATGAAAACATTCAATTTCAGGTGGTAAGATATGTGAAACACTATCTCCAAATTTGTATGATTGAGGGAAGTTGAAACAAAAACAGATTTCTGTTTGCATCATTTTTAGAGGATCCTGATGAAAAGGGAACATGAGCAGGCATGGCTAGTACGCGTGGGATTTAGATACAAGGGCCTTGGTAAGACTAAATGGAGAATTAATTTTAATTTGTCTCTGTGCTGCTGCTGACTGTGAAGCCTCCATTTTCTGGACTTCGATCCATTAGTTCCTTTGTGATGCGGCCACCCTAAATCCACGAGAATTAGAACCATTCAAAGGGGGCCATCATTTAGACAACCATGAGAGTTGCTTGTGCCCTTGTCAGTATATGAGGTTTCTATATATATGAAACGCAAGACCACAGAGACTGCAGTATTAAAACTGAATGATATAATTTAATAAGAGTTTTCGTCTTCTAAAATCAAGACTTAATCAGACATTTTGGAGATTTTTAACTGTAGTTCAAAGTGGGTTGTCTGTATTCCCCTCTCTCAGTTGAGTTTGTGTTTTTATGTTGGTAAGAACATTAAAAGAGAGAATATATGAACATCTCCATGACATTAAAACGCTCAATTTAACTAATTCAATCACAAAACACATTAATTTAAATCCTGGACATATGTTTCAATTTTTTGTTGTTGGGCAGGCACACCTCCAGACTGGTTTGCCAGCATGACCCAATGGAACTACTCCAGGTGCAACTGGCAGTTGCCAAGACACCCATCCAGGTTATAGCTAGCTATAGACCCTCTCTCCATGACACAGGATACCCACTCCTCTTACCTGGACTTCATCAAGGTACCTGCTAACACTCTGATTCTTGGTGACTTCAACTAACCCACCATGGACTGGGTGAACTATTCCAGCACTAATGCTCTCACTCAATGATTCCATGACTTCAGTTGTAATCCACTAGACCAGCTCGTCTCTTCCCCCACAAGAGGAGATAACATTCTGGACTTTGTTTTCACCAACATGGGTGACCGCTGCACCACTCCCATAGTATGTTCCTTCCTGGTAAGATCAGATCATCGGACTGTCTCATTTGAAGTTTCTATCCCACTACAAATTTGTCTCAGGGGTTCCACCTGTGTGTCCCTCATTGACGGGGCCGACAGGTGCTGACTGAGGTTTCTTTTTGGGGATAAACTCTTGGCTAGCATTGTAAGGGCCCCAGAGCCATTAGCCTAGTAATCTCCTATGATCCTTTGAACAGGTGGTTCCTACTATTTGGGGAGGTCCTTGGGGCTATATACTTGAGAAGAGGGAATTAGCTTGGCAGCTTAAATTAAATGCTGCTGTTTTTCCTGGTATTAATACTAACATCTCTATCTCTTCCTTGTTGAAATTAAAAGCTTATAATAGGTAAATTGAAATTTTCTTCATTGTATTTTTATTTATTTTTTGATTAAATATTATACCTTCAACGTATGTATATATTGTGCTTTTATTTATTAATATATATATATATATATATATATATATATATATATATATATATATATATTATAGTTATGTCAAGAATCTAAGTGGCAATTCTCAGATTTGCTCGGAATTAGTGCAGAATGGCACAAAATACACTGACCCGACTGATATAGCCAACATCCTGGCAGACAGGTTCAGTGCAAACTTCACCCCCAAAAGGGCCCATAACTATACCAGAAGAATGTAGTGCCCCTGAAATCACGGACACTCAGGTTAAAGCAGCCGTCTCCAAAGCCAAAAACACAGCATCAATGGGACCTGATGGTGTCCCAGGCTGCGTCCTACACGAGCTCAAAGATGAACTAACCCCTCACCTAAACGCACTGTTTAAACTCAGCCTCTCCACAGGCTACGTGCCCACAGAGTGGCGCACATCAATGGTTATTCCTCTCCACAAAGGTGGAGCCACAACAGATCCCGGGAACTATTGCCCTGTTAGCCTGACTAGCTTGGCCTGCAAAGCTATGGAGCGCATCATCATGGATCTCATTAACAGAGACATTGGAAACTTCCAAACACTGGACCCTACCCAGTTCGGCTTTGTTAAGGGCAGAGCATGCCTCCTAAACCTGGTGGACTTCTTTGAGACAGTTACCAAGGCTATAGATGAGGGAAAGATGGTCCACACAGCCTACCTAGACCTTGCAAAGGCCTTCAACACCATTCCCCACTCGGGTATTATAGACAAGCTCACCAGCCTGAACATAAATCCCTATGTCACGAGATGGGTTGCCAACTGGCTCACGGACAGAACCCACATGGTAAGAGTTGCTGGAGCTAGGTCTGACTGTAAACCGGTTACAAGTGGCGTTCCCCAGGGCTCAGTCCTAGGACCCCTCCTGTTCGGCATATACTTCTCAGAGGTACAGGCAAGCACAGCAGGACTATGGCTGACCAAGTTCGCAGACGACTGCAAACTAGGGGCTATAATTGACTCTCTGGCTGACACAGACATCCTCCAAAAGTGTCTCACTGAGACAGATACCTGGTGTCAAAACCATGGCCTCAAGCTAAATGCCAAAAAGTGCATAGTCCTCCCCTTTGGAAAAAAACAAAGTACCCACAAACTACCACATAGGTGGTAGCCCCCTAAATGCAGAAGAAGTAATAAGGGATCTGGGGACCCAAGTAGATAGTAACCTCTCCTTTGATAATCACATTGCCAAAGTGGTTAGAAAATCCTTATATGTGGCCCACCTAATCACAAAAGGGTTTGCATCCAGATCGAAAGAGGTCATTGGGCCCCTCTATGCATCACTCATCAGACCCATCATAGAGTACAATGCCTCATTTGGGATGTATTTTACAAGACACCTGCAGCAACTGGAAAGACCACAGAAGTACCTCACCAAGAGGATCACTGGCCTGAAACAGATGCCCTATGCAGCTCGACTGAAGAAACTCCAGCTGTACTCTGTTGCATACTGCCTATTCCAGAAGTGATCTCTGCTTGACATAAAAGGCCATGTCCAACCCAGAATTGATGGACATGCTCCACCTAAAGAAAACCATATCCCCTCGAGCCACACTCTTTAGGGATCTAAACCTCACCACAACAATAAATAGGACGTGCTGGAGGGATAGATTCCTGTCCCAGAGACTTCCCATGCTCTGAAACAAGATTCCAATCTACATTAGGCAGTGCTCCTCACTAACCCTTTTTAAGAGAAACCTTGACGAGTGGATGGGAAACAGAAAGTTTACCCCAGGGATCACTTCAGTGGCTCTGCTGGACAGAGGCATAGGGAACTAATCTAAGGATTAGTCTGAATCTGAGTCTGTAGCATACTCCAAATCCGACTTCAGACCAGTGACAAGTGAAGTACCATAGGGTTCAGTCCTGGGTCCTCTCCTGTTTGGTATCTACTTCTCTGAAGTACAGGCTAACACAGAAGGTCTTTGGCTAATGAAGTTTGCAGATGACTGCAAACTAGGAGCCATAATCAAAACTCCTAACGATGTGGACATCCTACAAAAGGGCCTCACTGAGACAGATGCCTGGTGTCAAAGCCATGGCCTCAAGCTCAATGCCAACAAGTGCATTGTCATCCCCTTTGGTAAAAACTCTGTACCCATGAACTAAAACATAGGCGGTAGTATACTTAACACCTAAAGTATGATAAGAGACCTTGGGACACAGGTGGACAGTAGTCTCTCCTTTGATAATCACATCGCCACAGTAGTCAGGAAATCCTTCTATGTGGCACACCTCATCACAAAAGGGTTCTTATCCAGAAAAAAAGCGGTCATTGTTCCCCTCTACTCATCACCCATTAGATCCATTATAGAGTACAATGCCCCTTTTGGTATGTACCTCACAAGACATCAACAACAACTGGGAAGGCCGCAGAAATACCACACAAAGAGGATTACTGGCCTCAAACAGATGCCCTACGCAGACCGTCTCAAAAAACTCCAGCTTTACTCCGTCGCGTATCGCCTACTCAGAGGTGATCTCTGCCTAACGTACAAAGCTATGTCAAACCCAGAGCTGTTGGACATTCTCCACTTAAAGAAATCCCATTCCCTCCGAGCTACACGCTCTAGGGACCTAAACTTTGTCACCACAATAAACAGAACATGCCGGAGGGATAGATTCCTGTCCCAGAGACTTCCCATACTCTAGAATAAACTACCTATCTATATCAAACAAAGCTCCTCATTAGCACTCTTCAAGAAAAATCTTGATGATTGGATGGGAAATAGGAAATTCACGCCGGGGATCAATTCTGTGGCTCTGCTCGACAGTGGCACAGGAAAATAATTTTCTTGGGTGGCAAAAGCCAGGGTACCTTTTTGGCTGGGCTTGTTTAGGCCCTAGGGCCGATAGCCTAGTACCTACCTATGAACCTATGTATATATACATACATACATATATATATATATATATATATCAGATCCACAAAACCACACTTCCCCGACGACCAAATCACTGATACTACATCCCTGACAACGGTAAGTATAAGTATTCCGGAATGGAATGTATTCCCGTTTCCAGAATACAACTAAAAAACAAAAAGTAATATGTATAGTAGGGGGGCAAGCCCCCCTGCACCCCCCATGTGGGGGGCAAGCCCCCCACACTCCCCCTATTTAAATATACCAACTCCAAGATCGCACCACATTGCGGAAATGGGAATACATCCCGTTCCACCCTACTCCCCATTGTCAGTTATCTCCTCCATCAGCGATGTGGTCTCGGTGATCTGGTCGTCAGGGAAATGTGGTTTTGTCGATCTGACAGGTTCCCATATATATATATATATATATATATATACACATATATATATATAAATAAATATATATATATATATATATATGTATTTGGTTTTGGGGGATTTGTATCTTTTGAGAAGGTGTTGGAAAGAATTTCTGGCAGAAAATGATTGTGTGATTCCACATTTTAAATATGGTTGTTTTTGTATTTTGATTGTCTGATGAAGTTTTGGTTTTATAAGATGAAAGTGCTTATTAAATGATATCATTCAATTTTAATATTGCAGTCTCTGCGGTCTTAAGCTCCATACCTTTGTTTCTTTATTGTTTTTAAGTTCATTGTTTAGTGTTCAAGCATATTAGGTTTTTATATGTCCTAATCCCTCCCTTGGGCAGGGGGACATAAGTCTCAAGTCACTGGGGAAATGCTACTCTTTCCACTACTCAAATGCATGCTCCCCATAGTTCTCAACTGTCCAGATTTTTGTCTCATATTTTTGGTCTGTTCCTCATAAAATCTGTGGTTTTCTGAAAAATCACAGAGGACTAAAGTCACTAAATAATCACATACATTTGAGTTTCAGACTTCATATACTTAAGAAAATGCATGCTTACATAAGTCCAGTTATTCTAGCTACTTTCTAAGATTATACAAACAATATTTAAAATCTGTCCCTGTTTTGGGGCCTTTGTCCCTCCCATTATTTTAGGCTTTGTCCAGATTTCTTTTACTAAGAGGTTGAGTGGTATGATGCTCCAGTAGACTTGATCAATGAAGACTATTTCCATACAACATTATGGTGAACCACACTCTCTTTCAGACTGCATATGTTGCCCCTTTCCTGCGAAGGCTTGCAGTTTCTTGAACTGGCTCCACCTACCCCCACCCCCCCTCCCATGGATGGTGCACACGTCTTCTCAATCAGCTCCATCAACTGCCCCAGCTACTAATGGAACTTTAGTTTCCTGGGCCGTAATCCGTACTTTATCCGTGTACTCCAGCTGAGCTGGCAAAGGATAAGTACTACTTACAGGAGAATAAGATGGTGGTAAGGAAGACATTAAAAGAGATCAGGGCAAGAACAAAGGTAAAGGGAGAGACATGAGGGAAGGGCAGATACAAGCATTTTAACAGAAGTGGGTAGGGGTGGTTAATGAATGAAAGCTAAGGAATGGTAGCCAGCATATCCGTCATGGGTAGAGAACAGGATGGCAATTGGTATGAAGACAGAGATGTGTAAAATGTGGGCTCTGTTACATCCACCTGAGCTACAACTAACTCAAGCAGATGGGACCTTGGTTTAACATCTTATCCAAAGGATGACACACACAGAAGGACAAAATAGTAAAAGAGAGCAAAACATTCCCTTTTGGAATCTGAGAACCAGTTCTTTGCCACTACATTCTGACCGGATTTATCTGAATTGCAGTAGTGTTACAGGAAGTGTTTTTGTAATGTTGGGTGCAGTGTTAGGGTTGGGGACAAGGGTAGTACAAGTTAGTATATACATAAACAAGCTGTGATAATATGTATGTATGTATCTAGTCAACCAGTATGCATTTAGATGGCAGCAGAAAGCCAAAGTATGTAGAGAAAACTCGCACAAACCCATTGAGAACATGGGTACTCAACACAGATGTTGATAGAACAAGATTCAGCTCTGGACCCTGGCTCTTTTAGGTAAATATCTTATAACTGAGCTATTGACTAAGTGAACCACCATGCTTTGTATGACCTGATTGCATTTCAAGCTTTGATATTACTGCCTCTGTAGGGCCTCTGCATCACTTCTCGGAACGTGATGGATGCTTAGGGGTGCAACGGTATCTGAGAATCGCACAGGAGGTTTTCTACAGATGTGTAGGGTTTCCAGTTCACTGTATGGCCTTTTGATCATTTCCCTGTTCTGAGGTGTTTACTGATGTGTTAATCATGGTGGCCAAACTTTTCAGTGGAACAGTCTTCTGTGCTCTCTTGCCTAATTACTGATGGCTCATGTGTTGGTGTCCCTGATGGCATTCTTACTGGGATTTTTCTGGTGCTTTAGTTGCTGAGAAGTAATAATTATGAGGAAAGAGATCCTATCCCTAGGTGCTTCACACTGCTGTTTTTGAAACCTTGCTGGACAATGTGTCTAGGGTCACTTGCTTTTTCATTTCCTGCTTCTATTTCTTGTAGGGAAGGTAGGATTTATGGGAAGCTACGGAGAAGATAACATTATCTCTTATCTTCCATTTCCTCAAAAATAAGCACAGATACTGAGGGGCTGTCATGTCTTCGACAGAGTGGGGCAGTGAGTTCTTATATCCTTCTGCTATTTGAGGGACTAAGTATAACGAGGTTCACTTTTAAGTGAACCTTCTCTTTCTTGTCCTTCCCCCCAAGAAATGACTCTGTGCTTACTTGTGACAGGCAGTACTTAAGGATTAAATTTTCCCTTTCTTGTAGCAAGTCCTTTGATCTTCTATCAGGTATTGTATTTTCAAGCCTGATATCATCTGGAATGAAGCGTGTTAACTTTAAAGAGGGCTTGAAACCTTTACCAGTTTCCTCTAGAGATAGCTAATCTTGAAAATCACCATAAAACATTTTTACTATTTTCTGTGCGCATCACCTGTCTCTCAGGCTGCAACATTTATCTGTCACGGGTGTCATCCAAAGATGTCACATCTTGGAACTAGAAGGTGAATCTTTGGCCTTTTATCTTGTTTTACATTGGATTTTTAGGCCCTTACAAGCGTAATCTAAAAGCCTCTCTGGCACCCCACTGATCAGTTGTCCCCCGTTGTGCCTGGTATTAACAGTTCACATAAACTGAGAGAGATCTCCACTTACCACGGAGAAATACCTGTCAGTAACCTATTTTCTGTCTTAGCAGTGGGACACCAGTCTGTCTTGAGTATGCTGCCATATACGCCTGACTCATTTTTCAGGTACACACCTGTCCTCATGCCTTTGCTATCCCTGTCCATATTCAAGTGCAACTTGGATCTCTGGATGGGAAACAGAAAATTTACTACAGAACTGGCCCTTGAACTACTAATGGACAGTGGCAGCTCCTAAATGCTTTATCTCATGCATGGGTTCCCTCAGATTATCTATATTATGATCCCAGTTATTCTGATTAGGGGTAGTATATAATAATAATTGATCATGAGATGTGTAAAGCAAATCTCTAACCAAATGGGATAGGTTAATAAAAGCACAACAAAAAGAGACTGGCTAGGCTTAAAATTTCCAGTAAGGGCAGCTAGCCTAGTATTTACCTATGAACCTATGAGAGAGAAGCAGTAAAGGAAATCAGAACAGTATCAGCCTGAAAGCCATTCCTAATTGTTTTAATGTAGGAAGGAACTGAACAGTTAATTTGAACTTCTGCAGATTGCTGTTTCATTATTTTATGAGATGGAGACAGTGAAATGTTTGTATAGGCATGAATGTAGTTATACTAACAGGTGACAAGAATCTTTATTTTCACCCATCCTGATAGAGAGAGGAATGGGG
Source organism: Protopterus annectens (assembly GCF_019279795.1). Lineage (NCBI taxonomy): Eukaryota > Metazoa > Chordata > Ceratodontiformes > Protopteridae > Protopterus > Protopterus annectens. Next base: position 14,080,488 of record NC_056729.1, on the reverse strand, counting down.
AATCTCAAGAATGGTGGTGTCATGGTGTGCAGCAGTGGATAACCTGTCATCTCTTTCAGAGTTGCTAATAATGGGCAGTAGAGACCAGCATTCAAACTAAAACTACACTCAAAAACAGTGGCATAAAAGAAAGGTAGTTAAGATCTTCATGTCATAGTCATACCTCCAACTGTGCAACTGGCACACCAAACTCGTTGCTTTATAGGATTAGTCAATTCGTAAAGACACAGTTATATGCATGTGAAAGAAAGCTGTATGCACTTTCTGTCATCACAGCTCTTTAATGGTATTGTAGTGGAGAATGTGAAAAACATGAAAAAATTAGTGAAACCCTTAAATTTTTGGTCTAATCCCTTTTGTGTAATGTACAGTATACATAGAAATGGAATGCTAAAACTAATACTAACAAAGTTTGCTATAACCTGTAAGCCTGGTTAGTGTAGCAGCTAAAGTAATCTAGAAGTGTTTGCTAAACTTCTTAGTGCTTTGGTGATTTGAGGTTGTATGCATCTTACCTACATGTGTATAAGATAGATGCATAGTCCCCACACACATGCAGCCACTTATTTCTTGATAATAGAGAAGCTGGATTACTGCTTGGAATATAGCAAGGTGTTTTAACTACCTGGACCCCACTATTTTAGATAAAATGTTTACTGATCTGAAATAAAATAGTACTTTAGCTCAGTGAATTATAAAGATCTTCAGGGCAGGATCTGGAGTATTCAATTAAACAACACAACATCTCTGAAAATCATGCACAGAGGTGTTCCCTAAGAGACTGTACACGGACCTTTTCTGTTTTCAAGGCAAAAGAGCGCTTCAGATGTATTGTTTCTTGAATGTCAGTGATACAAGGGATCATTACAAAACATTTAAATTCTGTACTGTTAGAAAGTTAATTGGGCAAGTTTGTTGTGGAGTCTGAGAACAGTCAAATCCATATAAAGACAAAGCTAATGTCCTGTAGACCTTTTCACTGGGCCACTTCATATATATGGTAAGATCGATACCATCGATGTTGAGAGTTTTTAGAAGAAAAACTTCAATAACAAGCTGTTTTGTGAAAACCATGTAGATTAAATTTAAACAAACAGAAAGATGTGTTGGTTGCATATTGAACTTTGTTAAACTAGCAGCCACAGTTGTATGGAGAGTTTTCTGTGTCAGCTCACTACGATGTGTCATGAAACCATTCACCCCCAACACACACAGACAGTTTTTTATAGCAGGGGTGAAAACAGTATCTGTGAACAATATTTGGTCCCATGCACAGCAGTTTCACTTCAACAATAGCAGCAAAAGAAGCAGTGAACAAACCACGCAGTCCATAAAATAACTGACTCATAAAACGAACATGTTCTTAGCTCTGTGGGAAGAAGAAATGTTGTTTCAGATGGAACTTTACATCAGGTATGTCCCTTTTTATTGACGTTTGGTCGCTTATCTTTTTTTTTCATTTGGACTGGTACATCTGGGGACCTTGAACTGTTCCTTACCCAGCTTAATGGTATTTAAAATTCTCGATGAATTATTCAAGGGAGTGGGTTGAATACCTTGATGTATTTGTTGAAAGACTCGATAATGGTTTGGTAAACACAGGAGTATACAGGAAAAGTTGCTGTAGGAACACCCTGCTACACAGGGGTAGTATGCATCCCCAGTATGTGTTTAAAAATGTTATGAGAGGGCAAGGGATGAAAGCCTCCAGACTTAATGCCACAGAAGAGGGCTTTAATCGAGAATCACTTGAATTGAAAAGGAAGTTGGTTGATAGGGGAGATGCAGTCCATCTGAGGTAGATAGTAACTTTCACGACCTTGACGTTTTAAAGCAAGGGAGAGCGATACCCCTCTATTCCCCTGTTATTGATGCTGAGCCAGACGAGGTATTGACCTCTGGAGATGGAGGGATGAAGATCCTGATGTAGTATACTACTGATGTCAGAGACAACATGGAAATTATTAGGAAGAACTGGGGACTCCTGACTGTAGATCCAGCGGTTAAGAGGATAGTGGGGGATGTTCGCAGGTTCCTATTTAAGAATAAATGTAATTTGAAGAGGTTACTGTGCCACCCCAAGAATAAGGAGTGTAAGTGGAATCAAGGGGATGGAGGTACACAGCCCTGTGGTAGTTGTAATTATTGTGGCTATCTAGACACAACAGGGGACTTTATACACCCTGATACAGGACAGTGCTTCACGTTTAGTATTGATGCAAACTGTAGAACCCAACACATTGTTTATTTAGCCATGTGCTCACTCTGTAGATCTTTCTATGTAGGAAAGACAGACAGAGTTTTGAGGGATATAGTTAGAGAACACCTACATAACATCAGGATTAAGTCACAGAATAATGCACTTTCCAAGCACATTATTTTGCAGGGGGATGATCATACCTTCAAGTTCAGGGTGATTGACTTGGTTAGACCCAGTCTGCGAGAAGGGGATATCAGGAATCATACTGAGAATAAGGAGGTGAAGTGGATCCTAAGGTTGAGGGTGGATAGAGGCAAGGGGATCAATGGGAGAGCCTCTATTAAGCCTGTGTTAAAGTCTAGAAAACTCATAGTTAGATTATATTTTCAAGTTATTAGAAATATATGGATTTTGTGGTTTTAATGTATTATATATATATATATTCTTTGTTACCTCTGTTTTTGTTTTTTATTATTTATTTTTTATGTTTTGTAGTTTTTTACCATGATAAATGTTGCCTGTTGCTTTAATTTAGACTGATTACCTGAGTGAGTGCTGATTGGATGTTGAGTAGGATTTAAGTGCTTTTTGACTGTATGTTGGTTTTTATGGTCTGATGAAGCTCCTCTGTGAAAGCACTTACCGTTAATAAATTTGTTTTATGAGTCAGTTACAAAAAAAAAATAATAATAAATTTGTTTTACGAGTCAGTTATTTTGTGGACTACATGGTTTGTTCACTGCTTCTTTTGCTGCTATTGTTGTACTATTTATTTTTTGGAGCAGTACTACGTTTGCCCTCAGTTGTATGTCATTTTGCTTCGTTTTTATAGTTTCACTTCAATGTTCATCTCAATAGCCTAAGAAGTCTGTTTTTTAAAATTATCCACATGTAGTGCTATCCACATTTGTGGATGACTCTAATGATCCCCAGGCCAGAGAACTACATGGGAGTGGCCCTGCTTCCTGGTGTCACATCACTTGTGGTGTGACATGTAAAGGATTTTTTTTTAATACATCTGATGCCTAATGGCTGTATAACACACATTATACCACCACGTGGCTTGTTCTTAGACTATAATATTGCAGCAGTGGTGCCTTTAACTTAATGCTGCATGGCAGAACATCTGCCAGTACTGGGTTTCAACCATACAGATGAGCAGGACGGCCTTCCCTCGATCCTAGGATGGGTCAGCCATTGCCAGTTCCAGGTAGCTGTTGTAGCACCCATGCTGCTACTCAAACCAAGGTATTCTAGGTTGTAGTGAAGAAGCATCATCCCTTTACACCTTGGAGGCAGTACAGCTTTATGTAACCCATACTTAAACATGCCATCAGAACCAAAAAGATTCACAGAAATGTTAGTAAGATGTACAGAGTCTTTACAGGCTGAATTGACTGCATAAGTTCTTAATCTTAAATCAGTCTTCATTATTAAACAGATATTTAAGAGTTGATTCACTCTTGGTATACAAGTACTTCAGAGAGAAATATGAACTTAACTGTTTGGGGTTAAACACAGTAAAATAATGGTGCAGATCTGCGATGCTGCAGCACAGAAGTCCAATAACCACATTGGAATGACACTATTTGTACTACATTGTTTACTGAGTAAGTAGAAAATTTATGGAATAACTTCTAATTCAGTTAAAACTGCAAGAAATGGTTAACAGTTTAAACACTTACAGGATGATTAAGCAAAAAAATATGAATTTATGGTGGTTGAATGTTCATGCCAAAAGGATCTTTATTTGTGGCTTGTAATGTGCATGTACACTTTTCCCTTTGGCAAGCATCTTGCCGAAGGATTCTGGATGACCGTCTTGGAGCAGTCTTTGATTCCCCAAATGACTTAGCCATCCTGTAGGAAGGTTTGTTTGAAATAAATAACTGGTAAGAAAATCATGGACTAAATGTATATGCCAAAAAATTCATTATTGTATCCTTTGGGAAATAATCTACCCTAGGGAACTACCACATTGAGAATATTCCCCTAAGAGTAGACCCATTTTTTCAGGATTTGGGAACTTTTTTGGACAGTAACCTAAATTTTGACCAACAGGTGTCCATTGCTGTAAGAAAGCTCCTTCTATATTGCATAGCTTATAAACAAAGGGATTTTGGCTAGATCCTTGAATGTCATTATCCCCCTTTGCTCAGCCCACAGAGATACCATACTAAAAAGGATACAAGCCCTAAACAATATGTCATACCTGGACAGACTCAAAGCTCTGTCACTATGCTTGGTATCCTGCAAACTGCTAAGAGGTGACTTATGTTGGACATACAAGGCATCATCTGACCCAATACCGATGGATTTACTGCACATTAGCAAGTCAAATGACATCAGAAATACTCTGTCTAGGGATCTAAATCTCTTCAGCAACATCAATAGAATGGTTTGGAGGGACAGCTATATCTTTGCAGAGGATACTGCTGCTCTGGAACAGACTCCCAATCCACATATAACAAAGCTCATCCCTGTCCATATTTAAATACAACTTGGATCTGTAGATGGGAAACAGAAATATTAACACAAGACTGACCCTTGTACTACTAATGGGCATATGCAGCTCCTAAATGATTTATCCCATGCAGGTTTGCTATAACCTGCAAGCCTGGTTAGTGTAGCCTCAAATTATCTATGATATGGTATCCGTTTTCTCACAAGGGGTGATGTATATATAATTATCGACCATGGGATGGGTCAGGCCAATGTAACATCAAATGGGATATATGGCTAGGCTTAAAATGACCCAAAAAGGCAGCTAGGATGGTATTTGCCTATGAACCTGTACCAGTCTGAATCATACACCATATCTCTTCACTTCCCCACAGCCTTCTGAACAGCAGTGTCCGAGGCATTCCTGATATGAAGGTTCTGTCTGTCTGCTTTAGCCGTGACTTAGTCACAGGAAAAAAATTAAATAGCAATATATTTGTTGTGTGTCCCCATATTTTGGCATGTCTGACACTGGTGCTTAGGAAGTTCATCGACCTGCTCTCCCGGATTGCTGCCATCCCAGAGGTTAAACTGTCAGGCTTGTGTTATCATCTAGCTGATTCATGGACCCTCCTTATGCATTAGCAGCATGTTTGCAGTCCTTTAATCCTGTACACCTTCTCTGAGTCCCAGTAGTGATCATATCAGATGCTACCCCCCCCCCCCCATGCCTATGGGATGAGGGTGTATTAAGACTCTACACCTCATTTCTCAGTAATAGTCTAACTTTGTTTTCCACTTGCTTCCTGGCCACCCATCCATTTGTCCAGTTCTACTCATTCCAAGTTACAAGTAGTATCCATGCAGGGTCTTTGCCATCTTATTCTTTTTGTGAAAACAAACTCAGAATTTCTATAGTACCTCTGCCCGCTCACTGATTTTTCATAATCTTTTATTCTTTCCCTTGTGTCTGCCCTTGTCCTCTTGTAATTTCCCAAGCATGTGAAGAATCTATGTTGTGTTCCTCTGTAACTTTCCTTGTATGTTACTTTATTATATACTTAACCTTCTGACAGTTAGCTACTTATTTGTATGTGTTTACTTGGGTGGAGCATTGATCCATAAGAGTCTTTTTTTCAGATTCAGTCCAGGAGCCCTCTCGGGTTAAGTGACTTGCTGAGAGTCACATTGCAGGCAGATGCTATCAGATTAGATCAAATACAGGACCAAAGGAAAGAGCGCTTAGATCATGTGAGCCCCTATTCTTAGCAATGCTGCACATCTTCCCTTTTCTTTATTTAGCTCTTTAGCCTTCACTTCCTTACTCAGATAAACTGGGTGCCTTTTCTATAGCACACTTTCTCCTTTTCTAATGCACTCTGTTGCCTTCTATACTGTGTTCTTCAGACAAATGCCTCCTTAGTTCCTCATCTGTTGCCATATCTTTTCCATTTTTCTGTGCTGCTCTTTTTGTCTTGTTTGCATGATGACAGAGTCTCTTCCCAAGAACTTTACACAACACAGTGACATGGCAGTTTTAATTTGCCGGCTTACTTACCTCATTCCTGCAGTTCCGTATATGTGAGGATCAGGATCAGTCTATCCTTCCCCACCATTGGCATACTCATCTGTCAAGCAGTGCATTCTCGAGCATTTTAACTTGTATATCCTGGGGCATATAAAAAAAAACAAAGGGTAATTCATCTGAGTGAAACCAGCACAGGCTGATGTTTCCCACTTCCCAGTGCTGTTTCATATTGCAGTCTTCTGATAGTACAATAAGTTTTGTACTAATTATATGGAGAACATCGGGGTGTATTGCATATACCAGAGTAGGGATGATTTTTTTTAAATGTTCCATTTTATCAGATAGTTGACGACCAAAGTTATTTCTGCTTTCTGCTTACTTAACAGTGTTATATTAGCACATCTAGATATCAGTTCATATAGAGACCTTTATTTTCTATACGCATTCCACTCCTTTTATTTTATTGTTTTTCTTCCACTTGCATCTGCCAGGCATCTTCGATCTGCTACTTGCCATGCACATTTGTTCCCCTACTTAGGGATCAAACCACAGAGTGGCCATCATTTGGAAAGCCATCAGGGGAGTTCTGGTGCCAGCCTGAACTTACCACCTTAGTACATAATGCTCCCACCAATGAAATGACAGCCTGCCACTTCATCTGCAAGACATGTATATGCATTTACACATGCAGTGACAGTGCAGATGTGCTGACTAGCAAAGGCAAGTGCAAATCCGTAGCCCATGTGTTTCTAGCTATGACCAGTGGGTACCAGTACTACAGCTGATCGAACCACCACCTTCCCCAAGATGGGCAGAGTGCCATCTCCTGCTCACTCCCATTCCCTCTGACTGGTTTCTTTAGCATCTGTATCATTGATCAGTTTCAGGCTGGTTGCCACATTGCTCAAATGCCATTTTGCTTTTACAAAGACCTTTAAGAATTTTATAAATTTCTTTGAACCTATCTTGAACATTTACATACCAGAGAAGTGTGCTTTTTTTCCTTTTCTTTTCTTATGAGGTCAGAATAAAAAGCTTGCATCTTTTTTGACTTTTTTTGTCTTCTCGGAGGGATATTCTACCTATATTTTGAAGCTATCCCTTTGCTGTTGTGTGCTGTTTTTCATACTTTTTCTCTTTGTTATATAGATTAGTAGTCATGCTGGTTTCAGTGCTAAGGGCAAAAGGAAATTTGAAAAACTCTCAAAAAACAAATTTCTCCTGACCAAAACTGTGGCATCATGAAACTCCCAGGTAGGGAAGTATGACTTTGAGCTGGTGTATTTAGGTAAGGGTTTGGGAACATAAGGCCCATCTGTGGTATGGTTACATGCTGCCCTAGATGTGCCCTACTGCCAGCTTTCCATAAAGGATCTGGTATCAATTTCAGTGAAAAGATATTAAAAAAAAAAGAAAAAAAAGTGAGCTTGCATCCTAAATGTGTGACAAGGAATTCTCTCTTCTCTGATGGGTCAAGCACGCTTCTGCAGTTACTTTCTCTGGTAAGATGTACTGTAACTCTGGGCACCTTTTTCCAAGTTGTATATTATTAGATGCTTCAGACAGGTGAAAAGCATACGTTTGGGTAGCCATTAGCTAAGCTTTGACTGACGATAGAGACCAGGAAGTGTACCTGACGAATTATGCACGATGATAATTGTAAGTCATTTATCCATTAATTGTTCTATGCTCTGTTTAGGAGCTGCCATACTGTTGTAAAAGAAATATAAAAGTTTTGACAGTTGGCTTTTTACAGTGCCACAATAAGTTGTGTATTCTTGTGGTATAATTAATAGAGCAGACTCCTTTTGTTTGAACACATTCTAGTCCAAGTCCGGCTATTTTATACGTTCAAAAGGCCCCTGTCCCCTGCCTTGTGCTTATTCATTTTGCAAATACCTTCTATGTGAGGGAGTTTTGTCTTGCCCCCTCAAACTAGTGAAATGAAATTCCTATAGATGCTCAGCTCACCCCATCTCCACACGGAGGTTGGGGGGTAATGTTTTTTTTTTCTTTTCCTTTTGGTTTTCTTTAGTTTTGGTCTGCTATATTTTGTCTTTGTAATTCAGTCAAATTTACTTTGCTCTTTAACACTGGTTCCAGTTGTTCTTTGTTCACTTATGGTTTTATTGCTGGAAAGAAAGAAAAACAAATGGCTGGAATTTCTTGTGCAGGCCAAATACAGACGTAATAAAGAACTGAAAACTGCATATCCACTGTTAGTTAAGCTGCCTGTTAAATACTTGCGGGTAAGTGGTGGGTAAAGAAATTGGCAAGGCTGCCTCTTAGAGTTCTGTTAGACTATGTAACAAACATGCATGACTGAGATTATGAAAATATAATATTGCCCTCTTGTAGTCCATGTATCCTTTTATGACTTGCTAAAACTATGGTCAAATGAAGTAGAAAAAAACAAAAGAAAACCTGCATGCTTGAGTTTTTGTCCTTAAGAGGTAGTAGCTGACTCACTCCCATACTACATTCATCCTCAAGAAAACAGAATAGAATCATGATTTAGTTGTGCATGTGTTAGAGATATTGAAAAGAACAAACGTAAACATTTTTCTGACATCTATTGCTATGAACGCGACCCAAACTTGGGGAGTTTCCAGTCACAGTCCTTGCTTAATGGTATGGTTCTAATAAGCATTGCACGTTTGTGATGTAGGTGTTCACCAAAAAAAAAAAAAAAAAAAAAGATCAGTAAGGTGTTTTAAGTTGTAACCTACATCTCTGTCTGCGAAGTATGCTTATTTATGCCTGTGTGTAAAACTGAGGGGGTGCCATTTTATTGAGAGTTGTCAAGTCCAAATTTAATTTAAGCTTTTAGTTTCAAAGGTTTAATCTTCTAAATTGCTTTTGTGTGGGAAGCTTAATGCTCTGGTTCTGCATTTAAAAGTGTACTTGCTTTTGCATTGGGGTTTATTTTATGTGCTTGGCAGTAATCTTTCAGTCAATTGTTTGGGGATCATGTTTACTTAATTAAGGAGGTTACAGAGTCATCAGTTGTTTGTCACATGTCATCCTGGTCATTATTATCTACTGACCGTATTTCCAATTCCATCTTCTTCTCTTAACGTTTCTTTCTGTGTTATTGCTGTTCTTCAGATTTTCTTTCGTAAATAAGGTTGAATATGGCAGTCTGAAAATTTGAGTGCTTTCTGTTGTATTTACTGCAGTGAACTACATTTACAAAATTACCTTCTCTTTAATAATGCCTTCAAGGCTGTGTGTGCTTTCTTCATTCAGGCTGACCTACTTTATGTTTTCAGTGTTGTTTCTTTATTGTCACTCATAAGTAGTTCAGTGCAAATGGGTGTGATCTCCAGATGCTCCCCACCCTCCTCCTGCAGTTATCAGTACATGTACTGTCCTACTGTAAAGCATGTCCGCAAGTGAGTCCTCTTAATTTTTGCACCAGTGTTTGAAAGGAGTCATGTTTTTTTTTATTTTAAGGAGTGCCCAGAATTTATATCAGGAAGATAAATTTATGTAGAATTATTGCTCATTCCTAGTATTGACAGTTTCAAGATTTTTTTTATTTTACAGCCTAAGAAACAGCAAGTGATGTAGTATACCTGATGTAATTTCTGTAGAACTGTAATTCTTTATGACAATAAATTGATAACATTGCATTTGTTAAAGAACGGACATGTTTTTTGACCTAATTCCAAAACATTTTGCATCTTCAGTATTGTATTCTTATTATTTTATATATGTATGTCTCTCTTGTCAGGCAGATGTGACTTTTTGAAGCTTGTGCCCTGATTTTCTCAGTGGAGATGTGTTTCAGACATCCACCACCAGTGCTATTTTACTGGCTTCTCTGTCAGTTCCATTTGATTTGTCATTTCTGCCCAACCTTAGTAGAGGGTTGTGCACCTTTCACTTTCTTACCATCATTCATACCCAGTGGGCTTATCGACATTATGAATTATTTATGGTGAAAAAAAAAACTGTTACCTGATTTATGCTATCCCTTAGATAAAGTGTTTAACAGTAAACTTAAAATATTTATATAGCCTTATCCTTCTAGAACTCTTCTACCTCATAAATACTGGTAGTACTAAATTTGGTTGCGCCAAAGACCTTATCTTTTATTGCCACATGTCGCTTGTCTCATGCATTCAAAAGAGACAGTGAAGTGGTGTATGGGTTCAAGATATTTATTGTACATAAACATGTCAGGAACTGTAATTAGAACAATGTAAGGTAACTCATTACTTCAAACACACTCACATGTGCATCTCTATTCATGACTGCGTTCACTCTGACTGACTGTATAAAATGGCACTGTTGCACGTGCTCTGTATTTATATGCACATGCTATCTAGCTACAGTGGCTGAATAGTAACAGCACACATAATGATCTACATCCTCCCTCTTTGATTTGTTCGACATGCAGTAGGAGAACAAGACAATCTATATGCTCGATAACATTTCAATATTAATAACAAATCAGAACTCAAGTCCAAGTCACTGTGTATTTTGGATTGGGTCTGGAAATTCTACCCGATCTGGTCACAAAAGCTTTGATTGGACTTATCAACAGGTCTCTGGGGAATTCTTCTAAATAGGAACTTCAGGGATAACAGCAGGATTATTTGAGGAAGTACACTGTCCTCTGAAACTGGAACAAGTGTAAGGTTACTCTGAGAAATAGATGTGAAGATATGTGAAGGCTGCCAGCCTAGCTAGATAGGATTTTGTAGATAAATCTGTCATTTGTAAATATTAATGTAAGCCACATGGTTGTTCTCTTTGTTAAATGTTGAACTTCAAAAATGTAACCACATTGCACTCTGCTGGAGAAAAGCTGATAAATCAAGCATTGTATAATTGTTTGATCTCAAAACTCAGAGCCGATTTGTCTGGATGAAGGAATTATTGCTATTGTTTTGAGACCAGAGTTAATTTCTGGAATTTGCATGTATAATGACTTTAATTGCTGTAGCTTCCTAACCAGCTGCAAGATCAAAAGGGCTGTTACACTCTGAGTTTCTGTTAGTCTGGGAACCAGAGAAAAAATGATGTAATGAGTCAGTAGTGCTGTGCTATCAGTTTAAGGATAGAGAGACTCAGAGCATTTTGTATGTGTCTTCAGAATACCCAACATCACCAGCACTGTCTTGCTCTATATGCAAGTTTATTTTAGAACTGTGTTTGCTCTTGGATATAGCTATGACATAGGAAGATTAGACTAGTTGTTTTCTGTATTGATGTCAGAACTGTTCTGCTGTATTATTTTAAGCATTTGCCAATGATCTCTAAACTCTTGACTAGCACTGTATAGTAAGAAGTATTGTCTTGTGTTTTTATTATTTATTATTAAATATTTGTAAACCTTTCAACCATGGCTGTTTTGTGTAAAGATAATTTAAGCTGTAGAGTACATTGCATGTATATAGTGATACTGTACAAAGCCACTCCAATAGTCTTGCTGTTCAGTCACACTTTCCAGTTGGATAATAATATATTGTTCAGTAATAATTGGACACTCGTTGATAAGGACCTTATTAGTAGCTGATAAGTAAGGGCCCTGGTGGCAGTGATTACTGCCTTATAGCCTGGACAGAAGGTGCACAGCTAGTAAACCTGTGCCAGCCTTCCCCAGGAGTGTCTGTGTGGTTGTATATAAATCATATCTCAAAGTGTGTATGTGTGTGTCAGCTACTTGGGCAAGGACACAAAGCACTGGTTAGACAGAGAGAGTGCTAGGAGGACTTGGCTAAGGATCCCACTCTATAGCTGTGCCAGTGGAGAGACTTATTGGGGATTTGGAGAGAAAGGGAAAAAACAGCCGCAGACTGACTGTGATCTCTGTGTGCTCTTAAGGGAAATTGTACTTTACTGTGTGTGTATTTTGTCATCCTTCTCAGTGTGGACGCCCCTCATTGGTGTTAGTGGTGAGGATTGAGGCTCCTTGATTGCTGGGCCAGTGCACGGGCGTCACAGGCATCACAACAGAGTCTTTGGCACAGGCGATCTGCTACGTTACTGGTTCAAACTGGGAAGTATACATCTTTGGTTTCTTCTAAAATCCATTCCTTCTGATCATACAATATAAGATCTCTGTTCTTCACAACTTCTTTTGATAATACCCACATGGTCATATCCTTTAGATGTCTGCATCCTTACGATCCCTCCTTGTTTTAATGGTTTAAGAGGTTGGCTAGATTTATCGAAGTATGACTTTTGTGACTTGACATTTTTTTCAAAAGTTGGGTTTTGACCACTTTGTTGTTTGCATTTGGAATCAAGAGTAGTTTACTGATCTTTAAGTTTGTTCTAATTTATTTATTTAGAAATTCATCTCTGAGCAGGTGTGAGCCAAGTGAGTTATCTCAGGGAATGTTTGAGATTGAGTAGATTAAGAAAAACACCAGTAACATCTCTCTTGGATTACTCTAACAAGCATTTTGCACTTTGGAATGCACGCTCAGCTAATCCATTTGACTGTAGATACTCAGCACTACTAGTAACATGGACAAAGTCCCAAATTTCTTGAACTACTGACTTGTAAACTGTGTACCATTATCAGAAAGAACTTTGTGTGGATTACCATGCACAGACAAATGTCTGTTCAATTTTGTAATGACAGTGCTGGACTTGAGATTAGGAAGAAGGCCTTGTCTTTGTAAGAGAAATACTTCTGTATGTCAAGTGGTAAACTGGTTTGTTGCAGTGGCCATCCTTGACTGCTAACATGTTTCAGCTCCTGGAGAACAGAGTCTAAAGCTATGTGACTTCTGAGTTCATCAAGACGTGATGAGGAAAAATTTTTAACTTCTATGACGTTCAGGTCTGCTTTCTCATTGTCATTCTGTTCTATTGTTTGTCTGAGTGCTCTTGACAAAGCATCTGCAAGGTATAAATATTTGCCTTTTGTCTGAAAAATATTGAAATTGTACTTTTGCAGTTTTAACATTATGCGTTGGAAGCATGCTGGGGCTTGAATGTATTAGCTTTTTTTAGGATTTCCACTAGAGGTTGGTGTTCAGTCTGTATTTGGATAGTTTTGCCATAATTATAATCATTGAACTTCGAGCATACGAACACAGCTGCTAAAAGCTCTTTTTTTCAATTTGTGCATACTGCATCTCAGTTTGGGATAAAGTTCTGGACGCATAGGCAACTTTTATGCCTTCGTGAAGACATGCTGCTCCAAAACCATACTTAGAAGCATCGCATGAGGGAGTTGCTGGTTTGTGAACATCTTAATATCTCAATGTGTCTTGGCAATTTTCTGTTTCAGAACATGAAATGTTTTTTTGTTGTTTTTCCAACCAGGACCAATTTACATTTTTGTGTGTTAACTCATGTAACAGTGCTGTAAGTTCACTCAGGTCTGGTATGAACTTTCCTAAATAGTTGACCATACCTAGAAAACATTGCAAAGATGTGACATTGTCTGGAACTGGCATCTCAAGAATTGCAGCTTGCTTAGATTGATCTGATTGCAAGCCAGAACTGGTAAACAAATGACCCACATAAGTAACTTCTCTCAGCTTGAATTTACTTTTCTGAGGATTCATTTTAAGACTGACTTCACGTGGATGGTCTAGAACTTTCTTGAGGTTTCTGTCATGTTCATCTTTACCATTGCCCCCTACAATAATGTCATCTACTGTGATAGCACATAGATAACTAAAAAAATTTGCTCCATCGCACGTTGAAATACTTTACTGGCAGAATTTATTCCAAATTGCATTTTTAAGAATCTGTACCTTCCAAATAGTGTACTGAAAGTAGTAACAGTGAAGATTTGTGATCGTAAAATTTGCCAAAATTAACTTTTTGTATCTAAGATTGAAAAAAATAGTGGCATTCGGCATAAAAGCTACCACTTTTTCTACTGTACGCATTGGATGATGAGGATGCTTAAGCACTTTGTTTAAATCTGTGGGATCAATGCATATTACATATTCGAATATCATCTGACCTTTTCTTATGAGCTATGACCATGGAGGACACCCATTCAGTTGGATCTTTTACTGGAGCTGTCACACCTAAATTCACCATTTTGTCAAGTGCTGTTTTCACTTTGCTCTGCATTGCTACTGGAACCTTCCTGGCTGGTCTGACAACTGAACTTACTTCATGGTTTAACTTCATGGAATATGTGACTGATAGTTTGCCAAGCACATCTGAAAATATCAGCATATTCACAAAAGATATTCTGTGTAAAACTATTATGGTTGTTCAGACTTACATGGTGGACCTACCTCCGTTTTAAATGAAATCAGTCCCATTCAAAAAAAACTTTGAGGCCTAACAGTGACTACACGTGTCTTTTGACTTCATAAAACTGCAAGTCATAGCTGTTCCCAGCAGAGTGGCATGTGAGAACTACTGCGCCATTGATTTGAATCCCTTCATAACGATAAGCACCAAGTTTCCCGCACTTTGCTGTATCAAGTTTCTCACCAGTTTTCATTTTGGCAAACATTTGTGATATAACATTGCACTTGGACCCAGTATCTACTTTAATCTCTACAGGTTTCCCATTAATCCGTACAGTACAAAATATTTCCCTCTTTGCTGCCAACTGATAATCTATTATATTAACAGTTTCATCGATCACAGAGACACCATCAACATAGAAAGTTTGCTCACGGCTTTCTAACTGATCTACTTGCTTCTTTGGATGCTCTCTTTTAATAAAAGTATGTGCCACTGCCATGAAATTATTCCACTTTTTACATTTCTGACATTGCTGGACAAAAGCTAAGGACTTTACTCATTTAGGTTCATGATTGCCCGCACAATTACGACAACCAATAATAAGATTAGGTGCTGTAGCCCCCTTCTGTTTATAGTTGAAATTAGGTACTGCCACACCCTTCAGCTTCTGTCTCTTTTTTTTATCATAACATTCTGCTACACACTATCAACATTCACTGGTAGACACTGTATGCATGTTTTTCTCATTCATAAACATTCGTGTGTTTCTCTGTAAGCTCATATATTTGACAAATCTCTATGGCTTTGCTCAATGTTAAATCACTGCCTCAAAGCAAAATCTTTCTCACTGCATCATTATTAACAGCACACAGAAGTCTGTCCTTTATCAACTCATCTCATAAATCACCAAATCTGCATATTTTAACTTTATTTGTCAAGTCAGTAATAAATGTTGCTATAGTTTCACCAGACTTTTGATTTCTTGTGTAAAATATGTGCCCTTCCATTGTAATATTCGTTTGAGGGTTACACATTTCTCTAAATTTACTTTTTAAGCACTTTGGGTCTTCCGGCGTTTCAGCCTTTATCACAATATGGTGGTTCTCCCCCTCCCCTGCATACATGGCAGATGCATACACAAATAAGTGTTCCCTCTCAGTGGCTTCTGAGCCTGCTAAATTAAGAAGTCTTTTGTAAATGTGTCTTTATCAGAAAAAGTAGCTTGTATGAAAATATATTCTGGTTCAAACACTCGCCAATTCTCAACAATATTATTATCAAACATCAGGTCTGCAAAATCCCTCTGCCATCACAACAAAATAAGTTTAAACATAAGCATAGACCAGGTACTTGTAGTTATGGTCAAATGCACAATCATCTCTCTGAAAAGGCTTCACTTTGACACTGCTAACACTGCAAACATTCCAGAAGCTTCAGACACTTAGGATACTTAAGTTTTAGTTAATGCAAAAAAGTAGTACATTGCAAAAAATGAGGTAGTTTTTGATGTCTTGTACATTTT
>NC_056729.1:13677112-13759612 GCF_019279795.1 Protopterus annectens | reverse complement strand
AGGTCACTTATTGGAAGTTCTAGCTTTGCTGTTGTTTTCATTTTGTTTTTACTGATTGGAGATAACATTGGGTATTACTTGTATGAGCCACCTTGTTCAGAAGCATAATAATTAATCTGAAATATGCAAAAGCGAATGAGCAAAGGCAGCAATCACCACTTAGCACAACATCCAACGTTTTTATTCTTCCACTTAAAACAATAACAAAACAGTGATGAGCGCTTTCAGGCTTTTGCCCTTCATCAGTTTGTTGAATAGGCAAGATCTATTATATAGGATAACATTAACCAATCACAAGTCATTATTTCACCCGCCTCTTTTTTAGGGCTGGCTTTAAGGGGATTACATCATTGAAACCCAGTAATCTATGAGCTGTAAGTTCAATAATCCATTCACTTTCTTGGTATTCAGTTTCATTAATCAAATCCCCCCTCTAATTCCTTTATATATACAATTGCATTGAATAACCATGAAGCTAAAGCTGTGCCCCTCATGCTTGGAAACATGTTGATAGAGTGCATTATGTTAATTTTTTTTATTCTGATAGAAGATAAATGATTTAAAATCTTGTTTTTTAACATCCAATTTGTCTTCCCTACATAAAGTATGTACTATACCATG
Source organism: Protopterus annectens (assembly GCF_019279795.1). Lineage (NCBI taxonomy): Eukaryota > Metazoa > Chordata > Ceratodontiformes > Protopteridae > Protopterus > Protopterus annectens. Next base: position 13,758,991 of record NC_056729.1, on the reverse strand, counting down.
AAGGGAGAAGAGAACAGCAGCTTGTATCTAGACATAGGGGGACTAGATCTTGTAGAACCTGTAAGACATGTCCATATATTCATCATGATTCAATTTTTGTACATCCAGTGACGAGGAAGGTTTATAGGTTTAATTTATATGCAGATTGTAGGACGATGAATGTGGTTTACCTGGCTATGTGTCGATCATGCGAATGTTTTTATGTAGGGAAGACAAATTGCACTCTAAAAGCCATTTATAATACGTCTATGCGCTGCCTCTCACATGCCACAGAGGGAGCCGCTAGGGCTGCTGGTTCAGGAATCACCATCAGGTACCATTCCTGGCTCTGACTTTATCAGTTCTCTGATCCCTTTAAAGCGTCTTTTACCAACACCCCTTTTGATGGTTCTTCCATTTTTGGGAAGTTAGTGAAAGAGACACTTGTCCAGAGTTTGAAGGATGGGAAGACTCTGTCTGCTGTCGGGATCCACTTCTCTTCCTCTCAAAGATCCTTTTCCAAGAATCAGTGAGGGACTAAGAAGATGTGGTTCCAAACATCTCAGACGTTTTCCCTGGGAAGCTCACGACAAATTGTCCCCCAGAGGCAGAGGGGGGTATGATAGACGCCAGCCCAGAGGCAAAGGGGGGGGTCCAAGTAATACTGGCTCCCGAGAACCTTTCTCAGACAGGTCCGGGCAGCAGCCCTTAAGAGTTCCCTGACTTCTCCTCTCTGGAGGCAGTTGGGGGTTGCATTTCACTGCATCCAACGAAATGGGAGTCCTTTACAAATTATCACTGGGTGCTTCAGATCATATCCAGAGGCTATTCAATTCCCTTCAACCAACCATCTCTTCTTCCCAGGCACTTCAGAGATGTTCCACCTGCTCAATGGGAGGCAGTAGCCTTAGAAGTAGACAAGCTACTAAGCAAATGAGTCCTCCAAAGGGTCCCCCAGACCAATCCGGATTGAGGTTTTATTTCAGGTTCTTTTTAGTGCCAAAGAAGACGGGGGACCTAAGACCCATCTTGGGTCTTTTCACCCTAAACCTGGCAGTAACCACGACAAAATTTCAGATGGTCACTCTTCTCTCTGTCCTGCCCTATCTACAGACGAATGACTGGATGTGCTCCATTGACCTTCAAGATGCTTACTACCATATCAAGATGGACGGATGCTCCTAGAGGTTTCTCTGCTTCCGGCTAGGAGCCAATCACTTTCAATTCAGAGCCCATCCCTTTGGTCTCACCACCTCCCCCTGGTGTTCACCAAAGTGATGGCAGTAGTTGCGGCTCATCTGAGGCTTCAGGGTATTCACTTCTTTCCGTACCTGGACGATTGGCTGTTTGCTGCCCCGACCAAGCATCTTCTATGCCAAGCCAGGGACTCTTTTCTACTCTTAGCCAAAAATCTAGGCATTACCATCAATCTCTCCAAATCAGCACTGACTCCGGTTCAGAACCTGGACTTCATCGGAACTTGGTTAGATACGATTGAAATGCAGGTATTTCTTACCCTGGAGAAAATACACAATCAGAAGGTGCATGTTTGCAGGTTCTTCATACAGAGATTCCAAAGGCAGAATCAGTTCTCAGGGCCTTGGGTTTCATGGCAGCTACAATTCAACCATTGCCCTTAGCACGCCTTCACATACGCATTCTACAATGGACTCTTGCCGTCCAATGGTCTCTTCTGGACCAAACCTTGTGTTATCCTATATGAATATCTCGGGTATGCAGGGACTTTCTTCTGTGGTGGATTCAGTCTCCAGACATAATGAAGGGTCTCCCCTTTCTTTCACCCTTGCCCAAAGCCACAGTGACCACGGACGCCTGACTGCTGGGGTGAGGGGGGGCATTGCTTGGGGCGGACAGTCCAAGGCATGTGGTCCCTTCCCAAGACCAGTCTGCATATCGACGTGCTAGAGATGAGGGCGGTGCTTCTAGCATTGCATACCCATCAGGACCATCTGCCTCTAGGGACTATTGCCATCCAGATGGACAATGTGTCAGTAGTCTGGTACATCAACAAACAGGGGGGGGACCAGATCCTAGCCCCTTTGTCACGAAGCCATGAGAGTGTGGGAATAGGTGATCACCACTGGTCGTTTTCTGGTAGCAATGCACATTCCACGTCGGTCCAACATTCTAGAGGACAGGCTCAGCAGGTCCATTCTGATGCCTTACGAGTGGTCTCGGAACCCTTCAGTAGCAGAGTAAATCTTCCTCAGGTGGGGTCATCCTTGCTGCAATCTCTTTGCATCTCCTTCCAACGCAAAGTGCAGTGAGTTCTTTGTCCTGTGCCCCCCTCAGGGGGAAGCCCCCAGAGACGCTGTCGTTCATGCTTGGCCACCTGGTCTACTCTATGCCTCTCCTCCCCTGCCCTTGATCTCCAAATTTCTGCAGAAAGCTTGCAGGCTGGTCTCTCACAGTAGTTCCACCATGGACTCTGGATGCAGTCCTGGATCTTATTTCTCACTCCTCAGGGATACTGCATCGAGATCTGGTCAGTCTGAAGCTCACGGCTTGGCTGCTCTAGTTCTCATGATCGTCAGGATTCCCGGTTTATCTTGCTCGGTTAAAGAGATTCTGGTTGCGGCTCTCAGGTCATCAACCAGAAGAGTCTACCGTAGCAAATGGAAGCGTTTTTGGTCTGGGCTTTGCAGCATGCTTTAGACTCTTTTAGGGCTCCTGTCTCAGCAGTTTTAGATTTCTTAGCAGGTCTTTTTCAACAGGGGGCCAGTTCATCCACTATTAAAGTACAACTGGCTGTTATTCTCTGCTTTTCACGTAGGGGACAATATGACTTCCTTGGCATCTTTAAAGCTCTGCAAGGCTTTCCTAAAGAGTACCTTTCTGTTATGTCCTATGGTGAAAGAACGCCTCAGTGGAACCTTATCTTGGTTCCCCAGGCTCTTGTTTCACCCCCTTTTGAACCTGCAGCTACAATTGAGTTACAATATCTATCCTGGAAGACTGCTTTCTTGGTAGCCATCACTTCTGCTAGGAGGGTGTTGGATCTCCAAGCTGTTTCTATCAAAGTGCCTTACATGATCTTCCACAAGGATAGTCTCTCTACACACCAATCCACCTTTTTTGCCAAAGGTGGCCTCTGAAACAAACATAAACCAAACTATCAATCTGCCAATTTTTTTCCCAAATTTTCAAAACGGGAGAATATAAATTGCATTTGTTAGATGTACATAGACAAGTACATTTCTACCTTCACAGGACTAAATAATTTAGAAAATCTGACCATTTGTTTGTTTCGTATGCTAAACCCTTTTTGGGTAAACCGATTTCCAAAATTACAATTGCCAGATGGATAACAGAATGCATTACCAGGGTCTATTTAGTTAAGGGGCTCTCTGCTATGTCAGGTAAAAGAGCACACTACCAGGTTTATGGCTACCTCGGCAGCATTCTGGCCCAGGGTCTCTCTGGATGGCATTTGTTTCTGCTGCTACGTGGTCCGCATCTCATACCTTCATTTCCAACTATAAGTTGGACATCATTTCCAGAGGTAGGACTTCGTTTGGCTCCGCCATACTTCGGAATAACCTTCCATGAGGGCCTTCCAGGTGTGAGTAGCTGGGGACTCTGTCCCAAAGGTTGAAGACCAAATGAAGTAACCTACTTTAGATAAAGAGGTTATGTACTCGCCATAATATTCCATTTGAGTAGTTCTACTTCATTTATCTTCAACTGCCCCCCCCCCTTCTTCCCCCTGCCTTGTCACTATTATTCTGACCATGTGTAAAAAAGTGTTTATCACAAAAGGCTCCTTATGTTCCTTGACTTAGGAATTTTTTGGACAGTCAGCAGTGGTGAGGCCTTGAGTCGTGTGTGTGTTTATTGTCAGCAGCAAACTCGATCTGAAGGGAGGAAGGAGACGGGGTATTATGGGTAGGGGGAAGGAGCTGACAGCTCTAATCTATGATGCTAGCTAAGCGGCCATGTCGGATCCATGCCGGATCCGAAGCCCAAAGGTTGAAGACAAATGAAGTACAACTACTCATATGGAACATTATGGTGAGTACATAACTTCTTTTTTATTAATATTGACAGGCTTAGATAAAGGAAGATAGTTTTAAGACCGGCTAGAGTCTGCAGCCAAATGCCCTTGAAGTTTAGATAAACTCCTAATCTAAACAAAATGTTGAGCTCTTGCTAACAGAGTGGTTTGGGTGGGTATACAGACCTACTAGTTCAGCAAGCAGACTCCTTTGCAATCTTTGTTGAGGTTTTAAGTCTGCTTCAGTAAATAATCAATAACATAATACCTGCAAAGCTCTCAACCTTCAAACTCTAAAATGAGGGACACTAGCCCTCGTAATGTGGAACAAATGGACAAAATGTGGAACTCATACTAGCGGTTTACTAACGGCTTCAACTACGAATGTCATAGGGTTAAAATATGCTGGTTTTACTTGTAAGAATGATCTTTTAATGAATTAATATGATTCATTTCTATTAACCATGGATATGAGTTAAAAAATTCCTAACACTGAATGTGTGACACACCCTTCCAATGTGGAACTTTGAGGAACATGAGCTTTTTAAGACACCAAATGAGGTATGTTCCTCATAATGAGGTACACTTGAGGGGCATGAATACCTGACAGTCTTTCTTTAGCAAAATGTGTAACACAGCATGTCATAACTGAACACAAAGTGTGATACATAATCAAGATTGACACTTCAAATACAAGACACAGAAAAAAAACTCAAGGGCACTACACTTATGAAGTTTTTGAACTATGCAGCAGGATGTGATTTTATGAATCTCTGCTTTTAAATTTCACTGGGCACTGTGAAATATTGCCTTGTTCTTATAGTACACAAGGTATTTGAAGCCTGAAATGAATGATGTACCTCATAATGTGTTGACTTGTGAAATAAATGTAACAATGAACGTGACAGCTGTCATTTGCTAGCTCAAAGACTTTCCCCAACAGTAAAGGGTTAGCTGACATTTGATGTGAGTGCAGTCAATCTTCAAGTCAGAAACATTTTATTTTTACTGTTTAATTTAGAGATTTGTTATAAAGCAAACATTCTTATGCAATGATATAGAAAACTCCATAATTCAGATAATGTGTTTCATGCAACCTTAAAATCTAAGCAGATGTGAGTATATACATTTAGATTTCATAATTTGCTGCACCTTTATAATACTGAAATGTTGTGTCAGTTTACAGATGTTTCATAGGAGGTTACTAAGCTATTGGCCCTGAGGCCCTTATAAGCCTAGCCAAGAGTTTAGCCCATGTTTAGACAAATCAGCACCCAATGCCCCTGTCCAGCAGGGACATGGGTGGAATCCCAGGATTATATTTTCTGTTTCCCGTCCTGTTATCCAGGTTGTACTTAAAAGGGGTAAAGAGGTACTCTGCTTGATGTGGAGAGGGACTCTGTTCCATAGATGAGGGAGTCTCTGGGACACAAATCTGTCCTGCCAACAAGTCCTTTTGATGTCACAGACCAGGTTGAGGTGATGCGTGCAGGTTAGTCGAGTGGAGCTTGACTTGCGGATATGCATCAGTCCCATCAAGGTGGGGTCCATGATCGCCTTGTATGCCAGACAGAGGTCACCTCTGTGGAATCTGTATGAAACTGAATAGAGGGATAGGGCTTTTTGCCTATCTGTGTATGGTAGATGTTTGAAGCCCTGGATTCTCCCAGTGAGGAACCTCTGTGGTCTCTCCAACTACTGCATGTGCTTTGCGAGGTACATACCGATAGGTGCATTATACTCACTAATGAGCCTTATAAGGTAAGAATAAAGGGATGTTATTACCTCCTTGTTTCAGGATGAGATGCCCTTACTTATGAGGTGGGCCATGTAGAAGGCTTTTCCGTACCATGGAAGCAACATGGTGGTCAAAAGTCAGGTTGCTATCAAACTGGGTGCTCAAATCCCTCACAACTTGCTTAAGATGTTGTTATTAATGTGATAAATGTGATAATTTGTGGGGATGTCACTCTCCCCAAAGGGAATGATAATGCATTTTTTGGTATTCAGCTTGAGGCCATGTTTCTGGCACCAGTCATTTGTCTGAGTGAGACCCTCTTGTTACTGACATAGTTGTGGAAGTAAAAATGTTTACAAGGAATTTGGCTCTTAAGTTACTATATGGTCAGCATAATGAGGAGGTTGTGAATCAATGTGCCATTTTTAGAAAACCATCTACATTTATTCCTCCCTCACATCCTCTTCTGGAAGCCTTTGAGCGAGCTGTGGAGGATGATTTATTTAAATTATACAATGACAATCATGCTAAATCCCATTTCACAAACTTGACACAACATGAGAGAAAGGCTTTAGATAGTTTAAGAACTAATGGGGCCATTACTATTAGACAAGCGGACAAAGGTGGAGCTGTCGTTGTAATGGACAGCTCCATTTATAGCAGCAAGATGAATGCCATGCTATCTGATGTTGAGACTTACTTAGCAATACCAAAATATAGCTTAAATAGTCTCATTAAGAACGTCCACGCCACGCTATATGATTTGTTGTTAACTAGTGTGATTGATAATGATTTATATCAGTATCTACTTGTTGATAAACCCTTAGTACCATCCTTTAGAGGTCTTCCCAAGATACACAAGGACGCAAATGATCCTCCCTTGCGTCCAATAGTATCTAGTCGAGGATGGCTTACTGAGCCTCTTTCTATTTACCTTGACAAGGCTCTTAAACCTATTGTTTTGAATGTCAAGCATATTTTGAAAGATACCATCAATTTTCTAGAGAATTTAGCAACCTTTGAGCAGTCCTTTTCTTTTAATGATGTTTGTATATTAGTATCATTGGACGTCAAGTCACTGTTCACTTCTATTCCTAACGACATAGGCTTAGAATACATTAGAGCATTTTTGACACACAGTGAGCTTACACCTCACATGGTAGATAGATGTTTATCCCTACTCGAAGTAATTCTTGAAAACAATGTGCTATGCTATGACAACAGATACTACTTACAAACTAAAGGGGTAGCGATGGGCACCCCTTGTGCCAACGCTTATGCCAATTTAGTTTTGGCACATTGGGAACAGCTTTTTGTGTTTAATCAAGATTCCATCTTTCTTGACTCACTGTTATTCTACAATAGATTTGTGGATGATGTCTTCCTTTTATGGGGAGGCACTGTTGAACGTCTTTTAGACTTTATTGAGTATCTCAATTCAACCACTGATTTTTTGAGTTTTGATTCTGTACATTCCTTTAGACATGTGGATTTTTTGGATGTGAGCGTGTTCAAGAACAGTCATGGTTTTGACACTGAGCTATTTAGGAAAGATTGTTGGAGGAATAATTTACTCCACAGAGATAGCATGCATCCTCAACACATCTATAGGAATATTGTTCAGAACCAGGTCATGAGAGCCTCTAGATTAACTTCTACACAACCAGCATATCAAAAACAGAAGTCTGATTTAGTTACTAATTTTACTAATAGAGGCTACAACAGGAAATCAGTCCTTGAAGCTGTTTCTGAAGGTGACAACAAGAGGGACAACGAAGCCTTACCCATCATTAGGAGACTGGGTATACAGAGCACAAATTCTACCCAGGTAGTTAGACCTCAGACCAATAGGATTATGATTCCATATACTAATAAGAATAAACATATTCTGAAGATTTTTAACAGGCATTGGAATCTCCTTACGGTAGATGACAGTATAAAATCTTTAGTTGACAATAGACCTCGAGTTGCTTACAAGAACATGCTATCGTTGAATAGGCTACTTTGTTATGACAGACCTCGGATGATTGACAAGACAAGTGCACGAAGTGGTACTTTTGCTTGTCTTTCTTGCAAACAGTGTAGACATATAGCTAACACTGACAAATTCATACATCCTGATACACACAGGATCTATATTTTCAAACATGATGCTAGTTGTAAGTCCACTAATTTGGTTTATCTAGCCGAGTGCCAAGCATGCAACAAGTTTTATGTGGGTATGACCACTAGGTCGTTAAGAGAACGCATAAGAGAGCATATTTATGCGATATCTAAAAGTAACATACTGAATGCCCTTGCAAAACATGTAGCTGAGGCAGGTGAAAATCATATCTTTAAATTTCTAGTCCTTGAACTGGTGAAGACAGATAGTAGATTAGGTAATGCTAAGAATAGGGTTGAAGAAAGAGAAGGCAAGTGGATTACTAAATTACAAGCACACAGGTTTGGGCTTAATGAAAGGCTTTCTATTAAGCCTTTTTTAGCCTCCAGACCATTGAAACATTGATGTTTATCTCTATGTTATTTTTATATAGTTGTTTCTGTATTAAGGTTTTTAACAATCATGTTTCGTTTACATGTTTTTATGCATATGTTTCTTTGTTTTTATTCAGTTGCAATTTTATATTTTTGGGACTCAACTGTTTCTTTAAGTTAATTATGACATCATGCTACTGGATGTTTAAAAGAGATTGTTTTCAGCAGCCTTTTATGTCTGATGAAGCGTTGGGTGTCAACGCGAAAGCGCTTACTATTACTCTGCTGCAGTTATTGTTATTCACAATAAAAGAAGAGTTATTTCTACTAGTGATTTTCTTGGACTTATTCGTTGAATTTTGAGTATCAGCTTGTGGTGCACTCCTTATCCTCATTTTTTTCTACATGGTACCAAATGAGGTATGTTCCTCATAATGAGGTACACTTGAGGGGCATGAATACCTGACAGTCTTTCTTTAGCAAAATGTGTAACACAGCATGTCATAACTGAACACAAAGTGTGATACATAATCAAGATTGACACTTCAAATACAAGACACAGAAAAAAAACTCAAGGGCACTACACTTATGAAGTTTTTGAACTATGCAGCAGGATGTGATTTTATGAATCTCTGCTTTTAAATTTCACTGGGCACTGTGAAATATTGCCTTGTTCTTATAGTACACAAGGTATTTGAAGCCTGAAATGAATGATGTACCTCATAATGTGTTGACTTGTGAAATAAATGTAACAATGAACGTGACAGCTGTCATTTGCTAGCTCAAAGACTTTTTCCCCTACAGTAAAGGGTTAGCTGACATTTGATGTGAGTGCAGTCAATCTTCAAGTCAGAAACATTTTATTTTTACTGTTTAATTTAGAGATTTGTTATAAAGCAAACATTCTTATGCAATGATATAGAAAACTCCATAATTCAGATAATGTGTTTCATGCAACCTTAAAATCTAAGCAGATGTGAGTATATACATTTAGATTTCATAATTTGCTGCACCTTTATAATACTGAAATGTTGTGTCAGTTTACAGATGTTTCATAGGAGGTTACTAAGCTATTGGCCCTGAGGCCCTTATAAGCCTAGCCAAGAGTTTAGCCCATGTTTAGACAAATCAGCACCCAATGCCCCTGTCCAGCAGGGACATGGGTGGAATCCCAGGATTATATTTTCTGTTTCCCGTCCTGTTATCCAGGTTGTACTTAAAAAGGGGTAAAGAGGTACTCTGCTTGATGTGGAGAGGGACTCTGTTCCATAGATGAGGGAGTCTCTGGGACACAAATCTGTCCTGCCAACAAGTCCTTTTGATGTCACAGACCAGGTTGAGGTGATGCGTGCAGGTTAGTCGAGTGGAGCTTGACTTGCGGATATGCATCAGTCCCATCAAGGTGGGGTCCATGATCGCCTTGTATGCCAGACAGAGGTCACCTCTGTGGAATCTGTATGAAACTGAATAGAGGGATAGGGCTTTTTGCCTATCTGTGTATGGTAGATGTTTGAAGCCCTGGATTCTCCCAGTGAGGAACCTCTGTGGTCTCTCCAACTACTGCATGTGCTTTGCGAGGTACATACCGATAGGTGCATTATACTCACTAATGAGCCTTATAAGGTAAGAATAAAGGGATGTTATTACCTCCTTGTTTCAGGATGAGATGCCCTTACTTATGAGGTGGGCCATGTAGAAGGCTTTTCCGTACCATGGAAGCAACATGGTGGTCAAAAGTCAGGTTGCTATCAAACTGGGTGCTCAAATCCCTCACAACTTGCTTAAGATGTTGTTATTAATGTGATAAATGTGATAATTTGTGGGGATGTCACTCTCCCCAAAGGGAATGATAATGCATTTTTTGTTATTCAGCTTGAGGCCATGTTTCTGGCACCAGTCATTTGTCTGAGTGAGACCCTCTTGGAGGATGTCCACATCACTAGGGGAATTGATGACAGCACCCAGCTTACAGTTATCTGCAAACTTGGTCAGCCATACCCCACTGGTTTTGGCCTGCACCTCAGAAAAGAATATCCCAAATAAGAGGCCCCGAGACCGAATCCTGGGGTACGCTGCTTGTTATGGGTCTACTGCTTGAGGTGGCTTCCCCTGTTTTGACTACATGAGTTCTATCAGTGAGCCAGTTTGCAACCCATCTGGTAACATATGGATTGATACGTAGTTGAGAGAGTTTATCTATTATGCCCGAGTGGGGATTAATGTCAAACGGCTTTGGCCAGGTCTTCCCCTCATCCATGGCTTTGGTGACTGTCTCAAAGAAGTCGACCAAATTTAGCAGACATGACCTCCTCTTGATGAAGCCAAACTGTGTTGGATCAAGTGTTTGGAGGTTGCCAATGTCCTTGTTAATGAGGACCATGATAATCCTTTCCATGGCCTTGCAGATCAGACTAGTTAGGCTGATGGGTCTATAATTTCCCGGATCGGTGGACGTTCCACTTTTCTATAAAAGGATGACAGTGTCTGTCCTCCACTCAGCTGGGATGAAGCTGGTACTCAGGCTTTGGTTGAATAGAATGCTTCATGGTGCTGCAATTTCCTGCTTGAGTTCACATAGGATGCTCCCTGGGTTTGTTATTGGGTCCCATGGAGGCTGTATTTTTTGCCTTTGAGACAGCAGTGATGACCTGTTCCCTAGATATAAGGAGAAGGGGACAGGTACTGGGGATGACCTGATTTACTGATGGGGGGGGGGGGGGGGGGCAGATGGGTAAAATTTTCACTGAATCTGTCAGCCAGCAAGTTTGCTATATCTATGGCATTTGTATATGTGGTGTCCTTGACCACCAGTTCTGAACAGATCTGGGTGCTGCCTTTGGGGTTGCGGACATATGTGAAGAAGGCCTTATGATTTTCTCTAGTAGATGTGGCCAATTTGGACTAGAAAAAGGAAGAAAATGCCTGCTTGTCTTGAGTGGTTTGCTCATTATATTGCCTTTTAAGATAAATGCATCATAACTTTACAGAGTCTTGGTAGAGCTCGTTATACTAGGGTAACAACTACATATGTAGTATGCTTCAGAAATATTTCCATTCAGGACATTTTGGAGAATGTCAGTTGTTCCTCAGAAATCACTTGCTCATTCTCGTTGAAGCAAAAACAACAATTGCTCAGGACTACAGTGTGCTTTGGGGAGTTTCTCCTCCACAGTTGTGCATCTATGGAGATCTGTAGTTTGAGAGTGGGGCTCATCCCCCACATGGGGGATGCAGGAGTCATTAGCTCCCAGTAGAAAAAAAATAAAATCAAACCAAAACATTTTTGGATGATTGCCATTGCACTGTGAATGGCATAGCCATATTTTGATTGGTTGGGATTGTGGAAGTGATTTTCAAGCAGTTGTGTTTTGCTGTTTCGTAGAAGAACCCTATTTGAAAAAAAAAGAAAGTTGTAGAAGCAAGGAAACACTCTGGTAGATCCACTAAAACACTTTATTGAGTGCTTTTGTCGGCATTCTCCTCACAACTTCTTCAGAATACAATCTAAAAACTAAACACTCCATTAAATACATAACCTAGTATGTCACATGTTAACAACTAAAAACTTCATAAGCTAATAGCACAATCAACTCCTAAGCAATATACATAGAATTGTATTAAAATTATCCAAAACTGAGGCAGACAACACATAGAAGTTCTCTCTCTCTCTGTGTGTATATATATATATATATATATATATATATATATGTATATATATATATATATATATACACTATATTCCCCAAATTAATTATGACCAGTATAGCTATTCCTAACAGAATTATTTATGACAGACTTCTCACATGAAATTCAGACTTAAGTTTTAAAAAGCAAGACATAGAAATCATGTCGTTTAAACCATATTTTTGTGTGGCAGTGTGGGGACTAGTTATGAACCAACACACTTATATTGACAAAATGCTGACACATCTTTATAGTGATTCTTATTTTGAGGCATTGGTAAATGAACTCAATATTTCATATAGGAACATTGATATTTGCCTGAATGACCAAATGTTTAACAACCAAATCACCATTCGTGAACATGACTTTCTTACACAAAAATATCCTCGTACCCCTACCATTTTCGGCATTCTGAAAATACGTAAAAGTTTGATTGACCCCCCCTTTGAGGCCAATAGTGGATGCGAAGGCCTCAAAAACGTACAGTCTAGCGAAATGTATTGATTTTCACCTTAAACATGTGCTAGACCAACATTTACACATGTTAAAAGACACCTGGGATTGTCTCAAAAAAATAAAAGGTAACTTGTCCTCTGACAGCTTCATGCTTATAACTATGGACATCAAAGACCTGTTCACAGTTATCCCCCACGATGAGGGTATTATTATGTTTTATGATTATTTGTGTGCCAACACCTCACACAGTCATTCAAGGGTTCTCATGTACAGGACATTAATGGAGTTAATTCTTCATAATAACTTCTTTACATTTGAGAATCAATTAATTGTTCAAGCAGAGAGTGGGAGTTGCAATGGGGGCAGCATGTGCGTCCCTATTTGTGAATGTTGTCCATACACAGTGGGAAATCAACACGGTATTTAAAAGCGTATTATTCCAATACTGTAGTTTTTATGGTAGGTACCTGGATGACCTATTGATGTTTTGGGATGGTGCACGTGAACGACTGGACCAATTTCTTGACTTTCTGAATTTAAGTACTGGGTTTCTGAAACTTAGTATGGAGGTCAATTCAGAAGTTATACACTTCTTAGACATCTGTATACAAAAATACAATACTAACCATAGATTTATTTCAATCCTGTTTAGGAAACCTACTTATTCAAACACTTTATTACACTTTGACAGTTGCCACCACACACATCAGAAAACATCACTGGTAAAAGGACAGGGGGTTAGATTGGCTAGAATGGTAAGTTAATATACTACCTTTATTGATGAGATGGACAAGCTAAGGACGATGCTTACCAGACGGGGGTACCCTGGTCCTTTTGTGGACCCAATTTTAGATGAAGTGAGAGAAAAAAGATTGAGTGGACATTTTTTTCCACTATTAGGGGTCACACAAGATCTAACCTCATTAGACGGAAGAAAAACCGAACCCTTTTCAGATGCCATGGTGTTAACTTTCAACCCCTTGTTCTATAATATTAGGGATGTCCTGTACATCAACTGGACTATTTTAACAACTGACATTAATTGTAAATTAAAAATAGGGGAAAAGCCATCTGTGGTATATAAGAGAGATTCCTGTATTAAGAACTTGTTGGAAAGGAATAGATCAGATGTGGTAAAAGAACAAATGAATAGATGTGGACCTTGCCCACAGTGTCCATTTATTATTGAAACCAATAATGTGAAGTTGTTCAATCTCGCCGTTCATTCTTACACATGGGTTTGCAGCCGATCTATCGGCTCCGAGTCACTCGCTTTACTAGCTGAAGATCTCAGAGTAGCTCGAGGCCAAGTCCCTATCCCATGATGCTCTCTGTCCTACCTCAGATCTAGTTTGCCACTGCAACAGATCTGAAGTCGTTGGAGAGCTCGGGCCAATTTGTGAAAATTTTCCATCTTTTTACCTTTATAAATAAGCCTTTTGGATAATATACTGTTTTTTGGGCTAGTTAGCCTTTGTTTGCTTTAGTTTTTCAATAGTTTTGATGAGATTTCATCCTCTTAAGATTAGCTGCTCTTAGGCCTTTGGCCGTGCATTGGTTTATTAGTTCCCTATCCCTTTATAACGTGTGCTTAGGTAGTTCTTAGGATTTAGTGTCACTAGTAGTGTATATTTAGCTTCTATTAGATAGCTTAGAATTTTTTACAGCTATACTTAGCTGTTACAGTTGTTATAGTTTATTACTGTAGTTAGTTTGCAGTGTGTGTGTGTGTGTGTGTGTGTGTGTGTGTGTGTGTGTGTGTGTGTGTGTGTGTGTGCTGTTATTCTACAGTGTTTTTTTTCCAGTTTAGAGTATACTGTTGGTGTTTCTTCTTAGCATAGCTGACCAAAAGGAGAAGCAGAAATCAGGATTTAAAAAATGCCCAAAATGCAGGCAGAAAATTTCAATCACTGATGCCCATGTAAATTGTCTCTATTGCTTGGGGTCCAGTTCACCTCCAGGAGGATTGCTCTATCTGCCATTCCTTCAGTAGTTGTGTTTTGCTTGAAAGAAAAAGGAAGTTGGTGGATAGAGGGTTATTGAAGAGAGATTTTCAGGAGTTCTGAAGGCTGACCAGACCACCAAGTCATCGAAGGGGTCGAAGTCTTTCAACGCTTCCACAGACCCCAAGTCATCAGCTCCGAGTCGTACTGTGAAGGTGCGGTCGCCAGCTCCGCAGTCTTCGGAGCCGTGCACCGAGACAGTGTTTTGGAGCCGATCCCCGGTCTTGGAACTGATCTTCGAAACCTTGAGATCGCCTATTCTTCAATCGGTGGCTTCTTTGGTTTCTTCGTCTCATTCTTCGAGGGGCCCTCTCTGATGTGGATGTGGACCGGGTGGTGCAGAGGCTTCTTGAGAGCCCAGCACTGGCAAAATTGTTATCAGCCTCGACCCAAATGGTTTCAGAGCCTAAGACCATTGCTCCTGCTGTGACTACTACTCCTCTGAGCCGAACCGAGCCTTCGGAGCCAGGGGAGGAGGATCTGATGATTGTGGAGCTGAGGCCTGTTAGAGTGACATTGGCTGCATCAACCCTGACTTCTTCGGTACCATTGGAAGAGTCTGGGAGCCGACACACTCTGGTCTGCTCTGGGGGGGGGTCAAACCGATGCGTCGGTTTCGACCCTTCCTCTCGGAGCGTCAACGCGGATGAGCTCGGCTCCATCCTCTGGCTCAGAGTCCACTGTCTCTGCGCCGCGGAGGTTGCCATCTTCTTCGGAATCAGCGGCTTCCTTGGATCGGAGCAGTGGAGCCTTCGATGCTATGAGGAGGGTTATGTCGTCCAAGACACGCACGTCATCAGGTCCCTCCTCCTCCTCCCATAAAGTGCTGCTTTCTGCCTCTACATCGCAGGTCCCTGTGAAGCGGCAAGATCTGGAGCCTCAGGTAACCCCATCGGGTGACCCTTGTCCTACTGAAACCTCACCAGAAGCTCCGACTGAAGAGGTTCCCATGAAGAAACTTTGTAAGAGGAGGCATTTAGATTCCCTGTAGGAGTCTTTGACATCAGACACCAACTTAGAGGAATTAGAAGGGTCCCCACAGTCCACCTCAGAGGATATCTCTTTTGCTGATATCCTGGAAGTCCTTAAGCAGAGGGGTGATTGGCAGTCCGTTAGCCCTACTGAGGATAAGTCTGTGCTCCTGAAGGCCTTTGGGTCTCAACCTTCCACCTCCTGGGTGACTCCGCCCCTCGACAAACTAATGGAATTGGTTGCTTGAAGGGCGTGGGAGTCTCCTGATAGTATGGAACCGGTCCCTATGAAGCCCAGCAAGTTTATCACCTCCCCCCAAGACAAGATGTTCCTCACTAATGGAGTTCCGGTTGATGCCATGGTGGTGGCGGCAGCCACCAAGAAAGAGATGTCCAAAACCTCCTCTACTGTCCAACCACCTAATAGGGATTCCAGGACTATGGACAGGTACGGAAAATGCATCATTAGTTCTGCAACCTTTGCTATGTGATTGCTTAACTACTTGACTCATTTTTCCTGTCTTCAAAGAGATCTCCTAAAAGAGCTTGGAGATACTCTGCAGGGTAGTACAGATGGCGGTGTCTCTGAGAAGGTCACAGCCCAGCTTAATACCTTTAATTCCACAGTTAACACGTCCATGTGGCTCATTTCCTCTGCAGCCGATGGTTCAAGTCGGGCAGCGGGTTCAGCGATAGCTCTTCAGAGACATTCCTGGATGCGCTTATGCTCCTTTGCGGAAGCCTTCAAGTCTTCCTTTGTCAACACCTCATTCAATGGCTCATCTCTTTTCGGGCCCAAAATCAAGGAGACTCTCACTAGGTGTGAGCAAGAGGGAAAGACTCTATCTGCGTAGGAGTCCTTTTTTTCCAAACCTACCAGACCATACCCCAAAGGGCAGAAAGGTAGAAAAATGTGGTTCCGAAAGTCCCAAGGAGCTTTCCAGAACACACTTAGTGAACCCCCCACCCCCCCAGTGGCAGAGGAGGGGGTAATAATGGAAGATGCCACCCCGGCAGCAGAGGGGATCCACAGAACCAGGGCAACAGGGATCAGTTCCTTGGTAAGCCCTATCAGCGCTCCTGAAAGGAAGCCCACCTGTCCTACTCTGGAGGCAGTTGGAGGTCACTTGACTTTGTATCTGGATGCCTGGCTAGAAATTACAAGAGGTTCTTGGGTACAAAGCATCATTACCAGAGGTTACGTCATCCCATTCTTAGAAACCCCAACTGTTCGGAAAAAAATCCCAGCTGTTCCACCCAATGTCAAGGATCAAGCAGCCATAGAAATCCCGAGGCTGCAGGAAAAGAGAGTCATCCAGCCAGTCCCAGCAGACCAGATAGGATCCGGAACTTACTCCAGATTCTTTAGTTCCAAAGAAGACGGGACTGGAGGCCCATCTTGGATGTCAGCAGACTTAACACATTTGTAAAGAAGGAGAAGTTCTGGATGGTCACGCTTCAGTCTATTCTCCCATTCCTCGGAATGGGCGATTGGATGTGCTGTATAGATCTCAAGGATGCGTACTACCATATCAAAATGGCCAGTCCATCCAGAGATCATCTGCATTTCTGGCTGGGAGCCAGTCACTTCCAATTCTGAGCACTGCCCTTGGACTCACAACAGCCCTCAGAGTGTTTGCCAAATACATGGCAGTGGTTACGGCTCACCTGAGGCATCTAGGATTTCGAGTGTTTCTGTATCTGGATGACTGGTCCTTACCACTACCTCCAGGCATCAACTAATTCTGTCCAGCTATCACACACTCAATCTCTGCTCTCAGTTAGGCATCACTATCAATTTCAAAAAGTCTGTGTTGTCGCCATTGCAGTGTATCTCCTTTATCAGAGCAGAACTAGACACCACCACCACCACCACCATAAAATTGCCCCTGGGCAGAATAGCCGCTGTCTGAAACCAGGTCTCAGACATTTTGCAGAGAAGAAAAGTACCGGCCTCTCAAGTACTGAAGTTACTAGGTACCATAGCAGCTACGCTCATAGCAGTTCCTCTGGGGCGTATGCACATGAGGATTCTTCAGTGGTTACTCTTCACCCAGTGGTCTTACCAACAACTTCCGATGTTATTCTTAATCATGATTATGGACTCTTGCAAGAAGGATCTTCGCTAGTGGTTGACAGGCCACCAGGTTACAATGGGTCGACCATTTGTTTCTCCCCTGCCTTCAGCCACGGTGACCACGGATGCTTCTCTGATAGGGTGGGGGGGCTTTTTCAGGGAAGGACAGCCCAAGGCACCTGGTCGGAGACAGCGTCACAGTTGCACATCAGTGTTCTGGAGCTGACAGCAGTGCTTTTGGTGTTGCAGCACTTCCACGACTCTCTTCCTCTAGGGATGATTGCAATACAGACAGACAACATGTCTGTGGTCTGGTACATCAACAAGCAAGGGTGAATGAAATCTTAGCCCCTGTATCGAGAGGCCTTGAGAATTTGGCAGTGGGCAGTATCCACTGGGTGCTTTCTGTTAGCAATGCATATCCCAGGGAAATCCATCGTGATAGCGGGCAAACTGAGCAGAGCCATTCTGTTACCACACGAGTGGTCTCTCAAAGATGAAGTTGCAGAGATGATTTTCCACAGATGGGGCCAGCCTTGCTGCGACCTGTTTGCATCCCCTATGAATGCCAAATGCAGAAGCTACTTTGCCCTGAATCCCCCTCTGGGGAACAGCTCAAGGGACTCACTCGTACACGATTGGCCCCCTGGACTCCTGTATACCTTTCCACCTATACCCCTGATTCCAAAATTCTTGCAGAAAACCAAAAGCCTTGGAAGGACTGTAATCTTAATAGCCCCATTTTGACCTTGACAGATTTGGTTCCCCTTCCTCCGACTGTATCAACTGGAGGAACCTTGGATTCTGGACCCAGTCCCATTCCTGCTGACACATTCGTCAGGGGCCCTCCATCCCTCCCTTCATTCTCTCAGACTGACAGCTTGGTTGCTCCGATTCCCAACCTAGCCAGGTCACACGAATTTTCATCTGAGGTACAGCATATTCTTGTATCTTTGCATAAAGCTTCCACCAGAAAGTTGTATGCTAGGAAGCGATTTGCCTTTTGGGCCTCCCAGAATAACATTGATCCTTATGTTGCCCTGATTGCTAGTATCCTGGAATTCCTATCTAAGCTTTTTCATGAAGCTGCTGAACATAAGTACATAACATCTTTATATTCATATAAGGGGATATGGTAATGTTCACTTGAAACAAAGATTCAACTGTTTTAGTAGCTGTTAGTTTATATTGCCATATGTCAGTTATGTGAACAATTTTATATTGGGAAAACGATAAACAGTTTGAACAAACATATTTACCAGCACTTATATGATATGAGGAAAGGCAATTTAAACAACACCCTGGTCAAGCACATTATTGAGTTTCCACATCATCATTTTAAGTTTTCAGTTTTAGAGCAAGTACATAAAGACGGCAGCAAGGGAGGGCCAACTGACCTATTCCTTGAATACAAGGAGCTGTTATGGCAGCTCAGATGTAATGCCACACAAAAACCTGGTTTAAACGACATGATATCTATTTCTTGCTTTTTAAAACTTGTCTGAATTTCATGTGTGAAGTCTGTCATCAATAATTCTGTTATGAATAGCTATACTGGTCATAATTAATTTTGGGAATATAGTATAT
Organism: Protopterus annectens; assembly: GCF_019279795.1. NCBI lineage: Eukaryota > Metazoa > Chordata > Ceratodontiformes > Protopteridae > Protopterus > Protopterus annectens. The sequence goes on along the minus strand of NC_056729.1, from coordinate 13,740,003 downwards.
ATAGAGAGAACTTCTATGTGTTGCCTGCCTCATTTCTGGATCATTTTAATACAATTCTATATATATTGTTTAGGAGTTGATTGATTGTGCTATTAGCTTATGAAGTTTTTAGTTGTTAACATGTGACATACTAGGTTATGTATTTAATGGAGTGTTTAATTTTTAGATTGTATTCTGAAGAAGTTGTGAGGAGAATGCCAACGAAAGCGCTCAAAGTGTTTTAGTGGATCTACCAGAGTGTTTCCTTGCTTCTACAACTTTCTTGGTTTTCCTCTTTGAAAGCAGAAACAGGTCACTTTCCATGCATTCACAAAATACTACAAATCTTAAACTTAGCCAAAGAATAGTATAGTCTTACCAAAACCTGCCTACAAAGGATCCTGTAACATATTACCTCCTCTTTTGTTCTTTGAGATGCTATCCTAGTATTATGATTTACTGTTAAATCAATTCATCCTGAAGTAAGATAAGGCCGCATGAGATGCCTTAGCAGTAGATCAAGAGGCCTAACAACAAAGATCCCCACCCTCCTTGCCCTTTTGTTGAATCTGGTAATGAATGTTAAACTTGTTGGTCACTGATACAAGCTTTTATAGTTTATTTTGTTAGACTGTTCTGTGTTATGTCAGTTACAAACAAAATGTTTATATCTTGACAAACACCTTCCTACTTCTCCACATATAGGTATGAAATAAAAACTTCTGGAGAGACTGTTTTTCATTCACTTCCTTTACCTTATAGTTATGCATTTTTGTTAGTATTTCTTGTACTGTTACTTGAACTCTTTCTGCAGCCATGTGCTTTCAGACGTACAAATTTTTTTGAAGCAGACTCATAAGCAAAACCACTCTCCATTTGGTTGTCATGTCTTCTAGGTAAATTGCTTCTTTCATTAAACTCTCTTGAGAGATACTGTTATCCAGTTCTTAATAAAATTACCAGATGAGAACGTTGATGCCTTTCATATATGCCAGTGCTGTCCTGTAGTGCTTGATAGTGGGAATCCTTCAGAGCAGAACAGTCACATTTCAGTGTAGTTAGTACCACATGATGGCAGAATATACTGATTTGCAGTTACCTTCTATCCTGTGTGTCACAGTTTCTTTTTTAGCCTTCCAACCTTTATTTCACTTGTGTAATACAAGTGTCACATGTAAGTCAAAACATTAAAATGGACAACAAAAATATTGTCAATTTGTGCACAGAGAAGTAAAAGAATCTTGGTGAGGGAAATGTTACAGCAGTTTAGCTGTTCAGTAATAGTTTCCTACACCACAGAAAAGGGTCCATAGTATGTCCTGCAGTTTCCCATCATTCATTCTTGGGACTGGAATAGGAATAAAAGTGCCCTTTTATTAAGATGTTGTAGTAGCAGCTGTCCGGTTAAACACATCTTCTCAAGTACTGCTGTTCTTTTATCCTTTGCCATTGCCCTTGTAATGCATTTATTGGCTATGTTCAGCTCTGTGTTTCAAGTACTCGTTTTGCAGCTAGCAACTAATATGTTTTTTCTTTTATTAACTGGATTATTTCCAGTGAGCAAAATACTTATTTACAAGTAGCACAGGGAGACAAGTTGTAAAGTAAAAAAAAAATGGGGATAATTTATAAAAACTAGTAAGCCTAAGCGGCATGCCTTTGGAATGAAGCTAGATTGCCTGTAGTTAGAGGGAGCATGAAAAGTACCCTCAGACAGTATCCAGACATTATAGTTGAGAGGCGTCAGTACTATCCTCTATAATACCACCAAGCCATCCATTTTTACAAAAATGTGACCAGGCATATACAGCACACATTTTTTTCATGTATCATTTCTGCTGGTCTGTGGACCCTTTTCAGCCATGACGTGGGAATTAAATTTAGGGGTTAATGTATAGAGAAAATCTTTATACTCAGAGAAAATCCACACACTTATCCTGGGAAAATGAACAGTCCACGCAGACAGTGAGAAGAGGTCAGAAATAAACCCTAGATCCTGGTCCTGAGAGACAAGAGATCATACCACTCTGCTACTGAGATCTTTTTATGGGCAGCTTAACCGAGCTGTTTTAGTGAATTTGATTTTTGTGAGTGTTGCATTTGAGTGAAATGATGTGTGGTTAAATACTGCAGTGAAATTATATCTGTCTGAATGATGAGTTTAAAGGAAGTAACATTTGGTTAAATGTAATTACTGTAGAAGTTGTTCTAGCCAATGACTGTATGGTTAGAGATGCTATTAGTTCTGTTTTTTGGGTGTTTTTATGGGTAGATTTGGGTTTAGACATTGGGTTTGAGTTAGATTTAGGTTTATTTTTAACATTAGTATTTAGGGTTGTGGTGTATATGGGTGAGATTGTGTCTTGTATGTGGACTCTCTCATAAGAAGCACTGGATAATTTTGTGTATTGTGTGCATTTTCCGATGAATTCAACTTTCAGTCTTTTATTTAGAAATATTTTTGACCCCCCACAATAGCTGACCATCAAATTATCTTTGTCAATGCTATCATGTCCTCCCCCACCCACACGTATCTTCTTGGCAGACCCCCAGTGTTCCCTTCACCTTTCATTTGGCCTATCTGCCCAGTACTGTGTGTTAACCCCACACTTGCATAGGCTGAGCATGCAGTGAGAGAATCGTGTTGAGTGTGAACCTTGCCCCCAGACATTGGGCGGACCCATTCTAGTCGGTTTCTTTCACCCCCCCCCCCCCCAGCCCAGCATCATGTCCAGGGACTCCAGTCATTTCCAGATTCCATTGGATAATGCTGTGGCACCCCCCCCCTCCCCCAGATAGGCAGTTGGCTGTAGTCTGGGCTTTTATCCCTTCACTCCCCCAGTGCAGTTCTTTTTATCCTTTTTTGTATTTTTGCGTTTTAGCTGTTGTAAGTTGATTAAGTTGTATTCAAAGAGATGTCCTATAGCCATTGAAATTGCATTGCTTTCTAAAGCAATTTTTTTTTTTTTTTGCATTTATGTATCAGTTTTTTTTTCCCCTTTGGAGCTTCACTTTGTTTCACTGTGTGCATAACAGTGGTGTGCAGAATGAGGTGTTATGCTGCTATATATATATATATATATATATATATATATATATATATATATATATATATATATATATATATATATATATGGTTCTACCTCACTTCACCGACACGCCGGAACATCGACAGGGAAATCGCGAGCCCCAGAAGATCGACAGCGCAGAAGACCGACGCGACGGGACCAAGAAGATCGACAAGCAGAAGACCGACCCGACGGATGAAAGCACCGGCCGAGGATGCCGAAATGGGAAAAGGCTGTGTAAGTATGCGGTAGTGACGGACGTTAGGGTGCGAGTAAGGTAAGTGGGGATAGGGGTGGGTTAAGTGAGTTAGGGTTAGGGAGCGGGTCAGGTAAGTGTGCGGTAGTGATTGTGTTTGGGTTAGGGGCGGGATAAGTGAGTTAGGGTTAGGGAGCGGGTCAGGTAAGTGTGCGGTAGTGACGGACCTTAGGGTTAGGGTTTGGGTCAGGGTTGTAGGTAGTTGTGTATGTGTGGTTTAGTGTGGGTTTGTAGGGATTTTGGTGTGCTTGTGTTGTGTATGTGGTTTTTGGATGGGGAATGTGTTTAGGTTGTTGATTGTGGTGTGTGAAGTGTATGAGGTTTCGTGTTTGTGTACCGTCGGTTATTTCGTTGTCGGGCATGTGGGATTTCGTGTTTTTGTACTGTCGGTGATGTGGTGTCGGTGATTGCATTGTCGGTGTTGTGGTGTTTCGTTTATGTGAGGTAGAACCATATATATATATATATATATATATGACAGATGAATTATTTTTTCTTTTTTTTTGCATATCTTCTGTAAAATGATCCTCTTTATGTAAGTAAGTTGTAGTCCTCATAAAATGCAGCTAAGTTTTACTTGTTTCTTAACAAGGAAAAAAAATGAAGACAACAACAAAAAACAGATCAATGTGTTTTAGCAAGCATTTGATTATACGTGGCAGTCTGCCATTAAGTTCAAGTCCCCTGAATATCACTACAGGCATTCATTTCGACTTGACAATACTTACTTTATTGCATTGCAAACACCTACAGTATGTCGATGGCTATAAAGGTCTGTTGCTGAAGGCCAGTCAGTTCTGTATTAGTTCTCCAGCCGACAGCATGTAGATTTGTATCTTATTTGTAGCTCTGCAAGTGTGTTGTTCTCACACACGGTGTGGTCACTACAGTAATGTCTGCAGAGTTGGTTATTGTGACATTTTGAAGTCTGCACCTAAACAGCATGCCTTTTGCATCGTAGGGGACTGTAGCAGCTTCATTCTGTAGCTTGTTTATCATGCGATTTGAATGAAAGAAGTCAGTCTCTCTCCTGACCATTACCTATTCTTGTAACCTCCGTGCCCCAGAAGGTAAAAATCAGGTTTCTTATAATCAGAAATATATATCCTAATTGCACTCACCAGCGCTGCAACCTGTATCACTTCTGGGCTTTATTTTCACACTTTTCTTGCCCAGTGTTAGGAAATAGCTGCCTGGTTGTTGTTCATAGGTGTGTATGTAAGAGAGAGAGAGAGACTGAAAATACGCACAAAACAGAGAATGCAATCATAATTGTATTATATTTAGATTTCTGTTTACATTGCAGTCTATTTTGATATTCATTGCACTTGTTTACTATTATCTCTACGTGGCTTTACACTAATTGTATTTGTTACTCTACTGACATTTTTGTATCAGATTTATTTATTTATTTTTAAGTTATTATAACAGTGTTTGGATCTCTGGTTCTATTCTTTGCTAAGGTGCCTTTGATGCAGATTCTTTGTGCCCTGCCTTTTTCTGCAGGGTTTTCGCTAGGGTCTTCAGTTTCCTTTTTCATTGTTCTTTTTAATCCTCATCTGTCTGCAGTCAAGTCCCTTCCCTCTACCCTTATTAACCACGTCCCCTTTTTTCAGCAGGCCTCGGCCATAGTACTGAAAGAGTGGACAGTCAAGCAGCAGTGGGACATCATGTTACATGGTTTGACTTTTGTCATATGCTTCCTCTCTTCTCTGTCATTGCATCTTGGCATGCCTCTCAACCTCTAAGCACAAGACATTAGAACAAAGCCACAAATAATGGGGGTAAAAGTCCAAAATTGGAGACACATTTGAAATGCTGCTCTTATAAACTCAGAAAGTTGTTAGAATAATATGTTTTGCATTAGCATGCATTTTTGTGAAGAATATGAAGTCTGAAACTCAAATGTTTGTCATTTTCTGACATCAAGTATTCATGATTTGTCAGAAAATCATAAATTTTATGAGGAGCAAAAATACGAGTCAAAAATCTGAAAATTCTGTGAAAATCTGGACAGTTGAGAGGTATGCTAACTTGGTAGAGAGACTTCTAATGGCGAAGTGATGGATGCTGCAGCATCTCCTCCTTTGGGAACCTGGCTTCTCAAAGCAGACATCCCCACCAGGTTTCCTTCATAAGATCAGAAAATTATTTGATGGGATACAACTGGCAGATACCCAAATGACGTCTCTGTAAGGATGGTTGATCTGACCATGGTAAACTGGTGTCCCATGCATGATTGGTTCTCTTCCTTAGAAAATGCAAGAATATAAGGATTACCTGGTCAGTCTAGGGTGGGAACAAGTCCATCAACTACACCACAACAACCAGAAAAAGCTCAACACTACCAAGTAATATTGCCTTACACCCAGTGGCATCAGAGACCTGAATAGGATAAAGCAGGTATCAGAAAATGAATGAATGTATTGTTAATTATTTATAGTGATACAATCTATTGCTTTATACATTTGCAGAGTTTAAAATGTTCACTTTATGAATTTAGTCCATATTATTTTGTGTTAATACATTTAATATTAGACATTTGAAGTATATTACTTTATAATTTATTTGGTTAGTTCATTCTCACTTTTACATTTTAAATCTTTGCGTATTAGTCTGTGAGGTGCTTTTCCAAGTATTATAATAAAGCTGACTTCACTTGAAGGTTGTATCTCGTACTGCTAAATCCAATACTGTTTTCTTTTTGTTCATTATTTTTTGTCTCCCGTTAAGGCCATTTTCATATAGGCATTTATGCCTGTGTCTTGCTGTGGACACTTCGTTGGTAGCCTTACTATGCTGTTATAAAAAGCTGTTGCTGACTTGAGATTACTGTTATTGCTTATAGTTGCAGCTATATATAGCTGTTTGACTTATTCAAAGTGTTTTAAACAGTGATAGTGGGGTTAGCAGAAGTGGCTGCTGTTACTAATCCATAAAAGAAAGGGACATGCTTAGATGACAGTTAACATTTGTTACACAGGTAAGCATGTTAGGTTCCAACACCTAATTTCATGATTGAACCAAGATCACTGTCTTGTGAATAACATTAATGGCTTATAACAAAACGTTCTCTGGCTTAGTTTTTTCGGCTGGGGTGCCTTCTATATAGAATATGTACATCTTCCCTATCTTTGTATGGGTTTTCTACAGACATTTCGGCTTCCTCCCACATCTCAAATAAATATTTCAGATAGATAGACAACTTTATGGTGTGTGTGTGTGTGTGTGTGTGTGTGTGTGTGTGTGTGTGTGTGTGTGTGTGTTTAAATCTGTGCTTGTGCGAGATATAGGTATATAAGAATGGCCTGGCAATGAACTTTGTTCCCTGTTTGTCTAGTAAGCTCTGTAGATGGTGATGGCTGTTCATGGGGTTGTTGTAGATGTCAGATGTCACTCATCTTCATTGAATGAATGGATTACTAAATCATGCATGCCACTAATCTGGAAAAAAGCAACTGTAATACAGTTGCATAAAAGTAGAACATGTAACAGCTTTAACAGTTTTAGACCACACCTTCCTTACTCGAGAAAGCAGTAGATGTATAGCTACACAAACCAGCTCCAAACCCATAATCTGCTTTCAACCTCACAGTATGATATTCAACCACAGCATGAGGCTGATATGGCCCTACTAACCTTTACAGATATGAAAAGACCTCAGCAAAATGAATGTCATTCTGTTTATTTACTTCCGTATTTAATTGACCTGTCAGTAGCCTGTATACCTTCAACAAGTATCACCTGCCTCACAAGTATCCTTATAATTGTGACTGTCAGCCATCTGTAGTCATAAAGCCAACCAACAAGGACTCGTACTCGCAAAGTTTTTGCTCTTTATATTTGTTAATAACATGGAGGCTGGATTACCCACATTCATTTGGTGTTCAGTATGCTGATGATTCAGCCCTTACCCAGTAGGTGAACACAAGCATAATTACAGCTTACTTTTAACTGCCTACAAATTTCTCTGATGAACTCATTTTGCTTGTTATATTCCATCACATTAACAGCCATGCTGTTTACAGCCACTGTAATAAAAATCAGCCATTCCCACCTGCTAACATCTACTGGCAAAGGCGTAAACCTTGAAGTACTGGCAGCATAAAGTATCACGCTAACACGTCTTTCAGCAACATTCTGTATAAAATGAATCCACTGCCTAATGCTCTAGTGTTGCTGCATCCTTAGTTGTGAGGAAGTTTGTGAATAGATTTGGATACACACAGTTTTTCTTCTAATTAGTCTAGTATTTGAATAACAAATCCACCACCACTTCCAGAGGTTTGAGGGATACTACATCTTGGAGCCACAAGTTAAAAAAAGACTGAAAAAGTGATGCAAAATATTAGCATATTTCTCTGTGAGACAGATGATATGCCAGTGATTATACCACAACCATCAGCACTTGTGTTCTCCTGCCTAAAATGTTCTGAAAGTCAGTTAGATGTTGCCTTCTCAGGTACAGGCACCAGACTGAAGGCTGAAGTCATTCACTAAATGTATCTTGTTCCTGATATTCTTTACTGGCCTTGTTCATATGGAAAACCATGGAAAGAATTATCATGGAAGTGATTAGCAATGACATAGGAAATCTTCAGGCACTGGACCATACCCAGTTTGGTTTTGTCAAAGTCAGGTCATGCCTACTGAACCAGATGGACTGATGTGAGAAGGTCACCAAGGCAATGGATGATGGCAAAATGGTGCATACTGCCTGTGTTGACCTAGCTAAGGCATTTGATACAGTACTTTACTTGGGCATTATAAAAAAACTCTTGGAATCAGGCATAAACAACTCTGTAACTCACAGGATAGCCAGCTGGCTCACAGACAGGACCCAGGAAGTTAGAATTGGAGAGACCACCTCCACAAGGAGGCTGGTTATCAGTGGTGTCCCCCAAGGTTCTGTGCTGGGTCCACTCTATTCCACTCTGACATCTATTTTTTGGAAGTCATGTCAAGGCCAATGTCAAGGGACCCTGTCTTACCATGTTTGCAGATGGTTGCAAGCTTGGAGCAATCATAGAAACTCTTCAAGATAGTAACATCTTACAGAAAATGAACAGAGACAAATGACTGTTAGGGCCATGGCTTAAAACCCAGTGCCATGAGATGCATAATAGTACTTTTTGAGAAGATGGCCTTCCAGGGGAAACTACATCACTGATGAAACATCCTTAAAAGTGGATAAACAGTAGTCAGGGATTTCAGGACTCATGTAGATAGTAGCATGAATTTCGACCAGTATGTGTCTCAGGTAGTAAGAAAATCATTCTGTGTCACTCAGCTTCTAAGTAAGGGCATGGCATCTACATCTAGGGAAGTCATTGTGCCACTGTAATCAGCTCTCATCAGACCCATCATTGAGTATGATGTCCCCTTTGGTATATACCTGAACAGGCACGTTCAACAACTGGAACATCTGCAGAGGTTCCTGACGAAAAGAATACAGGGAGTAAACAATGTCCTATGCAGATCACCGCAAAGCCCTATCTCAATTATGTTTCCTACAGACTGCTGAGAGGCGATTTATGCCTGGTATGTAAAGCATCCTTGGATCCCACTCTGATGAACCTTTTGCATATCCACAAAATAAACAGCATCAGAACTACTAGGTCTAAGGATTTAAACTTGTTTGTGACTTAAATTGGATGTGTAGGCAGGACGGTATATATATCTCAGAGAATCTCCATTCTCTGGAATAGGCATCCCATCTGTGTGAAGCAGAACCCTTCCATAACCCTATTCAAGTGCAACCTGGACCAGTGAATAGGAAATCAGAAATTCATCCTTGGTCTGACACCTATGTCTCTGATGGACAGCAGTTATATCTTGCCCTAACTAATATACTTCTCCTAAAATAATCTCTAAGGCACAATAACTGGTGGGTTACATTTGAGATGCATGGGGTTGGCTTATAAAGGCCCCAGTGGTCATTAGCCTAGTGCGCTCCTATGAACAATAGATCATTGCTCCACTATTACAACATTCTTGTGGCCTTCGTTTGAACTGAATGATGCTGTTTTTTATCAAACTTGAACAACATGTACATTGTTAACATAAGTATGTGGAGGGTGCACACCACAGTTATCAAGCCCGGTACCCAAGCTCCAAATCATAGCTATCTCAGAATCTGTGTAAATATTTCACTCAGTTATATTGCCCTCACACTCTCTAATTGTCAGAGTTTTGGAAGAGTCACACCCCAGACTCAATCAGATTACTTTTCTTGCAATATCACAATATAGAAAGTTGTATTAACAGCAGTCTCACCTAGAGATAGTGATGGAGAGCCAGATTGCACCTCTTTTCCTTAACCATTTTTATTAAAAGTTTTAAAACCATATATAATAGGCCACAATGGACACCGAACTGGTATAACAGCATCAATATGTAAATACATGGCTTACTCTTCTGACAGTTAGTATGAGTATGGTCCTCATCACACCTTTACATTTACCGTTTCCATCACTAGAATGGACCATTTTTAAGTGCTTAACTGATGGACTCCCCAGACTGAGTAGTTTGTAACTGCTCTCGCATTCCTCCTACAGCACTCACAAGGCTACCTAAACTGTGCCCTTCTTGCAGAGACATGTTTTCATAATGGGGCAATTTACTCTAAACTGATTGCCATTATTCCAGTTTGTCATATGAAATATATTCATTAGATTTATGACTAATTAAACTGGTTTTGGACTGTAGCCATCCCACCTTAGTCATCAAGATGCAATCTCTAATGGAGTTGGGACCATGTGCAGAAGATCGCAACAAATAAGGTCTCAATTTACTTCGTAACAAGAAAACAGTAAGAGTTGGAAGGAACACCTTAACATCTAGATGTTATACTTGCAGCCCTGTTGGATATCTTTTCTGTCTCCTCTGTGGGTTACACTTCATTGCTGTCATCTATTCCTTTCAAACCACTTGTTTCCATGTAAGCTACATATACTTCATTCAGGATTTCACCCATCACTCAACTGTGGGCATTCAAAGCATACACACACCATAAGATCATGGTCATGGCTACAATGGCATCATCAAACATCAAAGCCATATTTACAGGATAACGACAGAAAGGCTGGCAATTGGAAAGAAGTGTAAACAACTTGTGATTTGAAGGAACCACTTAAAATTTTGTGTCATCCTGTTATTTAAGACAAAATTTGGTATTTTCTGGCAAATTCCCAATACATGAGAGGTGTAGAAATATGTATTAATGCAACATTAAAATGCATGTTTTTTTATTTTAGTATGTAGCTTCCTTCTTCAGGATACTCTAGCTGTGCAATGCTATGCTGGGCTTTCCTTTTAAACAAAATGAATTAAATAGTTTTGCAAAATGCATACTGTATATTTCTTTAACTTCTATTCACAACAAGCATGTACATATAATTTTTCTCATGACAGAAGTACATATTGTTTAAAATTAACATGTTATGGTATTATGACATCAGAACTAAAATTATTTCTCCCTGTAAAATGATATTTTCAAGCATTTGAAATGATCAGACAGAAAATAAGAGTTATAAGGAATTCCAGAAAACTTGAAGAAATACAGTCAAAGACAAGGCCTCCACTGGAAATAATTCTCTTATTGGATACAACCCAAAAAAGGTTAAGTGCTTTTGTCCCCATGCAGTTACAGGGGACTTCTTCAGAAGTTAAACCATCTGGTTTAACCAGTTTAAATAATTAAAATCAAAGATCTACAGAAAGCCAACTTTTCAATTTCCTATTTGGACCATACCAGTTGCCACCCATCATACCAAAAAAGATCAGTGGTAAAAGGACAACTGGCAAGAGCGGCACAGATTATAAGTGATGATAAGGATTTTACAGTTGAAACTGATTTCATTATTGACATGTTTAGGAGAAGGGGTTATCCAGAATTTTTATTGGAGAATATAAATAGAGAAGTTCAAATGAAAAGAGCTAAGGGGATATTTAAACCAAATTTAAGTCAACAGTCAATATATTTTGAAGGAGGACATGTAAATGATTCTATTAATGAAGAGGCAGAAAGTAGGAGAGACAAAATGATTTTCTCATTTATTACGACATTTAATAAAGACAGTTTGGCAGTGGCTAAAATAATGAATAAAAACTGGGCCCTTTTCAACCTGGATCATGCAGTTTCAGTGAGATTAGTTGGCAAGCCAGTTTAGTTTTCAAAAAGATAGAGCCCTTAAAAACCTATTAGAAAATAATTGGTTCATAGATAGGTTCATAGAATAGTACTAGGCTAATTGCCCTTATGAGCCATTTTAAGCCTAGGCAATTATCCCTTGTGAGACTCAAACTCTGCACCTTGAGTTTGTAAGGCAAACACCTTAACCATTAGGACACCCTCCCAACAATGGGATATGAAAAGAACTTTAAATGTGGGATGTGTAGGCAGTGCCCCCACGTTATCAGAATGGGGGTGAAATTCAAGTTGGGTGACCGTCAGTGTAATATACAGTCATTATACTTGTCAGACAAAAAATGTTGTTTATGCTGCGAAATGCTTGCATTGTCCAGTACTCTATGTAGGAAAAACCTGTAGAAGATTCGGAAAAATGTATGAACATCTAAATGATAGAAAAAATGGCAAATGTACAAATGCATTATCAAAATGTATAACAGAATATAATGAACATATATTTGTTTTTTTTCTTTTTTTGTTCTGCAACAGATAGTTCTAGATAGTCAAGGGTAGTTTTAAACAAAACATTTAGAATTATGGCAACTCAGGCTAAATGCATTTGAGTGTCCTGGCTTGAATTAATATACTAGCGTCAGTTGTTAACTAAAACTCATGCACTTTGAGGGTTAATAATGTTCTTTATTCAATTGCTTTATTGTCTTTTAATTTTGATTGGATTGATTGTAATTGAAGACATTATTTAAACTGGTTAAACCAGATGATTTTAGTTCTGAAGAAGTCCCCTGTAACTGTATGGAGGACGAAAGCGCTTAACGTTTTTTTGGGTTGTATCCAATAAAGGGAATTATTTCCAGTGGAGGCTTTGGCTTTGACTGTATTTCTTCAAGTTTTCTGGAGTTGTATTGTGTGTTCTTAGTTATAAGGAATTAATTGTCAATTGGTGCTCGGTAACACCGGATGTGTCCGTTGTTCTACCATTGTTTTTAAAAGCACAATCTATGTACACTTTGTAACTAAATATCCATATCTTTTCTCAAATTATCTGATTTCAAAATGACAGAAAGTTTCAGAGATGGAACCTTGTACCGACAGGCACTACCAGTAGCATACTTTAGAATATACCAGGCTGCTGAGTTCCATTACATTTAGTTTCTGTGGTGGGTGGATATACATTTATTTATTTGGTTGTACTAACAGAAGCACTCTGTAGTATAAACCACTATAAAATTAGTTTAATTTTCCTAACCCTCATTTTCATTACCCTCTTCCTTAGAAATGAGCATCATTGTATCATGCTTAGCAAAGCCATTTGATTACCTCTCCAACAATGTACCGACCTGCTTCTTGGATGTCAACTCTGCAAGTTCCTCCAAGAATGTTCATGTCCTTCCCTTGCCTCTAACCTCTTCAGATAACCGCCCAAAATACAGTCTAAGAAGTCTTAACTACTCTGCTCCACTTCTTCAATGCCCGAGAACCAGACGTCATTGCACTAACCATACCTTCTCCACCTTAGGCATCGAAATCTGGGAATTTCTACCTACTAATCTTAGACCTCACACCATACCCATCAACTTAAAGATCATCTCAAGTCTGAGTCAGTTTAAAAATGCTTTCCCTAGAGACACATCACATAATTTCCCACTATCCCCTTTACTAGTAAGGAGCATTTGTCTTTCTTACATTATTTTCCTACACTAATATGTGACATCTCTACCATACATATAGTTAATTTCACTGTGCCTTTGCTATCTTTTATAATTTGTGCTCTTCTTCACTGTTTTTACCATCTTCTTCTTCCATCCTTTAGCCATCCCTTTCTATTGTCCTCTATACTTTATTATTATTACTGTTATTGATTCATTTCTGTCTGCTCACATTTTGTTTGTAACTTGCTTGTCTACTATCATTTATATTTGTCCAGGCTGAGACTGAAATGGGACCGTTTGGATCAGTGCTCTATGCCAGTTTCCAAATTGAATGAATCAGTAAATAAATAAATAAATACAAATAAAATAACAATAAGAACATCAAGATGATGTCATAATAATAAAATAGCCATTTTAGTAGGTCTGAGACAAATCGGTGTAACAGAGTACCAGGTGTATTTAGTTGAAAACTGACTTAGAATCTGATACTTGACTTTTTCAGAGGGGGGAGTAATACAATCCTATAAGAGGTCTGACATTATGCCAAAAATAAAACTCATATGTATGTATCTGGAAAAGTGACAATTTTACGTCACTGGAATATTACCACTAGAAATTCTTGTACATACTAGTGCAGAATAGTTTAGCCAGTTTAAGCATTTGGCTGTTTTAAGTCCTTAAGGGGGAGAAAGGCAGTTTTTGGAGCAATCTAGATATGTCTCCTTGTACAGTTCTATGAAAGTTTTACTATGAACTTCCAAATTGTCACTACATTGTTGCAATGTGCCCAATTTCCAACATTTCAACAGATCTGTATATATTACTTTTCCCTGGGGTGAGGAATGCAGGACATATTTAGAATACATCTTTAGTGCTATGACGTTGCATGAGAAGTAATGTCTTTATTCATAATTAGTATTTGTTTTTTTTTCTGGCACTGGAAAATGCCACAATTTAATCTTTCTGTAGTGACCTTGTCAGTGTAACTCAACTAAATTCATTACTGAGCTACATGAATTTCCTTTGTTAGAATGACATTCTTGGGTACATTTTTATACCCAAGTCTCCAGGAATATGCCCCTGAAAGCTTTGATAAAACTGCAAAAACTGAGTGAGATATGGACTGTTTTAAGTATGCATGGAATATAGCGTTTTACAGGTATCTCATTTTGATAGCCTAGCATTTTACATCATACTTGGTTTCCATTAAATGCTGATGTAGAACTCCTGCTGTGGGTGGGGAATGGAGTACATTTTCAAAGAATATCCGTATTGAATTGACATCATCTCAAAAGTGAAATCATATATATTTCTCCTGATGTTTTATTTCACAGGATTTATACTACCCTTCCCACAAACAAAAATTTAAACTTGTATGCCTTGATGCATATTATATGAAGATAATGCTGTGTATTTGTTTTTATACATAAAATCATCAGCTAAGTGTAATCTGTAGTTGAGCCCCCTGACATATTTTCCTAAGGCATTTCCTGATCCATTTTAAATGCATTTGGAGATGTGCTTGTGCATTAGTAGGTATCAGCAGTCGGCTGCTCTTTTTTTACCATTCATTTCATAAGCAATGTATACATGTAACATTTATTCTGGCTGTCGTACTCCGCAAATAAAAGGTTCACAACATTGATGCTTTTTATGATATGAGACCTAAAAAAAGATATTTATTTCTAAAAAAAATGTTTTCTGATATTTTAAATTATATACAGGGAAAAAACAGACTAATATGTATACATTCAGCACTTTAAAATCCTGCTTTGTACTGGTATCCATGTGCCTTGACTTGCAAGTATAAGAAAATTTTAAAGCAGTATAGAGCTGCTATTATTTTGTAGGTAGGGACAGAATGGCAATTAAAAACTGACCACCATTTGCAAAACTTTCACATTAAAATGTGAAGTTCTCTTCAGAGTAATGAATATAATCACTATCAAAACCTAAATATGTAGTGTTGTAACTTCATAACTAAAAGTCCATATGTTTATGTATGAAAATGAAATTTTCATTCTTTTTTAAATGTTGTAGCATAAATATACATTGTGATTCATTTGTTCATTAAAGTTGATGCTGTTACCTTTAAAGTTGGAACAGTCTAAGGTTAAAAAAAAAAAACTAGTTATTCAGACTGACCACAATTTAATCTAAAAAAAAAATCTGGAACTCTGTTACATCACCACTAAATCCAGGCACAAAAAGCAACCCTTGTCCATATCCTGACAAAACACCTCAAGAAATTACCACTCTTCATTTCTCATTTTTTCAACACTATAGAGCATAGTACTGCTACTTTTTCCCAGGCACATAGCATCCCAAACCCTACAACTCCTTCAAAACTATCCTCCTGCTCCCACCATATCCTCCCCCTCCCCTAACAACCCCTCAACCCATTCTACACCCATGTTCATTTTAAACCCATTCCAACTGCCACAATAAAAATATTACTTCTAAAGCTTAAATCCTGCTCTAGAGCTCCTGACAACCTACCTGTACAATTCCTAAAACTAGCAGCCAAAGCTCTTGCCCACTGTATTGTCATACTTCTAAACAGATCCATTTAAGAATCTTTTATCCCCAAAATGTGGAAAAAACATATATACTTTGTCTTCATAAAGGTGGTAATAATATTGATATCTCTAACTTCAGACCAATAACCATTCTCTACCCATCTCAAAGATCTTGGAAAAATGCATACACATTCACATTCTAAACTTTTTGCTTCACAACCAAATTCTATCTCCCACACAGCACGGATTCAGAACAGGTCACAGCTTCACTACTGCCCTTATATCATTCATGGAAACAATTAACAAAAGCCCAAGACACTGGAAAATGTTCTCCTCCCTAGTCCTAGACCTCTCAAAAGCTTTTGACACAGCCTCCCACCTTTACTCCTAACCCAACTCTCTAAAACTGGTCTTTCCCCTTCCTCTCTTAAATAGTTCTCAAGCTACTTGGAAGACAGGCTACAGGCTGTTAAATGGCAACATTCCCTCTCTCCACATCTTAACATCTCTACTGGAGTTTCCCAAGGCTCCATACTAGGAACCCTTCTATTCAGCATTTTCATTCATAATTTTCATTCTTCACTTGGCCAATCTTCACTCATTCAATATGCAGATGACTCAACTATTATATGCTCTGCTGATTCCATTTCTGATCCATGTCAAATAACTCCATTGGCCTTTACTGCCACTGAGACCCTAGATATATAGTAAACATGTATCCCTTAACCCAAGCAAAACCAAGCTTATGCTATTCACTCCTACGAAGACTACCCCATTAAACAAATCTCAATTTACTATACTTTCTCAAAGTAATTCTGCTTTTGAGGTTGTTTGCCACGCAAAAATATTAGGGATAATAATAGACGAACACATGAAATTCGACCCACACATTCACCATAGCATTAGCAAATCACACCAAAAGCTAGGAATTCTCTATAGGCATAAACATTTCCTGAGCACCTCCACCAAACAAGTTCTAGCTTCCATTTACGTATTACCCTCTCTCTTATATGGTACTTCACTACTTATTAATCTTCAATCCTCCCTAAAAGCTAAACTTGAAACATCACAAAATCACCAAATTCACTACTACCGCAAAACACTTTACCCATCGCTGTACTGTTCTTCACTCTCTGAACTGACTTGAAGTACCTCTCCTACTTGCAGCTAACAACTGCACACAAATTAATCTCAAAACCTTCAAACTGCCCTGCTCTTACCCAGACTTTCAGCTTCTACTATCCATGTAGACCACTAAGAGATGAGACTCAGCACCTTTTAATAGTACAAAAATAAAACATGCCAGCTTCTGTTCACTTGTCAAAACATAGAATGCCATACCACTATCAGGACTACTCAAGATCTGGCCACTTTCAAAACCTCTCTAAGAGACTACTTATCTTTGATCTGGAATTGCACCTGCAGCTTGCCTCCTCCTCCTCTCAAAACCTGATGGCCTCCACTGAATGCTATCATTGATTTCTGACTTTTACTACTTATTAATAACAGTTGTAAGCCTTACTTTTCCTGCATTCTAAAATGGCTATGAAATGATCTATTTACCTTTGCTGCTTTGTCAATTTGATATTATACGTGTAATATATTCAATTGTTAAATATGTTACTTTTGCGGTATATTCTGTTGACTTGTATTCATTGCATTGTATCCATACAATGTACATGTACCTGTTACTCAGAGCTTTTCTCCTTGGGCCTCCACTGAAAATGGGCTCACTATGGCCCAGTTGACTACCCCGGTAAGCAAATGGAAATAAATTCAATAAAATAAAAATTTGTTGTCAGTTATCGTAGTAAAATTCCAAGGAAATGTTATGAGAATATGGCAAACCATTTTGGAGATTTCGTCCTTTATGTGCAGGTAGAAAACAACCAGATAGTTGCAAACAGGGACACACACTCCATGAATAATGGTAAGTAGTAAAAGGGTTAAAGTCTCCAAGTTTTCACTCTTAGGTAAACTTTCTCTGCAAGGTAGCATTTGTTAATGAATGTGACAGAGTCACTGTTCAATAGAGCAAAGAGGTTTGCATTTTGCATTTGATTTTTGACTTCATTCCACCTGACCTTGATGTATTCCAAGTCTTTTTAATAAGTGATCTGAAGTAGGGAGTTCATTTGTCAGCAACCTGTGGGTCTTGGATCCGATATCGGATCCGAGCCGGCAACTTGTTTCAAGCTAATGGATCTGAGCTCCTAGCTCCTCCCCTCACCCATAATCCCCTGCTAACCCTCCATGACGTCAGATCTAGTTTGCCGCGCTTGTGGATAGCTGGATTCCTGTGAACTCGTCTAGTAATTGGCAGTTAAGCTTAAATTTTCTGTCAACTTTCTTTTTTTTTCACAAAAATATTAAGTGTGTAAGTGTTAGGTTCCCTTTAGAGTAAAACTAATTTCTTTTAAGTAGTTCCCTCCCTTCACTGGTCGTTAGAGAGTGTGTGTTGTGTTTTGGGGCCTGTGTGTGTGTGTGTTACATTACTTTTTCTTTAAGTATGGCTGAGGCCCAAAAGCTATTTTTTCTAAATGTACCAAGTGCGGCCATAAGCTCTCCCTGGCTGATGGCCACACTCGGTGCGTTCGGTGCCTTGGGGTTGAACACCTCACCTCAGGCTGTACCATTTGTGCAGCGTTCAACCCCAGGGCACTGAAAGAGCGGAGGTCGAAGCTGGTCTTGGCGGGACTTTTACCCCCGGATTCGGCTTCGGCCTCCGCTGCTCCCGTGGCTCCACCACAGGCTGTGGTTGCTGCCATTCCTGCCCCCCTTCCTCTGACTGGGACTCAAACTCCCGTTAAAGTGTCGGAGGACAGGGAGGCCAGGAGGGAGAAACAGAGGGAGAAGCACCAGAAGCGGCGGGTCGAGACCTCAGTTTCGGCCCCGCCAGCTAAGCGGGCTTCTCCCTCCACTGCTTCTAGGTCTCCTCCTGCTCGGCTCCGATTCCCTTGTTTCTCCCCAGGGCCCGAGGAGGAGGAGGCCCGATCTCCATCGATGTCATCGAGGCGGCATTCCAGGCTTGCCTTGGTGACCTCTTTGAGATTGACCTTTAGTATGTCCGATGCAGACTTGGACCGGATGATGCGAAGGTTCATCCAGGCTCAGCTGCAGATGGGAGTGCTCTTGCCTTCCCCCCCCCTTCGGGGGGGAGCTCGACACCTTTTTTCCATCCTATTGCTCCTTCTCTGACCCGCTATCTGGGTTCGGAGCGTTCGGAGTCAAGCAGCGTTGGAGCTGGGGGTGGGTCGGCGCCGACAGTACTTGGTACTTCGGATCCAACCCTGCCCTCGAGCCTGTCGGATCCGACCTCTCGGAGCCTTGGCCCGAGCTTCGGATCCGAGGGATTCAGTGTGCCTTCTGCTCCGTCCAGGTTGGAGTGCACTGGTCCTTCGGATCCGATGGTCTCGGCGCCGGTTCCGATCCCTTCATCGGATCCGAGTGGGAGCCAACTTTCGGATGCAAGGGAGAGTGGTTCCCCCTCGGCTTTTGATGTTGTGGAGAGGGCTCTGTTGAGAGCATCCGGACCCCCGGTCCTTGTCTCGGCTCCTCCCTGCACTCCCTCTCTGCTGGGCCAGGCTTCCATCACCCGGCCAAAGGGACAGCCGGCTTCAATGTCCCAGATGGTTCCATTGGAACAGGATGTTGCTGGCGAGGCCTCCTCGGACAGTCCCCCTGAGGAAGTGCCCTATAAGCATAAGTACAAGAGGAGGCACGTGGACTCCCCTGAGTCCTTAACTGAGGACACGGACTTGGAGGAAGGGGAAGGCTCCCCAAGATCACCCCCTGAGGATGTCTCCTTTGGAGACATCATGGAGATGCTGAGGATCAGAAGTGGGTGGTCTGCCCCCAAGTCTTCCTCCGACGAGTCCATGTTTCTGGAGGCATTCGAAGCAGGCCCGTCTACCTCTTGGGTGTCCCCTCCGGCCGACCCCTTGGTGGACCTCATTACCACCAGGGCGTGGAAGGATCTGGACACCATGGAGCCAATACCAAAATGCCCGGACAGAATACTTAGCCCCCCCCCTCAGACCGATCACACTGGAGTAAGGGCTCCCCCGTAGATGCCATGTTGACGGCGGCAGCCATGAAGAGGGAACTGGCTCAGGAGAGCCCCTCAGTCCATCCACCGAGCAAGGAGTCCCGCTCGATGGACCGCTTAGGGAAGCGAGTTTTTAGTTCAGCGACCTTCTCAGTAAGGTCTCTGAACTATATGGCACATGTCATCAGGATGCAGCGGGATCTTATCAAAGAATACGCTGCCTCCCCTCCTGAGTCCATGTCGGCAGATGACAAGCAATTGTACTCCACCCGAATGGCCACTCTGAGATCGATTTCAAATACCTCTATGCGGCTATTGTCCGATGCCACAGAGGGAGCCACTAGGGCTAGCGGAGCAGGCCTAGTCATGAGACGTCAGGCCTGGCTCCATCATTGTGACTTTGCGGAGCCTTTTAAAGCATCTTTTGTGAACGCCCCTTTCGATGGTTCTGCCCTATTTGGCAAAACGGTTCGTGAGACACTTGTCCAGAGCGAGAAAGACGGGAAGACGTTGTCTGCCATCGGAGTCCGCTTCTCTGCTCCCCAGTGGTCCTTTTCGAAGAACCAAAAGGGTCAGAAGAAGATGTGGTTCCGGAAATTGCAACATTCCCAACCCGCTCCGGACAACCAGTCCTTCCGTGGCAGAGGAGGACAGGGAGGACGCCGCCCCAGGGGCAGAGGGGCTCCGAGAAACTTTGGGTCCAGAGAACCTTTCTCTGAACGGCCCACGCAGCAGCCCTGAAGGGTTGCCCGGCTGCTCCACTCTGGAGGCAGTCGGGGGGAGCTTCTCGGAGCACCTAGCGGCATGGGAGTCCATCACGACAGACCACCGGGTGCTTCGCATCATATCCAGAGGGTACAAAATACCATTACTCCATGTCCCCAAATTCAAGAACCTCCCCGATGTACCACCTGATCAGAGTGAGGCCGCAGCCGCAGAAATTCAGCAGCTGCTAAGAAAAAGAGCCATCCAGCCCGTCCCCCAAGACCAGCTCGGATTGGGGTTCTACTCCAGGTTCTTTTTGGTGCCAAAAAAGACGGGGGACTTGAGACCGATTCTAGACCTTTCCCGCTTGAACCTGTCAGTAACCAAGGAAAAATTCCGAATGGTCACTCTTCAGTCTATTCTCCCCCTTCTAAGGGAGAACAATTGGATGTGCTCTATAGACCGCAAGGATGCGTACTACCACATTCTAATGGACAGACGATCCAGGAGGTTCCTCCGCTTCCGGCTGGGAGCCAGTCACTACCAGTTCAGGGTCCTTCCCTTTGGCCTCACCAGAGCCCCCAGGGTGTTCACCAAGGTATTAGCAGTGATTGCGGCCCACCTGAGACTCCTAAGAATACAGGTCTTTCCGTACCTGGACGACTGGCTCCTGACCGCCCCAACAAGGCATCTACTTTGCTCAGCCAGAGATTTCTTTCTCCGCCTAGCCCCACAGTTAGGCATCACCATCATTGCCAACAAATCCCTTCTGGCCCCGACACAAATCATAGAATTCATAGGCGCCAGAATAGACACCAGAGAGCTACGAGCCTTTCTAACTTCCGAGAGAATCCAGAATTTGCAACTCCATGTGCGGGCTATCCTCCAATCAGAGACTTCTCCAGCAGAATTGGTCCTGAGGGCAATAGGCTCCATGGTGGCAGCGATTACGCTCCTTCCATGCGCCCGTCTGAACATGCGGGTACTGCAATGGACACTTCAAGTGCAATGGTCCTTTCTATCCCTTCCTCTTCACCACCCCTTTGCTATCAGCAAGGCTTGCAGGAGGGCTCTATTATGGTGGCTCCAAGCTTCGGACCTCCATACGGGCCGTCCCTCCTGCACCTCTCCCCCTCTCGCCACGGTGACCACGGATGCCTCCCGCCTCGGGTGGGGGGCATTATTCAGGCAGGACGGTCCAAGGCACGTGGAACAACACAGAGACCTCCCTGCATATCGACGTTCTGGAGATGAGAGCAGTGCTGTTCGCATTGCAAGCACTTCAGAATCTCCTCCCCATAGGAACAATTGCAATTCAGTCGGACAACATGTCGGTTGTCTGGTACATCAACAAACAATGGGGAACCAGATCTTACCCTCTATGCCGCGAAGCCATGAGAGTGTGGGAATGGGCGATCTCCATCAACCGCTTTCTGATTGCAACGCACATTCCGGGATGGACCAACATCCTAGCAGACAAACTCAAGTCGCACCCTTCTTACCCCGTACGAGTGGTCTCTCAATCCACTAGTAGCGAAGCAGATATTCGCAATATGGGGGCAACCCTGCTGCGATCTTTTTGCGTCTCCCTCAAACACCAAATGTGGCAATTTCTTTGCTCTGATTCCCCCTCCAGGGGAAACTCCAAGAGACGCTCTGGTGCATGCTTGGCCACCCGGTCTACTTTATGCCTATCCTCCTCTACCCCTGATGCTGCAACTCTTACAGAAAGCCCTGCGGTTGGGGAGCAGGATGATGCTCATTGCCCCATTCTGGCCTCGGCAAATTTGGTTCCCTTACCTGTGGTCTCACCTAGTGAATCCTCCTTGGATTCTGGATCCCAGTCCGGATCTAATCTCCCATCCGTCGAACTTACCGACCCCAAACCTGGACAATCTGAAACTGACAGCTTGGTTGCTCCAGTTCCACTCCTAGTTAGGACTCCCGGTATCTCTTCACCAGTCAAAGCCATCCTTGTGGCAGCGCATAAGCCCTCCACCAGGAAAGTGTACCGCAGTAAATGGAAACGTTTCTCCATCTGGGCGGAGCATCATGATCTAGATCCCTTTACGGCTCCTCTTCCATCCATATTAGACTTCCTAACTGAACTTTTTCAGGAAGGCGCTAGTTGTTCAACTGTCAAAGTGCAATTGGCAGCCATATCACATTACCATGTGGGACATGATACAGGGCCTTTGATGTCGGCCAAGTTGCGTAAAACCTTTCTCAAGGGCACCTTTTTGCTTAGACCCCCTATAAAAGAAGCTGTACCACCGTGGGATCTTTCACTAGTTCTTCAAGCCTTGACTGCTCCACCTTTTGAACCTGCTGCTTCAGTAGATCTCAAATTCTTGTCCTGGAAAACAGCATTCCTTGTAGCCATCACTTCAGCAAAAAGAGTTTCGGAGCTTCAAGCTCTTTCTGTGAAGCCTCCTTATTTGATCTTTCACCCAGACAGAGTGTACCTCAGGATCAATCCCTCTTTTCTTCCCAAGATAGCATCAGAAACCAACATAAATCAATCCATAAATTTACCGGTTTTCTTCCCTAAATATCTGAATAAAGAAGAGTACAAGCTGCACTCATTAGATGTTCATAGGCAGCTTCACTTTTATACTCATAGAACAGCTGGTCATAGACAATCTGACCAGCTGTTCGTTTTCTTTGCCAAATTTAATTTGGGGAAAGCAATATCAAAAGTATCTCTATCACGCTAGATTTCTCAATGTATCCTATTGGCGTACCAAGCGTCTGGGAGACCCGCACCTGAGGGAGTTTGCGCACATTCCACTCGTTCCATCTCTACTTCTGCGGCCTTCAAATCTAGAGTTCCATTGGATGATATTTGTTCGGCAGCCACTTGGGCTTCATCTCATACCTTTATTAACCACTACAAACTGGACGTGATTTCTAGAGGGAGAGCATCCTTTGGCTCTGCGGTGCTTCGCAATATCCTTCCATGATGGCCACCCAAGGTTCAGGTAGCTGGGGACTCTGTCCCAGAGGTTGCTGACAAATGAACTCCCTACTTCAGATTAAGAAGTTATGTACTCACCATAATGTTCCATCTGAGTAGGTAGTTTCATTTGTTTGCAACCATCCCCCCTCCTTCCCCCTGGCCTTCTTGGGATCTATTTTAGTTGGATACCCGTTTTTGGGTATATATTGAGGGGCAAACTCGATCAGAGGTCATGGAGGGTTAGCAGGGGATTATGGGTGAGGGGAGGAGCTAGGAGCTCGGATCCATTAGCTTGAAACAAGTTGCCGGCTCAGATCCGATATCGGATCCAAGACCCACAGGTTGCAGACAAATGAAACTACCTACTCAGATGGAACGTTATGGTGAGGACATAACTTCTTATTTCCAATCATTGATTATTTCTACTAGTGATAAATACCATCAACTATCCCATTCAAAGACTCAACTTTAGCTTTGATTTCCAAGGCTTGATGACTTTATTCTCCCATTTCTTATGGCATCAGGAGCCGCAGGAAAAAAAACAGGGCAGTTTTGATCCAAGCAACTTGAGTGCTTTGTCACCTGCTATATCTAGTGTCATAGGCATAACGGGCTAAAAATAAACCCTAAAGATAGGTCTCAAAAATGCCTGTCCCTATTTTTAATTTTATGTTTTTGTCACCATTTTACCATTATCAATGTACTGCAAATATATGGTAACTTTAAAATGACAATTACCCTTGATGTACTTTATCTAGCTTTTATGACATTTCTAAAGAAAGCAGTAAAATTGTACCTTTACACTCTGTCAAGTTTTTGAAGCATCATGTATTCCTTTCAGAACTGGTATTAATTTGTGAGGTCACCTGTTTCTGAATGTGCTGCACTGGCCATATCAAACAAAAAAGCAAAGAAACTTCACACAAGAAAAGAGAACTTGTTAGAGGTTTCCATTCCCTGTTGCTAGTAATTTTGGTCACTAGTTGCTTCATTGCCAGACATTGCATTGAGTCCTTACAAAGCAAAACTCTCTACTGACTAGGAGGACCCTGATTAGTTGCTGGACTTCAAACTGTAATATACTTTTGTGGAGCTGCAAGATTATTTACAATATATGCCATAGTATCATACTGTACATCTGCAGTGCTGATTTTGTAAATTAAGCTCTGAAATTTGCTTCTAATTAAGCCTTACTGATGTGTGCGTCTCTCTCTCTTTTTACAATTATCTTTACATATACTTCTTAATTTAAAATATACATACATGCATATATACCTTCAAGGTGCTTACATTGTAGTCAAATGTGGAATTGCTCATGGTAACAAGTACTGGTTTGCATGAATACAGTATAACAACAATTCTGTGCTTTGGCACAGTATGCCGTTTTCTTTTTCTTTACTCCAGATATGAATAATAACCACTGTTGATTTAGAATAGTTTCTTTTTGTGGCTGGAGAATACTAGCTGTAGACAGACTCTGCTGGATCCATTACCTACCACTGTTCTTATTTTTGCTACTCCCACCCATTGAAGAAAGGCCATACTTCTGGTACATCTTCTTGGTTGTGAGTGTGAGAATGCCCAGAATACTTGTGGAGGCAGATTACTCCACACCACTGTGACAGCCTTACAGTAGTGTATATATGTAGGAATTTGGTTATATTAGAAATGTTTTAGTGGAGGAAATGTAATTAAACTGGAAGTGGCTCTATCATCTGTGAACTAAAACTCTCTAGTTGTCTTCAGCTGAAGAAATTACTGGTGGAAATAAGTCTCTCTCTCCAAATGTATGCCTAGTTATAAGCCATGGCAGTGAAAGTGCATTACATCATTATATTAAATCCATCAGCTCAATAATACACCTTGATGTTGGCAAAATGTCCCTTCTGCACCCTGTCCAGTTCAGGTACCCATCAGTAATCCATGGTCTATCTGAGGCTGGCAGGGAGTTTTCAGTCCTTCAGATGCTTTTGCAGCAGTTCTGCCTGCTTTGCAGATTAGTCTTCATTTTTTCAAGCCATCCGTGTGAAATTTGTTGTAAATCCTTACTATCTCTCTCTCTGTCTCTCTGTCCGGAACACAACTGCATGGTGCAGAAAACAATTTGCATATAAAATGTTAAAAGTTTGGACTTTGCTGTTTCTGATCTAAAAACAGATGCCGCATAATAGATTTATTTATTTATTGATTGATTGATATTTTATTACTGGGAAAGACCGATTGGGTAGGAGCCCATTTTCAGTGGAGGCACAGGGGGAAAAGTTCCAGTAACAGTAGTGAAAAAAAACAGCCATGTGACATGTCTGTGATGCTCTTCAACATCTAATAGGTCCTCCTACTCACCCAACTGAACACCCTGTTTTTTAAATAATTAAATTATTTGCTTATTGTGTCTAAAAGGCCATTATAAGGTGAGGTAATTGCATGTCTGAGCTAGACGTGCACTATTATCTGCAAATAGCCAGATCTCTCCTCTGGTGCAGTTCATGATGAACCAAGTACAATTACAAAGACATGCGTCTGGAGCATTTCTCCCCTGGCCTCCATTGAAAATTGGCTCATTCCAAGTTGGACTTTCCTGGTAAACAATTGTTAAATAAATAAGTAACATAAAATAAAATAATGTACTACTTTTAGGTTATTCTAGAGCATGGTTTGTCAGACTCTGTCATTTCAAGTCTCCTTCAAACCTTAGATAAGCCCTAACCCTCCTCCACCATATCAGAAAATTACTTTGGGGCTCCATATGTAAAAAAAAAAACATTTGCTGCCTGTACAAAAGTGTTTGACCCTTAATCAAAAAAACAGACTTTCATACTAGGGTTGGAGTAGTATGTCATCCTTTTGCATCTAGCATGGTCCAATATAAAATTAATACAAAATAATTATAGTTTTAAGTGTTTTCAGATTTGTTAGGACTTTCTCTGAAATGACATGTTGTCACTGTCTAAGAAATGTTGGTGCCCTTCTATTTCAATGTTGCAGCATTCATTAAAGGTAGGGATCAACTGCCAAGTGTGGCCCAGCATCTGGCCAGAATACTAAAGCCTTTAGGTTACTTTAAGGTACAGCATATGTCCCATGTATGCTCCTCGTGTAGTGTAGGGCATACAGGTGACATCTGGACATACCAACCTCAGAACTTCTTTGCGCCAGTCTGAATGCCTTCTCTTGATCGTCAGTCTGAATGCCCGTTCTGTTGCTGGTTCACCAAGCCATTGCAGCTAAGTGCCACATTGAGTTTATTGTGTGTTATTTTATCTTTTTATTTATTTTTGTTGCTTGCAGTGTTTTACGTCATCCAAGAAGGGTAAATGCAATTGTGGGAGACAGATTCCCCATAAAGACTGTCAGGGGCAGTGCTTGTTTTGCCGCGGTACTTCCCATGACCATACGTCCTGTTCAGTCTGTGAGGCCTTTGTTCCCTAGACCCTCCATAATAGGCTTTCTTCTTTGGCTTTGTATCTTTAGACTCAACGTCTTAAGCTCTTAGCTAAAGACACAGTGAAAGGGACTTCCCGTTCTGAGGGACAGCCATTTGTGAAGAAGGCCAAGAAATCTAGGCCAGATTCTTCTGCTGTACATCCTCTGCCTAGCATCACTTGCAGGGCGAGTGAAAGTCCAGAGGTTCATCCAGCTCCATCTTTGGATTATCTGGCTGTAACTGTTTTGTAGGGTCTATATTATAACAACGAACGATCAAATGATCGAACGTTGTTATATTGAACTGTAAAGTTCGAATTCACAAGACATCGAACAACCAGAACAGTGATTTTTTTTTTCCCCAGAGAAAAAAAAAATCTCTGTTCCCAAAAAAAAAAAAAAAAAAAAAAGACATTAAAACATTGCATAAAGCATGCCCCCCTACTTAAATATACCAACTCTGAGATCACACTACAGTGCTGAAAATGGCAAAGTGATGGAAGCAGCCAAACAAATTCTTTCCCAGGGAAAGAATTCGCTTATATGCCGCTTCGTCATTTTGCCTTTTCGACATTTCAAGTTCGACCAAGATGCATTCAACAAAATGCGTATTCGGTCATCTGATAGGAACCCGTTTTGTAGGCCGGCAGGGATCCGACCTCAGGCACATCCTTGGAGACCTTGCAGACATCCGTATTGGACATTCAGGGAGAACCATGGCTAATTATTTCTGTGGGGCCTAGGGGTGTTCCTCAAATTTTGGTCAGAGAAAAAGTCCCTACTAAAATTATTGAATGCTGCCCAGGGTCAGAGTCTTCCGCATTTTATAAGGTGGACATCCCCTTTAAGAAAAAACAGAAAACTATACATATTACCCCAGCTCCTAAAGGCCTACAGAGTGAATGGCACTGTTTCACTCAGAGGTTGTTTAATGCTTTGCTGGCTTTAAAACCTCTTCAGTGAGTTTCTGGTTCAGCTTCTCCTTGGTTCTCTACTCCCCTTAAAAGACCCAGGGAACAGGATTCCTCTGAGGAGGAATCGAATTCAGATGATAAATCCCCTACTTACTCCTCTCAGATTCCATCACCTTTAGATTATGGGTCTGAAGAAGAGAAATATATTAGTCCTGATAATTTCTTTTGGGGACACAATCTCTAGAATGATGGAGTTCTTTAAATAGGATTGTGCTCAGGTTTCTGAAGTACAAAGAAGGTATTATGAGCTCCCACAGATGGATCCTCCCAGACCTTTTGCTGTTCCTCCTGTTTTGGTTCCCTTGTTGGATGTCTTTTCTAATGCCTCTAAGGCTCCTGACTCCCAGCCCCCTGCCTCCATTAAACCTGATAGGCTTTATAGGGTGCCTGAGGACTGTAAATTTCTTTACAAGTGCCCTTCGTCTGACCACTCGGTGATGTCTGTAGCTTCTGACAAGCCATCTCACTTGCTACCTAGTGACTGCCTTCTGATAAAGATAGCAGAACCATGGAAAGGTGAGGGAATCTGCTACTTTAGCTTTTAGGGCTGTCAGTTAGCAGACCTATATTTCCAGATACGTGTTAGCTAGTCTTTCCAAGGCCTGTCAAGTAATTTTTGATCTTCCAGACTCTGAAGGGAAGACTTCTGCTCTTTCCCTGTTCGGGACTTCCATGTGACTCATCATTCCATCAAGTGTAGTTAAGCTGCAACAGATGCTTCCTCTAGGACTGCTGCTTTTGGGTCTGTGATGAGGAAATATTCTTTGCTTTGGCTTCAACCTTTACCTGATGATATTAAGGCTCAGTTGGTGGATGCTCCTCTGGATAATAAACACTTGTTTGGTGAAGCTGCTGTTGCTTTAAGTCTCTTAAGGATAAGGGCAAGGCTTTACAGGAGCTTAAACATGTTTTTGTTTCTCTTGTATCTAGGTTTCAGAGAAATTACCCCAATAAATCAGCCTTTGTTCATAGGCAGTCTCACCCCCCCCCCCCCAAGGGCAAGAAAGATGGAAAGTGGTCTCCTCCTGCTAAAGCTACTCAGACTTCTGTGCCCCAGAAGTCTCCTTTTCCTGATAAACCAGGTACTGTCTGACTATCCTGTTCTTCTCTGCCACATTCCTCTTCACATTTCTCTCTCTCCCCCCGTTTAGTTAAAGATTATTCAGGACTGCCAAGGGCATTTCATAGTCTGGAAATCTCTTCTCCCTTTTATGGGAATTCCTCAGCCCCTTCAGGAACAACTGTTCTCCTTTCTAGGGATGCTTTGAGATCTATTGACTTAGGGTGCAATTCAAGAAGTTCCAGTTTACCAAAAGAGGAGGGGGTTTTACTCCAGAATGTTCCTCGTACCCAGGAAAGAGGGTACATGGAGACTAATTTTAGACCTCTCTCTCATCTAACTACATTTCTGAAGTTCCCTCTTTTCGCATGTTCTTCTTTTGCTTCCTCAGGCCTGTATGGTATCTCTGGATCTCCAGGATACTTATCTCCATATTCCAATTTGTCCCTTCATACTAATCCTTCTTTATGCCGAAGATGGTTAATGAGTTTTCCCTTAATCAGTCTATTCATTTGCCCGCTTTTTTCTCTTCTCCACAGTCTGCTAGTGAGAAGGTCATGCACATGTTGGATTTGCATAGGCAACTCAGATTTTATTTGGATAAGACTAAGACTTTTTGTAAATCTGATGAACTCTGTTTCCTTTCATCCTAGGTCTTTAGGATTGGCTGTGTCCAAGCAAATCATTTCTTCTTGGATTTCTAAAGCCATTTCTTTTTTTTCTTTTTTTTACCCCTTTAATGGCAAGAGCCTTCCTCCTTCTGTTAAGGTTCATTCTAGTAGAGTTGTGGCTTCTTCTGGTGCTTTTTTCAAGGGTTTGGATACTAACTTTATTCTTGAGGCAGCTACTTGGGCATCTGTGCATGCATTTACCAAGCACTACAAGGTGGATGGAATTGCTAGAGCTAGAGCCATCCTTCATGGCTTCCTAGAGAGCTCTGCTGGTCCATTTTTCTTGGATTTCTAAAGCCATTTCTTTTTTGACAGCTTTCATGGTAAGAGCCTTTCTCCTTCTGTTAAGGCTCATTCTACTAGAGTTGTGGCTAGTTCTGGTACTTTTTTTTCAAGGATTTGGATACTAATTCTATTCATGAAGCAGCTACTTGGACTTCTGTGCATGCATTTACCAAGGTGGATGGAATTTCCAGAGCTAGAGCTGATTTGGCTAGGGCCATCCTTCATGGCTTCCTAGAGAGCTCTGTTGGTCCTTCCTCCTCCCTCTCTTCTTCCTGAGGTTTGCCACTCTCCCTATTGTAATGAATATTGTAACAGTGAAATGGAAGGAAATAGTACAGTTGTGTAAAATCTTACCATAATGGTAGATCGCCCTTCTATTCACTGTTGCAGTATTCATCCCCCCCCCCCCCGGTCCATTTCTCTTCTCAATGTACTTATTACCTCTCTACTCCTTAGGCTGGCGTTCCTACTGAGGCTTTCAATTCTGAGGATGGTACATCCTGAAGCCACCTTTATGCCCTGTGCTATACGAGGAGCATAGATGTGATGTACGGCATACCTTAAAGCATCCTAAATGCTTTGATATACTGGCTGGATGTCAGGCCGCCTTTGGCAGGGGATCCCTATCATAATGGATACTGCAACAGTGAAGAGAAGGACATCAACCGTTATGGGAAGATTTTACACAGCTGTAGTTTCTAGAGTATACTTTGCCATCTGGATAAGTTCACTGGTTGCATTCTATGTGGTACGAGCCATAGATGTGGCTGGCTCATCTATCGCTTTGTGTCAGTCCCTGATCTGCCTCCCCCCCAACTCTTCAGGTGAAATGCAATAAAGAAAAAAAGCTCACTCCCATATTCTGTTGCTCTGTACTAGGAACCATATCACTCCTGCACCCCTTCTACTTTTCAAGTGAAGAGCCTAAAACAAATGGTCCACTCTGTCAGTCTGGTTCTACAATCCACATTCCAGCCCCTTCACCTATTCAGTTAAAGAGGAAAAAAATGTAGCATGCCAATTACCACATTTGTAATGAACACCTTCAAAGACATGGGAGTGCAGATCTTATTTCTGTAGTGGCACTATACTTCTCCTATATCGTAAAAGTTTGGAACTCTTACCATGAGCTCTTAGACAAACTGAAAATGCTAAATCATTCAAAAATCAGCTAAAGCTATTTCTATCCGATAACATGGCTATGCTCATGCTTCACTCCTTATCTGCCTTTAACTTCCTACAACTCAAGCTTTTTTAATCAAACTCATTCATGTCCTTTACTCTGCTCTGTCCTCCCCTTCCCCCATCAGCTCCTGCCCAACTATCCTTGTTAGCTCTAACTGCCACAACGCCTAAGGTGTCTTGGAAAGCATTATGCACAATGTGCATCTAACCATCAATCTTGTAAATAATTTTTAGCTACTATATATACCTTACTAAATTTTTTGTATGTGCATATGTTTATGTAACATATTGTTTTAAATACCTGTATGTTATCTGTCTAACTTGTAACTTTCTCCCTGGGCCTCAAATAAATAAATATAAAAAAGAATCCAGGAACTGAACTTTCCAATAGTGCCTCCTAATACCCTGCCCCCTTTGCTACACCCTTACTCCACTGAGCAAAGCCCTCCAGTTTCTCCCCTCAATATTTTTTTTTGACCTAGCAGTAGCATTTCTACTACTTATCCTATGACATGACGACCTCCATTTGACATGTGGAAGGGGGTTGTTTTTATCTTTAATGATAAATAAAATGTGTTTGGCATTTGTGCTTGCATACTCAGTGTGGCATATCCTGGCATCAAACAGCTATTCTTTTCTTAACCTCATTATGTGGTATTGCTGCAATGTAAGAAATCACTGTGAAATGCTTCAGTGTTAACCTTGTGTTAGTTTCACAGGATTCAGAATTGGTTATTAACAAGGTAGAAAGTAGGACGCTTTCTGCTGTACCCATGAGGAAGATGTAATCACATTTCCAAGTTTATTTACTTTGTTGCAGTCCTCAAGACCTCATTCTCCAGCTAAGCATAGCTAGGCCAGTTGAATGGTGACTTTCATTTTCTTGTTTTTTGTTTTTAAATGTCTTGTATGTCATTCTTTAGTTTTCATTTGACCACCATGTCTACATAATTGTTAAAGCAGCCTCCAGTTCATGTCAGTGATGCATGCTTTGTTTTCCCTTAAGAGAGTCACAGCAGGTCCTTGTATATCAATAGAGCCTTAAGTTAAAAAAAAAAAAAATGTCAGCTAAATCTTTGCTTGACCTAGGCTATAGATGAAAGTTCAGGCTGCCCCTTCAAGCTACACGAGATTGCATTCACCTTCTAGACTTGAGAATCAAAGGGAAAACTGAAATAATTATTTGGATTTGGCTGACGTCGCTCAGAATGCTAAAACTTTGAGCTGCTAATGAAGTGTAATGTTTAGACCTTAGTTTAATTTCAGTGATCTCCAGCTGCATACAGTATGATCCTATGCAAGTCCTCAAAATCATAATAAAACTCCTGGGTTACCACTCAATTGATATTTGTGCTTAGTGGGCCTTGATATTAAAATATACTATTTGACAGTTGACAGTCTGTTTTGTTTGGGAGGTATTGACTATACTTCTCTGTTGTGTATGATTTATTATTATTATTATTATTTTATTGTTCTAGCTTAATTGCTGAAGCAGCATAGCAGCACTTTCACATAGTGCCCACTTAAGCGTGTAACCGTCCATGTTACCTTAAAAAGAAAAACATGTAGTTATGAAGCACAGCAGGGTGCTTCTTATCTTTGCACCTCATGAATTTGTATTTCACTGTAGCATTTAGCTGGTAAAGGTGATAAATGTTCCATTCTGACACTATTGACCACATAGAAGCTTGCATGAAAGTAAAGAACAGAATTGACAGCCCTCACTGTCCTTGAAGGTCACCTTCAACTCACTGCTTTAAGCTTCCCTTTCAATCAGATGAAAGCCTAATGGCATAGTTTTTTCAGTCAAAAATGCTTTTAAAATGGGTGAATTATAGAGGTTAATACGTAATTTACTGCATGTACCCCTTTAAAGTGGGGTACATTGATGCTGAAGGTATTAGAGAAACTTTGAAGAAATTCCTCCACTGCAGTAACCACATTTTCATACATAACCCACCTAGTTACCACTGAATTAGGCTGTTGTATAATGATATTATTATTATTATTATTTAGGGAGATAACAGTGAGCCATGATGTTGCTGTGTGCCCTGCAGGTAAGCAGAATCGAGGTGCTTTTAGCATGGTGGGGAATGCTTAAGGTGATACAGATGTGTAAGTTAAAAATATGTGTGTAGCATTCGTATCATTTGTTCTTATCCCTTTACTTCCCACAGAGCAAGATAATTTTAGATCCTATGACTTTCAGTGAAGCAAGATTTAGACCGTCTCTGGAGGAGAGATTGGAGAGCATCATCAGTGGAGCGGCACTGATGGCAGATTCTTCATGCACACGAGATGACCGGCGTGAGAGGATTGTAGCTGAGTGCAATGCTGTTCGACAAGCCCTACAAGATCTCCTTACTGAGTACATGAATAATGTAAGTTATGAAACTGAGA
Source organism: Protopterus annectens (assembly GCF_019279795.1). Taxonomy (NCBI): domain Eukaryota; kingdom Metazoa; phylum Chordata; order Ceratodontiformes; family Protopteridae; genus Protopterus; species Protopterus annectens. Next base: position 13,706,670 of record NC_056729.1, on the reverse strand, counting down.
TTTTCTGTTTTCCCTGCTTTTGCAGTTACAGTGCCCATAAAGACTGATGCAAATTTACTGCTCTGTATTTTTTTAATTTGTTTTTTGCAGATACATATCCTCATACTGAGTTTTCTACTATACAACAGTCCTGCTATTGGAAAATTGCAAACATAGCTTTCAGAATCTCTTTTATTAATGGGCTCCCAGTTAGTCAAACTGAAGAGTTGCCTTTTTGTTTCAAATACCTTTTCTTTTTATCACATCACATAATATTGCTAGGCCCCTACCACTACCTCTGTTAAAAATATTTTCTGGAGCTGTCACTTTAGATCAAGCTTTTTTGAGGTACAAATCCATACAAGTGAAATTTCCCAGAAAGTGGTGTGGGGCTGTTAGGAAACTAGAAGCATTCTACTGTACCTAAGTTTTTTTATGTTATTCTACCGTGGTGGCACACTTTGTGACTTATAAGTGCCTGTGGCTGACATTTACGGAAGCACACCTTTTTTGTTGTTCATGTCTGAGATTGATGTGGTAGGTTGAGAGTGATGCCTGAAATTCAGAAACATTCCACATTTGGCAACCATGGTCCATTTTTGAAATGAGGATGTATCATCTGAACTGCTAACGCTAATGAAGAAGATTCTTGCCATTTCTCAGTTTTAATTTTGTGACATAATCTTAGATCTGAAACTGTGCAACTCATTTAGTGAAAGAAATGCTGCTGATGCTGTCCTTTTCAAAGAAACTATTTTGGAAGTAGAGTGTGATTTGTATGCTACACCAAAAGTACAGGTAAAGTTTGTACTCATGTAGCGTGCTGTAAGTAGTGCAAAAGTTAAGGACTTACAGCTGGCAACGGTTAGACATTGGTTGTAAAAAAAAAATGCACATATATGTAACTGTTGGAATTATAATGCTCATGATCTGAATGTGTACTGAGAAATCTCTTTTACACTTGCAGCAGATGTGGTTGTACAATTATGTAATTGGTGCAGACCAGTCGTGACTTTGTTGACTTACATGTATTGTCAGTTCATGTGTGCCTGACAGACTTTTGCTAGATTTATCTGGTGTATTTTCTTTACGTAACAGTGAACAAATGTTGACTGCGAGCCTATGCAGTCTGATAAGGTAGTTTTACTTGTTGTTTGGGTTTTCTACTAGTATTACTTGCATTTAAAATTTACTGTAGATTTTCTGTAAATTATGATTTATACAGCTTTGGTCACTGTTCATGAAAAGTACAGCTATACTTTTTGCTAGCATCATATATTTGGGACAAACTCTACCATGTACAGGTTGCCATTTCCCCCTTTGTTCTCAATAGTTTCCTTGCCAAATATGCACGGGTCTACTTCACTTCACCGAAATCCCATTTCACCGACATTCATCTCACTGAGACCAACTCATCTAAAGTTCACAGCACTGACAGCTCATTTCACTGAATTGTAATCTATAGACTTGATGTGGCACTCTGTAGAGTACTTTGCGGCAAGTAAAAGGTATATGCCCTTTTCCTCACTGTAGTGTGACCTGGAGTTAGTATATATAGTTGGAGGGGTATGGGGGGCACAGCCCCCCACTTAGTTTGATTTTATATTGTCTCTTTTTTTGTTAAGAGGATATACAAGTAGTTTTTAAGTTATGGAAAGAGGTAGCCATTAGTTTTGTGAGTTTGTGTATGTTTTCCCATTAAGTCTTGTGAAATTTAGCATTTTAAGCTGTCGGTGAAATGAGATTCAGTGAAATGAGTTGTCAGTGTTTTGAAGTTTAGATGATTTGGTCTCAGTGAAATGAATGTCAGTGAAATGGGATTTTGGTGAAGTGGAGTAGACCCATATGCACACATATAGACCAATTGTACTAAGGTGATGGCCTACATTGTCATAATACCTCTACTAACGGAGTTAATGTGAAATTATTTCAAACTCGTATAGAATTGACAAAGTACCAGACCTAATAGCCTATACCAGACCACGCACACACACAATATCATTTTGGAGTTCACAATGCTAGTGATTTCTAGTGTTTTGGGGAGAGCAGTTAAGGCACATGTCATTCTGTGTGAGAACTGCTCCACCCTCCTTTTTTACTCCTAGATTTAATCCTTTAATGGTCTCTAAGACTATCCTTTGGTACCTGAACTGGTCTTTTTTGTAAGGTACTGATTGTCCTACTTTACTCTATGGTGTATTTAAAGGCATCATTTTTGTAACTGTTAACTACTAATTTTTTCAGCATATGAAGTCTAAGGCTGCAAGCTTTTAATTCTTTTTTGGCTTTCCTCATTCAGACTGTCAAGCTCTTTCTCATCCTTCTGGCACATTCTTTTACCCCACTGTATGGCCACATTGCCAAGCAGAACAACAACCAATCTGAGGCCAATTGCCATCCTTGGGCAGTTCAGACTGTTATTATTTTGTCCACTCCTCAGTCTCACCCTCATGCCTGGTGCAGAGTGACACCAGTGTGGACAAATCACAGATGATCTGCTGCTATGTACTTCATTTCAGCCACTTGTGGCATGGTTGGTGCTCAAGTCTCCATCCCCCTCCGATAAAGGACCAAACCTGATGGCATCTCTGCCTGCACGCACTCAGCCCGTTTATTCCATAATCATGGGAGCCGGGGATTCCTGGATGAGGAGAGAGCCATACAGTCCATTTGTTCCTGCCTGGGAATCCCCCATGACATTATCCACTCATGACAATAACTAGATGGTAATGAGCAAGCCAGCTTTACTGGTCCTATGGGGCGGTCTATCCTCTCTCCTGGCGGAGCACCCCCTCTCCTGCAGAAGGTCTTCCAGTCGCATGCTGAATTCCCCTAGGCTCGCAGTGCGAGTTGCACATGACAGCACAGGCTGAACAGAAGTAACTACGTGGGTAAAGACCAAGTGCTCCTGCTACGTATCATACATGTGGCAAACCAGAGCTAACCCTCTCTGCCCTGGATGGGTGAGCTGGCAGCGGCCACTCACTGCCAGCTTCTACAGGCACCCAAGCCATTATTTGAACTCTAGCCACCTATGACATAGTTAGGACTTTATCTCTTTATGTTATGGGGAGCAACACCCAAGTCTCCATCTTGAGCTGTACCCATGAGCAAGCAAATTTGCCGTTATTTCACATTCCTTTTCACCCACTTCCTCCAGCTGACTTTTCATCGACTGTTTTCACTGGTTGAACCTAGGCCTCCAGGGTTGCATTCATGGATCAGTGCCTCTTTGCCCTGGATGTATCTGAAGCTATAAGGCTACAGTCTTGCAGTCCTTCATGAGGCTGATATTTGCACTGTTTTCAGATTACTAGTATTTTGTGTGATGTTTGTTTACTAAACAGCGCCAGATTGGGAAAGAAAGACGTTCAAAAGGTAAACCTCTTGACGCACTCTGCCATTCTCTTGATGACTTTTACTGACTGGAATGCTTTGAGTTTCATATTGCTTGGGCTTAGTATTAATAGATGATGCTTCTTTGAATGGCTTGAGATACTGTATTACACCAGGAGTTTTTTTAGTTTTTTTTTACCTTAAATTGGAATATGCTGCATGTTGTGGTATTTTATCATTATATACCCCATTAGGAAGTCTGATTTTTGGATTGAGTTAAAGTGTTTTTGGAACTGTCTGTCTACATAATGAACAGGGACTGGCAAGTACTCTGATGTCTTTTAGCTTTGGGAGAATATCTCTGCTACAGGAGGAAGCATTTTAGACTTCATAATGCCATGAAGAACTGTCCATTTCTAATAACAAGGTTACGATATGACTGATTTCTGGGAAAGAAGTGTGTTCATAAGTTATTTAGAACTTTGACTACCTAAGAAGAGTTTGATAGCAATGTTTTTTGGGATCTTTCCAAAGTGTTTCCTCCTGTTTTTCCACTATGAAAGTGTTTACATGGTCCTTACACCTCCTTTTAAGTCAATGACCAGTGTTGACTCCTTTGAACTTAATCATGACACAGTTCCTTAATAGTAGCTGTAGTAAACTAAGTTAAGGCTGGCTAGCATGCCTAATTTCTTAACCATTTGGACTAGTGTGTATTACTCTGTCATCAGTACTGTATAAATGTCTTTTAAATGTAGATTTAAACCAAAATATTTTACAGACATTCTTGGCAACTGTAAAACAAAAACAGGAAAATTGATTCAGTGAGACAACAGACTATAAAAAAATGCTTCAGGAAAAAGAACCAAGCAGTCATTTCAGAATAGAAAGTCCGGATGACCAGATTATGTATGTTTCTTAAGACTGAAGTAAAGAACAGCAACAGATGGGGTAATAACATCTCAAAGAAAAGAGTGACATCACTTTACGCCCTGCCCTCATTAATTATTCTGTCTTGGTTGCGCACTCCTGAACTAGAGGCATGAGAAAGAGAACGTGTTATCACTTAAGAAATTCTTACAGATTCATGACAATTCTAAACTGTGTACACTGGAAACAATTTACCCCACTGCTGAATGAAAATTTATTCAGCTTCATTACAGTAAGTTCAGTAAGATAGATCTGTTTTGTCAGAGACTGTAAGTAATCCATTTCAGTGGTGCAGTTTGTTTCCACTTTTGTGTTGATTGATTTTCTTGTCAACCAAACATATTGTAGACAGGCATTTTCAGTGCCTTTGGGAAGATGCATCTCAAAAGAAAACCCCATAAAGTAGTGTTCTTTCGGCACAAATAATTGTCACAACAAAATATTTTTTAAGTACTAGAGATCTTCTATGAAACTGTGAAGGACTCAACAGTACCAGAAATATATTTTCAGCCACCCATTTCTTCCTGTTCATACTCCACGTGGACACAGAGGAAACCAGGATAGTTTCTGCTGAGCCTTGCTGACATATAAAAAACTAAGCAGTCACTTTCAGAATACTTAAGATGTCTGAACAGGCTTTAGTAAAATAAGCAAATTGAAGGTCTGACTGTTTGTCTCAAGGAACTTCAGGGACAATTTTCAGTCCAAACAGGTGAGGCCTGTAAGACAAGACTATAATGTTAGACTGACTTGATGGGCTCTACATAATCCCCTCCCCCACCCTGTGAGGCTGAGGCTGAAAATGGGCTTACGTGATTAGTGCTCTACTCTTGTTGTCTGACTTTTCGGCTTTTCCTGGTTAGGGGTTGCCACAGCAGAACTCCAGTCCTCTAACGATTGGCAGTCGATTTTTATGGTGCTGAGTTGCCAGCCCGATGCCCAACCTTCAGAGAAGGCACACCCATTCACGCATGTCTTTTGGAGGCCACTCGACTGCAGGGAGGACATGCAGACTCCACACAGAAGGCACTCCAGCCGAGAATCGAATAGGAGAACCTCTTGCTTTGAGGCAACAACTCTACCGCTGTATCACCGCACCTTTTTGTGATTAGTCCTCTACTCTGGTTAACAAATTCACTTAAAGGAAGCTTGGCATAGAAGCAAAACTTGTCTGTGAAAACAGAAGCAAGGTAATTCTTGGCCATTAAATACATAAAAGTTGGTGATGTGGGATGTTCCAATTTACCTTCAGATTCTGAAAAGAAAAGTACAGTTGTGTACACTTACCATAAATGTAGATGTTCGAGTGTATTCACTGTTGCAGTCATTACATTTGGGTAATTTGCTGACAGGTTGCCCTCAGTCAGCCTGATTAACAAAGTATTGGGTCCTGCATCAGTTGCTGTCCCTTCTTCCATGATGTCAGGTTGTCAGGAGTATAAAACATGCAGCCGACGCCATTATATCAGTTTTTCTTGCCCCAGATGTCAGGTGTCCCCCTAATGGGGAGCAAATAAACACAAAAGTATACTTCCAACCAAAAGCAAATACACCAAAAGGGCTTTTAAGCATAGTAAAGGAAAAGCAGAGGTATAGCCAGAAAAAAACTAGGGGGCTGGTGGGAGGGTAACCAGGACTGCAACAGTGAATACACTCGAACATCTACATTTATAGTAAATGTACACAACTGTACTATGTTCTTCGTGTTTCACTGCTGCAGTCATTACATTTGGGTAAATTCCCAAAGCTATGGTTGGGAGGAGGAGTTTATACAGCATTAGAGCAAGCTATAAGGCCCTGCAAGACAACAGTGGCAAAGTCAGCTCTTTATTTAGAGAAAATTGGTAAATGATAATGCTTGGTGAAAAGTATGTACAGAACTCCAGGTAGCAGCTTCCAGGATATCCCTGGTAGGAACACCTCTGAGAAAGGCTGCAGAAGTAGATGCAGCCCTGGTGGAGTGAGATCTGATCCCCTGGGGGATAGGTTTTCCATGGTGCTTATAGCAGAAATTAATGCAATGGCTTATCCATTTAGAAATAGTTTGTTTTGAAATGGCCTTACCCTCTGCCCCTGCAGCAAATGCCACCAGCAATTATTCAGATTTTCTTCGAGATTTAGTCCTGTCCAAGTAGAATTTAAGTTGTCTGTGCACATCCAAGGAATGCAGAATCCATTCCCCTTTGTTCTGTGGATTGGGAAAGAAGGTTGGCAAATGAATGGACTGATTAATAGCCACACTGGAAACCACCTTGGGCATGAAGAATGGATTGGTCCTGAGAGATACCCTGTCCGCATGAAAGATGATGAAAGGCTCCACTGCCATAACGACCTGTAATTGAATACACCTACGAGGGGTGCAACCATACTGGATCTGTCTTCACTAATATGGGAGAGTGCTGCACACCCCCTATTGTAATGTCTTCCCTGGTAAGGTCAGACCATAGAATGGTCTCCTTTGAAGTAAAAATAAAACCTGGACCCCAGCTAAATCGGGAATATTCAGGAACTATTCTAAGGCTAACCTCCTGCTATTAAGTGAGAACCTGGCAAAATTTCAAGCCCCTATAAACCCTGAAAACACTTCTGCCTATGCAGAACTGTTCACAGAAACCATGTACAAGCATGTTAACAGCTCCACCCACCAGGTACAAGTACAGAACTAAACCAAAAAACAAGCCACCCTGGTGGAATCACAAAATCAGTCGGATGTATAACAGCAGGAAGAAAATCATGGCAAAAATTAGGAGGTGCAGCATCCAGCAGGATAAAACCACTCTCATTAAAATAAACAAACAATTCAGAGGACAAATAAAATCTACCAAAGCCAAATTTGAGGTAAGTTTGGCTTCCCAGGTCAAGGAAAACGACAAAGCATTCTTTAACCATGTCTGCAACCACAAAGGCACTACACAATTGTGTGTAGAGCTCATTGTAAATGGAGCCACCTATACTGAGCCAGAAGATATAGAAAACCTCCTGGCTGATAAATTCAGCTCTAACTTTACTCCTCTCTCCCCCTCAAACTTCCCTCATGAAATATCATCAAATATAACTCCCCATACTATCACTAAGGAACAGGTCCTTAATGCTCTCTCTAAGACCAAGAACACTGCATCAATGAGTCCAGACAATATCTCAGGATGCCTTCTAAATAGCATGAAACATAACCTATCAGGGCCTCTGGAATTACTATTTAACTGTAGCCTCCAAACAGGCTTCATGCCTCATGAATGGAGAAAGGCAACAATCATCCCTCTGCACAAAGTGGGCCATCTACAGACCCTGGAAACTACAGATCCATAAGTCTCACTAGTCTTGTATGTAAAGCCATGGAAAGAATTATCATGGAGATGATCAATACAGATATAGTAAACCTCCAGACATGGGACCCAACCCAGTTTGGTTTCGTCAAGGGCAGATCATGCCTATTCAACCTGGTGGACTTCTTTGAGAAGGTCACCAAAGCAATGGATGAGGGCAAAATCGTTCACATTGCCTACCTTGACCTGGTCAAGGCATATGACACAATACCTCACTTGGGCATTGTTGACAAACTCAAGAGGTTAGGTACAAAACTGTACATAACCCGGTGGACAGCCATCTGGCTCACAGACAGGATCCAGGATGTTAGAATTGGGGAGTCCACCTCTACGAAGAGGCCATTCACAAGTGGAGTCCCTCAGAGATCAGTCCTTGGACCGCTTCTTTTTGGCATTTACTTCTCAGAAGTCAAGGCTAATGTCAGTGGTCTTTCTTTGACTAAATTTGCAGATGATTGCAAATTAGGAGCTGTCATTGAATCTCACACTCACACAAATGTTCTCCAGGAGGGTCTGACACAGACAAACAACTGGTGTTAAGAGTCATGGACTAAAACCAAATGCAAGAAAAGCATAACAGTATCCTTTGGAAAGTCATCCATCCCTGGTAACTATCACATTGACAACACACCCCTTAGAGTTGACCCAGTAGTCAGGGACGTAGGGACACACATAGTTAGTAATCTAGGCTTTGATCATTATGTGTCTACAGTGGCGAGGAAATCATTCTATGTTAAGCAACTTATAAACAAACGTATGGCATCTAAGTCCAAGGAAGTCATTGTTCCACTGTATTCAGCATACATCAGGCCTATCACTGAGTACAATGCCCCCTTTGGTATGTACCTAACCAGGCATATATAACAACTGGAATGTCCACAGAGGTTCCTCACTAAAAGAATACAGGGCATAATAATATGTCCTATGCAGACCGCATCAATGCCCTATCCCTGTATTCTGTCTCCTACAGGCTTTTGAGGGGAGATAATATGCCTGGCATACAGGGCATTGTCAGAACCTACTCTGATGGATCTCCTGCATATCCACAAAACAAACAGTACCAGAATTACCTGCTCTAAAGGTGTAAACCTTGTCTGTGATATAAATAGGACCTGCTGGAGAGATAGGTATGTATCCCAGAGACTACCCCATCTATATTACAGGCTCCCCATCCATGTGAAGCAGAGGTCCTCCCTAAGCCAATTCAAGTGGGGAAACCATGAATGCATCCCTGGTTTGGCAGCTATGTCTCTGATGCAAACAGGTATCCTGTAAATGGTTCATCTCCCAGGCTCATGTTTACACTTATCAAGGGTATCGGAACTTGCCAGAGATTTGTGACACTGTGCAAGAGGGGGTACCAGTGTTGGCGCGGCTAGTCTGGAGCAATCAGAATCATCCTTGGTTTGTCCTGTTTGACTTTTAGTACAACTTTGGAGAGCAGAGGGGGAAAAGTGTAGACTGATAGGTTTTTCCAGCTGAAGGACAGAGCATCCACTTTCCAGGCTTGTTTGTGGGGAGTCCTTGTGCAAAACTTGTCAAAACTTGTCCAACTGGTAGTTCAGGGGGGAGGCAAATAGATCGATGTCTGGGCTCCCCCATTAACTTGTCAGCATGTTGAACATCCGTGGTTCCAGTTTCCACTCTTGTGGGTCTATGAGGTTTCTGCTTAGTCCGTCTGCCAGTGTATTCAATTTTCCTGGTAGTTATTGAGCTTGTAGGTGCACTTGGTAGCTCAAGGCTGTGTTCCACAGTGCCATGGCTAGTCTGCAGAGGGGCAGGAATGTGTACCCCCCCCTGCTTGCTTATGTACCATATAACCGTGGTGTTGTCTGTCTTTACCATTAGTTGTCCTGGAAGAATGTAGTCCTTGAAGACTGTCAGAGCATTCTGTACAGCTAACATTTCTTTTTGTTTCATATGTAGGTGCATTTGATTTGAGTTCCATTTTTCCTGAATGCACTTCCCTGCCAGGTGAGCCCCCCCATGCAATAGTCTGATGCATCTATAGTTAGGGTTTGGGCGGCAGGGGGTAGTATGAATGGTAGTCCCATGTTTTGGTGGCAGGCCTCTGCCCACCATAGGAACTCCAGGCATAAGCAAGGTATGATAGGAATCATTGTTTCCGGGCTGTGGCAGTGTTGACTCCATAGACTTTTTAGATACCATTGTAGTTTCCTCATATGCAGTCTTGCATATGGAATTAGAAGACTGCAGGAAGCCATGAACTCTAAGGCTTGCAGTATTTGTCTTGCAGATAGCAGGGTTTTTGTGGCCACTTTTTTGAAGTAGGTTACCAAATGAATTTGCTTCTCTGGCATGAGTAAAGCCATCTGGGCAGTTGTATTCAAGATTGCACCCAGGAATGTAATCTGTTGACAGGGTACCAGTTGTGATTTTTTTTTTGTTTATGGTGTACCCCAGACAAGTTAGAACCCTTTTTACAAGTGCCAGATGATTTAAAAGTATGCCCTGGTTTTCTGCCTGAATTAGACAATCGTCCAGGTATGGATATATTTGAATATTTCTTTGCCGCAAAATGCAATTACTGGAGCCAGGCACTTTGTGAATACCCTGGGCGCAGTAGACAAGCCAAAGGGCAGTGCAGAGAACTGATAATGCAAGTAGCCTGCTTTGAAGCGTAGGTATCTTCTGCAAGATTCCCTGATTGGGATGTGCATGTATGCTTCTTTTAAATCTAGAGTTGCCAACCAGGCATCTTTGCCTAGCATAGGAAGTAACTGGTGAAGAGTCAGCATCTTGAATTTTGGAACCTCCAGAAAGGTGTTTAGAGTAGACAGGTCCAGGATTGGACGCCATGATTTGTCTTTTCTGGGTACCAGAAAAAGCCTGGAATAGAAACCTTGTCCCTTTTCCTCTTCTGGTACCAGTTGAATAGCCCCCATGTTTAAGAGGGAAAGTACTTGTTTTTGAGCCTCTGTCCACTGATTTGGGGGCAGGTCTGGCCACCTGTTTGGTGTTGGCAATGTGTGGAAATGAAATCTGTATCCCTGGGTCACTATATTTAAAACCCATTTGTCCTGGGTTATGAGTCCCCCGTTCTTTGCATGAAGAGCAACCTTTCCTCCCAAAAGGGCGGTTAAAAGATAAGTGCTTGGAAATTTTAAAAGGAAGTCATTGAGACTGTTTACCATAGGGGGATGTCTTGTTATTTCCTGATTTGGAAGTGGAGGCCCCCCACTGCTTAGTTCTGGGAGTCCCCTGGGACTGAAACCTGGGGTTTTTGCTGTGTCTGGGTTTGGCTTGAGAAGATCTGGAAGGGGCTGGAAAGGACCAATTCTTAGTAGGCCAGTGCCTACTAAACCTTGGAGGTTGCACTTGTAAAAAACTTTAACAGTTTGCATAGGTTTAGCTTTATCTTCCATCTTTTTAAGAACTTCTTCAGCCTTATTGCCAAACAGGCAGTCCTGATTTAAAGGAGCATCCAACAGTTTAGCTTTAACATGATCAGGCAAAGATTGCTCCTTAAGCCAAGCATGCCTTCTAAGCACAGACCCAGTAACAGCAGCCCTGCAAGAGGCCTCTAAAGAATCAAAAACTACATTGCAAAGTATGTTTTCCAACTTGTTCAGCAGAATGCATTAAATCCTGTAAATCTTTATTTTCCACACAGTCAGGAATCAACATAATTTTCTGTTTAAGCAGTCCAATAATATGCTGTTGATATTTTAACATATGAAATTGGCAGTTTAAAGCTCTGATTGCCAAGGTTGCAGAAGTATAAACCTTTTTACCCCATCTATCCAGCGCCCTGGAGTCTCTTATCAGAAGGGGTAGGATTTTTAGTATTAGAAGCCTTAATGCCCTTGGGCCCCTGAGAAATGGTTTGTGGATCTGCAACAAGATTTTTGAAAAGGAACTTGTGGTACTCAGGAACCCTGTAGTATCTGTCAGGTTTACTAGGAGCTGGAGGCAGGGAATCAGAGGCCAAACTGGATTCCGAAAACACATCATCAACAATGTCTAGTACAGGAAGTATAGCCAAAGGCCTATGCTGAATCAGAAGAAGGAAATCCCCAAGCCTCTTTTTTGAGTCAGAAAATTCCTGGCTTTCCCAGTCAAAATGCTCCCTTAAAGTATGTAAAGTTTCCCCAAAAGAAAAATCCTCAGAAGGGGAAGCAGAGGGATTGGAATCCTCTGCATCAGAATCCTCATAAGTAGGTATGGACAAATCCGGGTCATTAGAAGAGTCAGAAGAAACAGAATCCTGATCAGAAGGTTCATAATCAAGCTCAGCCCTAGACCTCTGGGGGGGGGGGGGGGGTGACTACCCCTGATTAGAGTAATTAGATCTTCAGCCATTTTTATCATCTGTTTTTTAGGCATAGGGGCGTGAACATGTGGCCTAGGCTTAGGTTTTTAGACATGGATAGGGATTTAGGTCTTAGTAATGAAGGCGGTGTCGATTTAATATGCAAGTCTGTAGGCCTGAATACACCCTCAGAAGCTGGTGCCTGCACAGCAACTCTGGACCCATCCACGGTAGAGACACCCGCAGGTTCCATAGGTGAAGTATCTCGTGGCATACCGGACTCCAAATGGGTCTCAGTAGAGGCCTGCGAATCAGAAGTAGCGGGTATTGAGGGCTGTGAAAGCGCCTCACTGAGTACAGGCGAACTGGTGACTGGCTTAGGAGAAGTGTCGTCGGCAGCTTTGCGTTTTTTCGGAATCCCGGTAGTCGGATGGCTAACCGATGACATTTCTGGATAATTATACTGAGAACCAAAATATTTAGAGGCAATAATATATCAATGACGGATAGTGCGCTGATTAAATAAAGCACAAAACCGACAGCAAGGTATGTTGTGGTCAGGGCCTAGGCAAGGAATACTGTATGAATGAAAATCTTTATGAGGTATTTGCTTTCCACAAGTAATGCAATTATTAACTTTTACTGACATCAGTAAGGAACAAGAAAAAGTTTCCCCAACGGGGTACTTAGCTTTAAGTTGAAGACTTCGGTTCTGAAATTCGAAAACAAAAATTTCAGGAGTCGGCTGACCGGCACTTGCGAACTGCTTCTGCTTCGGGCACCGCACAGCAAGAAAGACTGATGTAGTGGCATAGACTGCATGTTTTATACCTATGACAACCTGACGTCATGGAAGAAGGGACAGCAACCGACGTAGGACCCAAGACTTTGTTAATCAGGCTGACTGAGGGCAACCTGCCAGCAGATTTCCCAAATATAATGACTGCAACAGTAAAACACGAAGAACATCCATTATTTCTCTGTTAATATTTAGTAGTTGACCCCCTTATATTTGTATTCTCTGTTCAAGGAACATTTGTACTAGATTAGTGGGCTGAAAATCCTTTGCATTTATAACAGAGAAAAGGTACTGTATCAAACCCCCAAAGCGATTTAACATCAGTTTCAAAGTCAATCAAGGCTTCCCAAGTGGAGGGAGTAAACTGAGATGTCCCACCACAGTCTATACTGTACCTTAAATGCTTTTCTCAGCCTAAAAGCACCCATCTGAAGGGGCTTAATTTAACTTGAATATGTAGTGCTTGTTAAATAGTGCACAGCTAGGTGGTAAGATTCCAACTCAGGTGCTTAACTCCACCCACAGTGGCTCAGACAGTTCTTAACTTGGATCTTGCCAAGCACAATCTCCTCCACCTTCCTTATAAAGTTAACCAGCTTTTATTGATGTGGCATCGTCAGAGAATTCAGGGAGGGAGAGAATAATTGTCTGAGCTACAGAGGGATACTGGTAGAATAAACATTTGTGTGGCATGAAGTGTATACCATATTCATAAGCTGCCAGTCATTTGAATGAATGGTGTCCATCAAGCCCATTTCTTTAATTATTGCTTTTGGCCTCAAATACAGAATGCTGACCTTGTATATGACCATTTTTTATGATTTGACCCACTGCTTCCAAGGTTTATTTCACTTGATTTCAAGTACAAAGTACATTAAAGATTTGTGACTTTGACTATCAGGACATGGGCTGAGCTCATGAGGAGTTAAACAGCAATGCTTGACTCTTAAAGAGACAGAATCACTGCTAGTGGTTCCTGCAGAATATTTTAATACACTTAGCACATTCAAGAGAATCAAGCTGAGTGCATGGTTCCCCTGGCAGGCGGCAATAAATGTTGTGTAATGATAGATGGGCACAAGGTGCCATTTGCTTGAATAGAAGGAATTGCTTACAGATACCTTTCAATCTGTCCAAACAGTTGTAGTGCAATCTTTGTCCAAACAGTTGTAGTGCACGTGTTAGTATAGTGTTTTGTTTTTTTTTAACCTGAAGTTATGGGAAGAAGCTAGTAAGCTGGTTGATTGTTTTTTAATTGTAATGTTTTGAAGGAGAGGGAGATATTCTGTCATGAGATTTTAGCTGTAAAGTGATCATGCTGTTCATCCATAATGGCTGGTTACAGCATATTTCCATTACTCTCTCATCTTTACCATAGTGTCTTGAGTTTGTGTAAGCTGTTACTGAATATTATTTGTCAGGTTTAATGTGCTACATGAGGTAGCAGATAAACAATTTTGTCTGTGATGTGTGGTATTCTGAAACCAAGTCTTCATGGTGGGCAGATCACCTGTCTAGGCAGGGTCTGCCTTAGGTCAAGTGGTGCCCTAGGCAAAAGGGCTCCACAGCACCCCCCCCCCAACACCACCTGGTGCCCCCGTCCTGGTCTATTTACACCATCCAGTTTACTAGAAAAGTACCCCCGCTAGAGCAGCACCCTAGGTGGCCGCCTAGTTGGCCTATGCCTGAGGCTGACTAGGTTTTCATTAGCATGATATATGTTTACTGTATATTGTCTCTGAAGCTCCCTGGATGTTTATTGTAATCTTGTAGATGCCCCTCCCCTCATTGTAATTTCATCCTGCATACACAGCTGTTTTTCTTACAACTTCTGTCCTCCTCCGTTTGTAGGGGGGTATTTTACCACTCTGGAGATGAACTTTCAGACAGTCAGCTTATCAAAAAGCAGTCTTGTTTCTTTTATAAGGTTTGCTTGCCAAGACTGCTTTGATGGGACCTGTCATTGACATAGAGTGCCTTCATTGCACAGATGCTGCTATATTTAAACCTTGCGGGGAACATCAGATTCTGAGGAAATATTTCTTAGAGGGGACATCTGACTGACTTCTAACAAACCATAGTATGCTTTCTAAAATGGCCACTTATTTTTGTTAGTGAGATGATAGAGCAACATGATTGTGCCTTTGTGGTGGGTAATTTTTATGTAATTAGTACCTTTCTTACAGTGCTGCTAATTTATTGTCACCTTGAATCCATCTACAGTGCTGTTTCCATTTCTAATACTCATTCAGCAGCCCATACCCCAGCTCTACTGGTCTTAAGAAACTTTAAACCGACACTTGACGTGTATAGGCTTGTATTAGAATATCTCTTGGGCAGTCTGTTCATATTTTGTGTACAGGAGACATCACTGCCTGTAGAGATGTTCCCATACTTACTGACTGATACTGAAGTCTGCGATACCCTTGTTTTAGGTTCATAGTTTCATATATTAATACTAACCTAACTGCCCTTGCGAGCCATTTTAAGCTTAGCCAATTATCCCTTGTGAGACTCAAACCCTGCACCTTGTGTTTGTAAGGCAAACACCTTAACCATTAGGCCACCCACCCAACCCGCATTGACAGAGTGCTTTCATTGCACAGATTCTGCTATATGTTTTAGCCTGTTCTTCACTACATTCAATGTCTCTTTAAGTTGGTTTACCAGTGTTTACATGAACTAGAGTATTCAAGAGTAATTCTTAATGACTCAGACATTTGCCAGTCAGTTGCGTCAAAGATTGGCCTTCCTTTTCTCCTTGCAGATAACTTTTGTTCAGCATATGTCCTGGACATCACAGGATTGGTTTGGGGGAAATGGTTGGTGTGCCCAAGAACTAGCTGATATTTCTTGGGGGTGAGGAGGAGCTGTAGATTTTCCATATCTTCCTTCATAGTTATCTCGGTGCCAGTTTTTAAACTACATACATAACTAATATTATTCCTTTCTGTACACCTGTATTACTATGGTGAAAAGTTAAGGCCCTAATGTTAACATTTTGGGACTTCATAGTTACCAGCTAGCTAGACACCCAGTTGGTTATGAATGGATTAATTTCCCATAACTTTGATTCTGCATTATTAGACCAGATTGCTAAGATTGTTGACTGGGAATTTCATTGTAAATTTTGAAACAAGGTGAGGAAGGTTTCTTGTTAAAAAAAAGCTTAAATATAATAGTGAGTCAAGTAAAAGATTAACCCTTTGTTTAACTGGAAGCCATATAGCATTCTACAGTTTTGCAGTGATATTCCTGTTTGGAAAGATGGCAATAAAGTGGCATATTTTGTTACTGAATAGTTTGGCTTTAGGATGTTGCACTGAGGGTTAGTTCATGTTCACGTTGGAAAGTTAAAATTCTGTTCCCAATTTCAGCTGTAGTAGCTGAGGGGAGAAATCAGATATTTCCTGGCATGGAAAAGCAGGTGGTTAATTTTGTTCCAGGTTTTAGACTTATAAAACTGAAAATTTGGGGGTTAACCTAGTCATAAGCCTAGGTATTTGAAAGAGTTTGTTTCAGGTTGCTCATTGTTCGGGTCAGCTACCTGCCAGACCCTTAGAACTTTGGAGATTTTCTGTCTAGATCCGTAGAGCATGGCCTTAGCTTTAGAGGTTTTTCAAAGTAGTTCATTGTTGACAACCCTGGTGAAAACAATGTGGACATACCCATGTAGTTGCATTTATATTGAGGAGGGAGAAGCACTTTATCTGAACATGATCATATCATTGGCACACAAAATTGGGAATCAGTAATCAAAGGTCAGGGACTAGAGCTTCTTGTAGTTTGTGTAGGCTGTTGCTCTGGCTCATACTGGAATATGAGTTTGAGCAAGCAACTGGACAGGGAGGGGGTGGAGTATATATTATGACAGTGTTCAGGAAGGGTATTTAGATTTATGGAGTAGGAGGGGAGTTTCAGGTTTGGGGTACAGGAACAGAGTTTAAAAAAAAAACAAAAGAAAAAAACATATTACATATGCATTGTGAGAGCACCGAACTCTTGACATGTACTTCAAAAACTGATATATGGAGGGCAGTATGGCTTAAAATATCTGTAAAGCTAAAATTACACAAAGATCATTAGTAATTGAAATAGTGTTTGTTGAGTTATTTACACTGATTAAACACATTCTGCAGTGAAATTATCAATATGTTGGCTGCTAGAATAGTTATACTGCTTATAACATAACTATACTGGTTATAACATAACTACACAGTTAAACAGAAAAAAAATTACCTTGCCTTGCTAGCTATTTTCTTTTATTTTACTTGTTTTGTTGTACTGAAATGTGTTTTGAATGTTTAATATGCATTGCATAATATATTTTGATTTGACTTGTTAATTGTTCAACAATTACCTCTGTATTTTGATGTTTGTCTTTAACAAAATTCATGATTAAAATTGCCTGATTAAGTCCAGCCTGCCCATAAGGTTATGAAATTCATTAATAAATAGTTATTTTGTACACTAAATTGAATGTTCATAGTGCTCTTTTTTTCTCCGCAATTTTATTTGGTCTTTGCAACTTTGTGACATCACACGGATGACCCGGGTCTCTTGTCTACCCCTTTTTTCTTTTTTTGTATTTGCCGCAGTCATACTTTAAAATAACTCTTTGTCTAGTACCCCCTTCACACATATTTATGGGTCACCTAGCATGAAGTACAGGTTAGAGGCAGGCAGGAGCCATCCCTTAGTAACTATAGTGTGGCAGCTGTCTTGTGCACTCCTTTTACACATTAGAAAGTATCAGGCTCAGCTCATTCATAGATGGAGATGGATGTAGATGCAGATGCGGCCTCCTAGGTTTTCAGCAGAAGGTGAAAAGAAACCACAGAGACTAGCTCTTGATGAAAACAAAAGAGGAGAGATCGTCTTAGTTCATTCAGCTTACACCATCCTGGCTGCCATTCACTTTCCAGAGCTTCTTGTTGAACTGGGGTTCATAGGTACTTACTAGGCTATTGATCCGGGAGGATCTTAAGAACTGGATCCTTACATTCCCGTGGTATTTTTTAAGCCCTTATATTTTGTTTACAAATAAAACGGAGATGGATAGAACAAGGCTATGTTGGGGTGTTTATTTCTATCTATCCATCTATCTATCTATCTCTGTGTATGTATCTATCTGTATATCTATCTATCAGTCTATCTGCCTGTCTATCTATCTATCTATATATCTATCTATCTATCCTGTCTGTCTGTCTGTCTGTCTATCTTATCCTGTCTGTCTATCTCTCTATCTATCTATCTCTCTATCTGTCTATCTCTCTATCTATCTATCTATCTATCTATATGTATGTATCTATCTGTCTATCAGTTTATCTGCCTGTCTGTCTATCTATCTATCTATCTATCTATCTATCTATCTATCTATCTATCTATCCCTTGTCGACCATTGCTCCCTCCCATGAGGAATCTGGATGCTAAACTGGGGATGCATTTACAATTTTCTATCCATTGTCCAAATTACTTTTGAATGGAATAAGAAAAGTACTTTGCTTTATGCAGAGTGGAAGACGGTTCCATAGAAAAGGTATGATTTGTTGATAGATACCTATCCCTCCAGCAGGTTCTATTTACATTGCAAGAAAGATTGAGATCCCTGGTCTGCCAGGACAATGTATGTTGAGGCACTAAATACAAGGAAAGGTCAACTCTTAGTTGCCTACATAATTCTGAGAAGAGGAACAAAGCTTTGAGATGGTATGCATAGTTATTATGATTTAGAGCCATGAGATTTATTTAGTAAGAAAGCACTGTGTTCATTCCAGCCGTGACAAGTATTTGGGCAGGTACATACTAAAAGGGGCATATTGTGCTCAATGAATGGCCTAATGAGAACCAAGTACAGTGGAATGATTATATACCTAGACCTGGATGCCATACATTTATATATAAACTGTTTGATGGAAAAGGGCTTCCTTGCCATAATGGTTAAGTGGTGATCAAAGAACAGATTGTTGTTGACATAGGTGCCCAGATCCTTGATGATGGGATTAGCTTTCTGGAGTATCTTGTCAGTGTGATAGTTACAAGAAAATCCATGATTGCTGAAGGACACTGTTGTACATTTATTTGGTATTTTGTTTTAGTTTGCAGTTTTGACAATGGCCATTTCTTTGGGTAAGGCCTTCTTGGATGTCCCTTGGGAAGTTTATGATGGCACCAAGTTTACAATTATGTGCAGACTTGGCCTGCCACTAACCCTTAACATATACATTGACTTCCAAGAAGTAACTACCAAAGAGGAGTGGCCGAAGGACTAAAACCTGGGGTACACCACTAGTGACATCTCTTTCGGAGAAGGTAGAGATGTCCATCCTGGTTTCCTTGTTATATTTGAGAGCCAATTTGCTATCCAGTGAGTTAACAAGGCAATTTATGTTTAACTGAGAGAATTTATCTATGATTCCTGAATGTGGGATGCTGTTGAACATTTTTGCAAGGTCTAGTTATACAATGTGTACTGATTTCTCCTCATCTGCTTCAGTAACCTTGTCAAAGAAATTGACCAGGTTTATTAGACAGGATCTACTTTTAATAATTCTGAACTGGCTTGTGTTTAGAGTAAGTATTTGGCCTATGTCCTTATTTATTAATTCCATAATGAACCTTTACAAAGACTTACAGCTGAGACTGGTCAGTCTTATAAGTGTATAATTACCTGGGCCCATTGACACCTCACCTTTGTGCAAGGGGATGAGTGTTGCTATCCTCCATTCATCCCAGGCACAAAGGCTGTTTGGAGACTGATGTCGAACAAACTCTGTAAGGGATCTGACTAGTCCTGTTTAAGGCTGACTTGTAGGCAGCCTTGTTTGTTATCCAATCCCATAGTAGGAGTGTTCTTGGCCTTTGATATTGCCTTGAGGACTTGTTCTTAACAGATTTGAGGGTGAGATATATAGGAGGGGAAAGGGGGGGGTGAAGTTTGAACTAAATTCATCTGCTAGTAGATTGGATATAGATTGGCTATATCTTTTGGGTACAGGTATGTGATGTCATTTGCTTTTAGCTCTGTGAAATGGTGGGCATTGTCTCTGACTTAGTTAAAGAATGCCTTCAGGTTATCCTCCACCTGGGTGGATATAATTTACCTTGCATATGGCTTTGGCAGATTTGAACATGGTTTGGAATTCCCTGTTGAGTTTTGCGAGAGCAGTTTTAGTAACTTGAGAGTAAAATTTATTTTTGTGTACAGTGAATTTTTTTTATTATTATGGAGCCTGTTTATATTTGGTTTGATCATAGGGTTTTTTTCTTAAATTCAGCTTTGTATTTACTTCAAAGTGGGACAGATGCATCTGCATAGCTCCTTATATATGCACAGAATTTGGCGGTAAAGAATTCTGCATAAGGAGTTGGGTCATCAGGTTAGAAGAGGATTTTGAATTTAGTCTGATCACCACTCAGTTTTAAAAGATCAAACTTAGCATAATCCCTGAATGCAGAGGTATTGGAAGGTGCTGATAACTTAATGACTGATTTATGGTTCGATTTGACCAAGAGAAAGTAACAATTGAGGGGGGAGAGAAACTGTCCCATCTTAGTAAGGACCAAGTACAGGATTTTAACGCCCATGGTTGGGGTGTGGATTAACTGACTCAGAGAATTTGTATTGATGAAGTCTGGAAATTTGTGGACATTGATGTTTGCAGATGTACAGGTCTGCTGGTTAAAGGAGGGGTGTTTGAAGTCAAGTAGGCGTATGGGGTGGACTGATGGGAACAATGATGGAGTGCTGCTGTTAGGAATGATTTGATAATTTTTTTTTATGATAAGTTAGATTTAGAGGAGTACCAGGTCATTACCTTTACCTTATCTAACAAGTCTGAAAGTGATTTTTTTATCAATATGGGTGTACCACCACCTTTAACACCTTCATCTGATCCTTTGTTCCTGAATATGTAGTAAGTATTTAAACCCTGCATTGATGGAGTGCTGTCACAGGTCTTGAACCAGGTCCCTGTGATGATGCATAAATCAATGTTTTCCTGGGTATGTAATATCTGTATGGAGTGATGTTTTTGTTGAGGCTCCTATCACTGAGCAGTAATACCTAAATGTTATCTGGATTTCTTTTTGTTATGTTGAAAGTTGTAGAAGACTGACATTGCCTAAAAAATGCACAATGAGTTTGACAGTTTAGCCAATATGCAAAAGCCATAGATGGATAGGTGCAGACCATCTGTGGCAAAGCAATTGGTACTATATTCCATCTCCTCCCAGGCAAACATATATTGTACCCCTGCTCCCTTTGAATGACACCAGAAGCTAATACAGTTATTGAAGTCAGTAATCATTTGTTCATATTGCAATATCATTCTTGGTGGTGGTGGAGCTAGAGTGCTGTTCATCATCATCAATGGTGCCACAGTGGAGAGAGTTAATAGCACCAAATTCCTAGGGATACATATCTCGCAAGACCTCAGTTGGACCACAGACACTTCCTGCCTTATAAAGAGAGCCCAACAATGCCTCCACTTCCTTAGGAGACTTAATAGAGCTAACCTCCCCCCCACAGGTCCTACTTACTTTCTACAGAGCCACAACTGAAAGCGTACTGACAAACCTCGTAGAGGTGGTTACTGACTTGAAACTGTAGTTTTATTTTCCCTTTTGGGTCTATTCCTGCTTCTTTCCAGCCCCTGCTATCAAGCACGCTTTAACGTGCTTTAGTGCGATTTAGCGCAGAGTTGCCACTAGAGCAGCATCGGGCAGCGCCGGTTAAACAAGGTTAAACTTTTTCTGGCTCCAGAAAGTCTGTTCTTCAATTTTTCCCTTAGAACTGCTCTGTTAGGAACCTAAACAGTTTACACCTACACTAAAAAGTGCAGCACTTGTTCCAAATAGCTTTTTCTTCTCAAAAAGCTCAGCACTTGTCTTATAAGCATATCCCTTGTCTTATAAGCATTCTCTTTGCAGGTCAAGCACTCCTATATTATACAAATCTCTCACTAGCAAAACCCCCCAGGAGTGCCCACGTCCCTGCTAAGCCCACTACTTTTCTGTCTCATACCAACTCATAATTCTTTCTAGCATGTCGAAGGGTCAGATGCTGGCGTCCTCTCCTGCCCAGTTGGTGAATCTGGGAATTCTGAGACAATGTTACAATTGCCTCATGTACACGGACAACCCTCTCCTCCTCCCACGTAACACTAACACTTGTGAGAGATGCAGCTATTTAGCCAGACTGGAGGCTGAGCTCTCTCAACTCAGGACTGGCAAGACCAGGCAGGAGGAGAAGGCAACTACAAACACCACAATACCAGTCTCACATAACTCAACCACACCACTGAATCAAACACATAAACACACTAAGACATACTCGGAGGCTCTGAGTAAAATTTACCTAAACAGCAGAGGCCTCCAAAGCAGACACCCAAGCAACTGCAAACTCAATACACCACACAAACAACACATAAACAACAAAATCAGTGTGCAAAGCAGTCACTGCCCTTAAGGCCAAATACAACACCAAACATACTTGTCATAGGTGACTCCATAGTCAGACACACTGACGTCCCGCTCACCAGACTGAGTAAGGAGAAGGTCACAGTAAGCTGCCTGTCGGGCGCTAGAATCCGCCACATAACACAAGCACTCAGGTCTCTCAACAGCAGGTACAAGTACGACTCAGTCATTGTCCACGCTGGTGTCAACGACCTGAGACGTACCTCCTTGGACTACATGAAAAGAGACGTTGAGGAGCTCTCTTACGTAGCGCAGGCAGGTATGACCCTGACCTTGAGCAGTATCCTACCTTCACCTAGAATGATGCCACAATACAGTGATAAGATGATCAGCTTTAATAATTGGCTTAAATTCTGGTGTCATTCAAAGGGGATCCAATGTCTGTCTGCCTGGGATGACATGCTGGACAAGCCACGCTGCTCATAAGGGACGGTTTGCACCTGTCACCCTAGGCTTCTGGATATTGGCAAAGGCTCTTGCCACCCCATAGTGCCTTTTTAGGCAAGGCTCAAATTCTAAACCTACCACCCTAGAACACAAAAAGTAAAAACTAAGGGTAATGCTGCTCAATGCCAGAAGTCTCAATCTCAAGATGCATGCACTCGAGGCCCTTCTCAGTATGGAGAACATCGATGTCTGTGCTGTGACAGAAACCTGGTTCAAGGCTCCTGAGAGCACCCCAGCACTATCAGGTTTCACCTCATATCATGCGTTCCGGCCCCAAAATCCGGACAACACCAAGAAAGGAGGGGGGGTGTCCATATTCATAAAGGACACCCACACCTCAAGGTTGGTGGCAACGCACGATGCATTGGAGACCATCCAGGTGTAATTAACCATAGGCAGGACTGCTCTGCAATTTGTAGCATGTTACAGGCCACCCTCTCAAACTCAGGAACCTCACATGGCCTTCCTGAAAACAATGGAGGGGATAAATGTATCTCCAAACACCATCATACTAGGTGACTTCAACTACCCTAATATAGACTGGGAACACTACTCAAGCCCAAACACTCTAGCCCAAAGGTTCCTGGAGTTCATAAACTCAAATGCCATGGAACAACTAGTCACCATCCCCACAAGAGGAGAAAACATACTTGATCTCATCATCACGAACATGGGATCACAATGTTCAACACCGGAAGTATACCCCTCACTGGTGAGATCAGATCATAAACTAATCTCGCTGGAGGTCCTCATCCCGCCCCCACCTGAAATAAAAAAGACCACAGTGAAAAACTACTCAAAAGCCGACTTCACACTTCTAAAAACTAGTGTGGTCTCCTTTAAGGCCCCTGAGCCAGTGGTAAATATTACTCAAACCGCTGAATCACTTACAAATGCCTTCTACCAGCACCTACAGGACTGCATGGATCAGGCAATCCCAAACAAAACTAAGACTCTTTGTACCAAAGGCAAGCGTCCAGTCTGGTGAACCCCAGCCATAAACAAGCTCTACAACAAAAGGAGGAAGCTACTACAAGATAGAGCAAAATCCTTGAAAGGTAAGACACCTTTGATCATTATAAGTAAAAAACTAAGAGCTCTCATAAAATCATCCAAGGCAAATTTTGAGAGAAAAATCGCCAAGGACTCAAAAGACAATCATAAGGCCTTCTTTAGCTATGTTAGAAACCTAGGAGGAAACTCCCAGATATGCTCAGAATTAGTTCAAAATGATGTGAAGATTACTGAACCTACACACATTGCCAACATACTGGCTGACAGGTTCAGTGCCATCTTCTCCCCCCCTCCCCCTCAAAAGGAGAGATATCTATACCAGAGGATTGTAGCCCCCCAAACATCTCCAACGCCCAGGTGAGAACTGCTCTCTCCAAAGCAAAAAACACAGCATCCATGGGACCGGATGGTGTCCCCGGCTGTGTGCTCCACGAACTCAATGAGGAATTAAACCCGCAGTTAGGACAGCTGTTCAATCTTAGCCTCACCTCAGGATACGTACCCAATGAGTGGCGCACGGCGACTGTGGTCCCACTTCACAAGGGCGGTGCCTCCACCGACCCTGGAAATTACCGTCCCATTAGCTTGACGAGCCTTATCTGCAAAGCCATGGAGAGGATCATAATGGAACTCATAAATAAAGACATAGGGAACTTGCAGACTTTGGATCCAACCCAGTTTGGCTTTGTCAAAGGCAGATCATGCCTTTTAAACTTGGTTGACTTTTTCGAGACAGTCACCAAGGCCATTGATGAGGGAAAGGCAGTCCATACAGCCTACCTTGACCTGGCAAAGGCCTTCGACACAATACCCCACTCAGGTATCATCGAAAAACTCATCAGCTTGAATGTAAACCCATACATCACAAGATGGGTTGCAAACTGGCTAAGTGACAGAACCCACAGGGTCAGAGTTGCTGGAGCCATGTCAGACTCAAAGCCTGTCACAAGTGGTGTCCCACAGGGCTCAGTCCTGGGTCCACTCTTGTTCAGCATCTACTTTTCTGAAGTACAAGCAAACACAGGAGGGTTATGGCTGACAAAGTTTGCAGATGACTGCAAACTGGGCCATAGTCGAAAACACATCTGACACAGATATCCTTCAGAAGGGCCTCACAGAAACGGATAACTGGTGCCAGAGCCATGGCCTAAAGTTAAATGCCAAGAAATGCATAGTCATACCCTTCGGGAAAAACAAGGTTACCCCTAGCTACCATATAGGTGGCAATCCACTGAGCACAGAAGAAGTCATCAGGGATCTGGGGACCCAGGTTGACAGTAACCTTCGCTTGACACTCATGTTGCTAAAGTAGTTAGGAAAACCTTCTACATTGCCCACCTGATCATGAAGAGATTCACATCTAGATCAAGGGAGGTCATCGTCCCCCTGTACTCATCACTCATTAGACCTATGATTGAGTACAGTGCCCCATTCGGAATGTATCTGACCCGACACCTGCAGCAGCTGGAAAGGCCCCAAAAGTTCCTCACCAAAAGGATAAAGGGTCTCAAAAATATGTCTTATGCTGCCCGACTGAAAGAACTCCAGCTCTATTCAGTCTCATACCGCTTGCTCAGAGGTGACCTGTGCCTGACATATAAGGCCATGTCAAACCCTGATTTGATGAATATGCTTCACCTCAAAAATCTAGATCCCTCAGAACCACAAGGGCGGGAGACTTAAACCTTGACACGGTTATTAATAGAACATGCTGGAGGGACAGATTCATCACCCAGAGACTCCCTATGCTGTGGAACAAAATCCCGGTACATGTGAGGCAGAGCACCTCGCTGGCCTTGTTCAAGAGGAATCTTGACCAATGGATGGGGGATCGCAGATATACCCTAGGGATTACTTCAGTGTCACTGCTTGACAGAGGCACAGCAAAATAATAGACATAGTTTTATTCAAACTAAAGGGGTGGCGAAAGCCAAATAACTATGGGCTAGGCTTATAAATGCCCTTGGGCAGATAGCCTAGTATGAACCTATGAACCTAAACAACATCATTATCTGGTATGGAAATTGCTCTCAAGTCGATCAGAAGGCACTGGATAAGAGCATTAAACAAGCCACAAAAATCATTGGCTCCAACCTTCAGTCCCTACAGGACATATATTCAAATAGATGCTATGGCAGAGTCTGAAAACTACTGAGGGATATACATCATCCAGCCTATGTACTGTTCAAACTCCTGCAAACAAAGAAGTGCTACAGAAGCATTAGATGCAGGACATCCAGAATCCATAACAGCTTCTTCCCACGTGCTATCAGACTGTTGAACAACAAACCCATAGCCTAAACTGCTAAATGGGTAAACAAACATTATTTATGTGCAATATGTCATTGTTATCTACATAGCTCACTTTACACTTTATACTTTGTGTTTATTTTTAGTATCTTATTTTTGATTTCTATTTCAGTATTTTTAAATTATTATTAATCTTCCTTCTGTAAACTATAATTCTTATGGTACAAGCCCGAGTATCGAAATTTCGTGCAGTGACACGCACTTTTTCCTCTGTGTTGATCTGTATGACAATAAAGTTTACTTTGACTACTTTGACTGTTCAAGGATAGGTTAGGGTCTTATTTGCTTCAGACACACATTCTGAGAGCTCCATTGTGAGTCTTTTCCTATGACCCATGGAGGTAAATCTCCAATCATTTACATGTATGTGCACTAGGACTGTGTCTTGTATGTTCTTTGTGGTACAGGGACCTGAGTGCATATGTGATGTGGAGAATCCTTACACCTAATAGGAAACTGACTGTGACCTTCAGCTTTCACATCCTGGTGAGTGGTGCATCGGTGTGACCCCCTATGGAATCACCTATGATTAAGATATTATACTGTGTGTAGGTTTGCCTTATGGGCTTTTGAAATGAGTTATCTGTTAGATGTATGTTTTATAGTGGGTGCTGCCTGTACTGTGTGTTTGTGAAATTGCTGAGGATGCTTGTGTTTTATGTTGCATTTAGGAGGCCTTTGTTGTTTATGTAGGTTTTTTCTAAGAGCCTAATCATATGTAGGTATGTGTGATTGGTCTGAGTTGTTTGCAATTGATTTAGTGTGGTGTTGTGTGGTACTGGCAAACTGCTTGTTGTTTGTAGTTGATTTTTATGTGACAGCTTTGCCTCCAGTAACATTATGCAACTACGTATTTCACATAGTTAGTTTTAGTAGTAAGTGGTTGTCAGTAAACAAGAGACAAATGCTACATTGTCTCAGGATGCTTATTTCAACCATGCTGGCTACAAATACAGTTGGAAGTACAAATTTGTGTTTCTGGATGCTTACTAATGTGGGATAAAGGGCAGAAATAGCACCTCTGAGGTTTGAGTTTGACTTACTGGAGTGCTGTCTGAAAGAACAGTTAAATTCTACACACAGAAAGTAATGTGCCTCTTGGCACAAACCAGAGCCTGTTAAAGCAACTACCGAGGGAAGCATTTTGGCTCAGTTAAGTTATTGATTTTGGACATGCTAATAAGTATGGCTAGACAAAATCTGATTTGCAAAATATCAGGAAGGTAGTAAATAATTGGTCTAGACTGACTATGAGATTGGGTTTAGATGTGCAACAGTGTACCGCTGCTTAGCTATGCAATTTATACTGCTAAAACTGGGACTTGGAGTTGACTTAATGTTCCCAAGAGAGAATTCCAAAATGAAAGTTCCAATGGCTTTCGAGTACTAAATTGAGCAACATTGTTTGGAGCTGTGCCATCCACTTTTAAGCTGAGCGTAAAAGTGAAAGAAACAATAAAATAGCAGTTAGAACTCAAGCCAGTTATGTTTATCCCTTAAAAAAACAGCAGCAAATTATTCCATGCCACCAAATAACCACTTCTGCTCTCAACAAGTTTACACCCAGACTCGAAAACCAACTCAAAATAAGACTAAGTTGTAAAAGTAGGAAAAAAGAGTGAAGAGTCATAGGGGAAACACTTTTATTAGCTTGATGGATATATTAACTAATGGATTAATAAAAATGTAACAAAGTAAGAGGATCTGTTAGCTACACAAACAACTAAAAAACGCAATAGCAGCTGTTTTAACTGAGCTGTACTTTAATGTAAAAAAAGGTGGTAAAGTTTAAAATCACTTGGAAAAGCATTTATATTAACTAGAAAGGATAGCAAGCCATTGCTTAAACAACCAGGTGACTGTTCAATGCACAAACCCAAAAAGTTAACTAAGCAAACTATAAAAAATTTTAAAATTTGATTAAATAAGCAAAGTACTGAAATAACTGCAGTAACTTACAGTACTTTTCTGGATATTTTATGAAGATTGACCTTAAAAAATACCAGGAAAAAAAAAGTGCTTCAGCTGTCTCTCTTGAAGTCTTGGGAAGGACACAGGAAATTACTGCTACTACTCTCTCATACTTCTCAACTGTACAGATCTTTGCAGAATATCCAGTTTTTGGCCTTATATTCTGGGTCCGTTTCTTGTAGAATTCTGGTTTTCTGACAAATCATTGAGAGCTGAAGTCAGAAAATGACAGATATGTTTCAAACTTCCTACCCTTCAGAAAATTCATGCTAATAAAAAAATGTTCTATCAATTTTCTAAGTTTGTAAGAGGAATATTTAAAATGTGTCCCTATTTTTGGGCTATTGTTTCTCCATTATTGATGATGATGTCCAGATTTCGTGCTCTAAGAGGTTGAGAGGTATGAGCAAGCTGAGTGTAAAAATTGTAGAATGAGTAGATGGATGCCTTGCCCTTTATATCAATAAACCAGTAAAATTGTTTGTATGTAATCAGGTTGCTGTAGCAATTGGGGCATATTATGATAGAGTGGTGTCTAGGGTACTTTACCTAGTCATGATACTGTGGTATAGTAGTGTCCTAGGGTATTGCATCTAATTATATGAAGGTATAGTAGAGCCCTTGGTTAGTGTTCCTACTTGTGAAAAAGACTTCCGTAAAAAACTTCTCCAAAGCCAACTTCATGCTACTCAAGTCAAAAGTTACAAACTTCATGACTCCCATGCAGACGGGAACTGAAAGTTCGACTGCTGAGTCCTACACTAAGGCACTGTACGAGCACATCCACTCATGCATGAATCGTGCCATCCCAAATAGAACCAAGATGCTCTTCTCCAAAAAAAGAAAGCCAATCTGGTGGTCCCCTGCCATAAACAAACTTTAAAACAAAAGGAAGAAACTGTTGCAGAAAAGAGGAAAATCCCAGGATGCAAAAAACTCCCTTACCAGCCTCAGTAAGAAGCTGAGATCCCTCATAAAATCCTCCAAAGCTAGAATCTAAATGGCAATGCTCAGATTTGCTCTGAGCTACAGCAGAATGGCATTAAATATACTGATCCCAAGGATATTGCCAATATCTTGGCAGATCAATTCAGTACCAACTTCAACCCCCTCTCACCCCCTAAAAGGCCCATCTCAATACCGAAAGATTGCCAAATTCCGGTTATAACAAACACACAGGTAAAAACCGCACTCTCCAAAGCTAAGAATACAGCATCCATGGGACCAGACGACATCTCAGGCTGTGTACTACATGAGTTACAAAGTGAACTGGCACCTCACCTAAGTGTCATGTTTAATCATAGCCTCACCTCAGGCTTCCAGCCCACTGAGTGGCGCACGGCTACAGTTATCCCACTCCACAAGGGGGGATCCGCCTTGAATCCTGGGAACTACCGCCCCATCAGTCTGACGAGCCTGATCTGCAAGG
This sequence comes from Protopterus annectens, assembly GCF_019279795.1. Lineage (NCBI taxonomy): Eukaryota > Metazoa > Chordata > Ceratodontiformes > Protopteridae > Protopterus > Protopterus annectens. The sequence goes on along the minus strand of NC_056729.1, from coordinate 13,677,379 downwards.
CCATGGAACGTATTATCATGGAACTTGTAAACAAAGACATTGGCAACCTTCAAACACTGGACCCCACCCAGTTTGGGTTTGTGAAGGGCCGATCTTGTCTCCTGAACCTGATTGACTTATTCAAATCAGTCTCCAGAGCTGTGGGCGAGGGTAAGGTGGTCCACACAGCCTATCTGGACCTCGCCATGGCCTTCGACACTATCCTCCACTCTGGAATCATAGATAAACTTACTAAGCTGGGCATCAATCCCTACGTCACCCGATGGG
>NC_056729.1:13198049-13277330 GCF_019279795.1 Protopterus annectens | reverse complement strand
ATTGTATTAATAAAAAGCCAGAAGTGGTAAAAAATATATATATATATTTGTTTTTGATTCTTCTGATCAAACACTACAGTATGATTATATAAAAAAATGACTAAAAGGGGTTAAAAATATAATGTATAATTTTTTTTCTTGATTTTATTACCATCATGCTGCATTTTCTGCTCTTTTTTTGGCCTGTCTTATCACCCATATGTTATGCTTGAGGTGAGGGTTGAGCACTGAGAATGATGCTATTGTACAGTGGGGATCGTTTTTTTTTTCTGTTACATATGCATAATAAGGCCAAAGAGTTGGTCTGCTTGCAGTGAGTGTCAACAGTGGCATGTTTCCCCATTGTGAGTGATATCCCATCATTTAGCTTAACTTCTCCTCTTGAAAGTAAGGAACCTCCATTGATCTGTGTTCTCCATTGATGATTCTTAGCAAATATATCACCCCAGACTGCATCCCCAGCCCTCTCCCCTAAGGTAGGTGAACAAGCTTTGTCATGTGACTCATGTTTTCCCATGTAACTCCTCGGCCACTAATTGAATACTGGTCATCTGGGTTGTAGTCTGCAGTTCATCTACTTTTACCACAGAGCTGGCTAGATGTGGTCAATATAGTGTGTGTGTGTGTGTGTGTGTGTGTGTGTGTGTGTGTGTGTGTGTTTTAAGAGTTGATTAATTTCATGACCGACTGACTTTGGTTTCAACCTGATATTGTTAATCTGCTTGAAAGAACTTCTGTCTAAAGGCATTCTATTTTGTAGAAAGAAGATAAGAATGTGAGGGCTGGTAGCAGAAAAGGTGGTGGCAGCCACATCTGCACAAAGAATGATTATTATGAGTACTTCTTAAAGGAGAGCATAAAAACAGGAAGCAGAAGGAGACGGGATGGATCCATTTTAAGTACTTATTGTTTAAGGGTTGAGTTGTCTGCTTTGGGGTTAGACTCGTCAGCTATACTGTATTGTTATGTGTAGTGCCACTTTTAGAGGTTCATGAGCAATGTCTTTCTACTTTTTGAATTTGGCACTTTACCACTCCTGTCTTACAGTGTGTGCACTAAATATGCATATTAACAGTTTGAAAATCCAGACGTGAACATTGAGAAACACAAATTAACATGACTGCACCGTAAGTAGTAAAAATAAAAACACTTGAAGCTTAAAACCACTAATACTAATAGGTGCAGAGAACCAGAATAAAAAAAAAACGACCATCTTTAGCATCAAAAAGTTGTTTAATATGTTTTCATCAAGAATAACTTCATCAGAAAAGAGATAATCTCAATAAAACCACAATGTTTAAAAAGCAAAACCAAGTAATAACCCCGTATTTCTAATTAACAATAATTAAGTTAGTTAAAACTTAGAGACAAAACAGTGAAACAAGTAACTCACTGTAATTTTTTGAATGCATGACATACATTCACAGTGTATATTTAAAATATATCACTTAATAATATGATGTAAATCCCGAATTGTAACCGTTATTTGACCTTTAATCTTTTATCCTTTATAAAACATTTTATATTTATGGTTTTGTTTAGTTCTGGGATCTTATCTGCATTTAACCAAACCTGCTATTTAGTTTAAATTCTTTCCAATCTATTCTTATAACTTCCTCCCCGCATATCAAGGGGAACATGTAACCCAGAAAATAAGCATTTTTTATAGTTCTCACAGGAAATTGTATGTTTGTACAGAGTGTTAATATCTCTAGCCTTAATAGAGTATAAGTGCTCTTTTACTCTTTTTTCCAGGCTATAATTAGTCATTCCTGTGTAAAATGCTTGGCAACCAGAGCACAGCCCTGTGTACACAACCCTTGTTGATATACAGATATAACTTCCTGCAGTATAAATTATATAATTTAAATGTTCTAGGAAAATATATGAGTTTACATAAATAAACCTGCAAACTTTGCAGTTTCCACAGGTATACATTCCCTTTTTTTAACAGTGTAAGGTGGTTCAATGTCCGTTTTATCACTCTGTAACATAACTTTCTTTTGTACACAAATGTAGGTTCCTTACCTATAACTTTGAATATATCTGAATTTCCTTCCAAAACTCTCATATTCCTGCTAATAGCATCTCTAATGGCATTATTGTCCACTGACATGTCCAGCATAAATACTGGACCCTTATTTGAATTTAGTCCGTCTAAGATTAATCCATTAGTCTGTGTAATAGCTTCTTCCCTGTAGCATAAGTTTGAACAAGTCGGCCCTTTTGCTGCTTACTTCAGCAGCTACTTCAAACAAAAATTCACTGTTACAGCCTCTCTCAGCAAACATCAGAATAATGTTTAATACATGTTTATAATATTTGTTTCTTTTCTATAGTTCTTACTATCAATTTTTGTGTTCTTTACATCCCATTCTAACATCACATCTAGGAAATGAACACGCAGACCTAAGGTAAACATGGCCAGAAATCTCATTTAGTTCTTCAATAAATTATTAGCATTCTTCCTGTGTAACGTCTTTAATAAAAAAAGAGGTTATTCACAAACCTTTTGTATAATACAGTTCTGTCAAAAAAATCTACTAATGATTAACACATTGTTTGCCCACCATCCTAATACAAGGTTTGCAAAAGATTGGGGCACAGATGACCCCATTTTCACTCCCCTGGCACATTTACAGTATTTTTTTTATCAAATAGAAAGAAATTGTTATCTAACACCAACTCCATCAGTAAACAGTATAAAGAAATCTTATAGGTTCATAGGTTAGTACTAGGCTAACTGTCCTTGCGAGCCATTTTAAGCCTAATCAGTTATCCCTTGTGAGACTCAAGCCCTGCACCTTGTGTTTGTAAGGTAAACACCTTAACCATTAGGCCAACCCCAGGTCATTCAAAAGAGTAGTGTTCTTGGTTAAAAACATCCTCAGTCTTTCCACACCCTTGTCTTGTGTAATACAAGTCTATAGTGAGCATACATCAATAGTTACCATTTTAATATTAGTGTGACAATAGTAATATTCTTGATGGACCTACCCTTGTTTTTCAAAAGATCATATTATTAAAGGATATATTTTAGTGTTTATTTTGAATGTATGTCATGCAATCTAATAATTACAGTGATATTGTCTTTTGTGTGGGCTGAGGTTTCACTCTTTGATCTTTTTAAGTTTTAGCTAACTTAACCTGTTGTTAATTAGAAATACAAGGTCATTGGTTGGTTTTACATTTTAGACATTGTGGTTTTATTGAAATTATCTGTTTTCTGAAGAAGTCATTCTTGAAGAAAGCATATTGAACTTTTGACCCTAAAGGCAGATTTTTTTCCTTGTTCACTACACCCATTAGTATCCATGGTTTTAAGCTTCAAATTATTGAGTAACAACTGCTGAATACAACTGACAACAGTCAGTGGGCTTAACTTGGAAAATAATGGTTGTAGGCTTGTGTCTTTATGCTTCATTTTATGGTATTGTCCATTCTGAAAGGTATGGAAGCCTGATCATCAGAAGGAATTAAGGGAAAGAGTTTTACATTCAGAACTGGAAAAGCAAGATAAACATGCTGGGGTGGGTCATGTGCCTGCACTAGGCAGCAGTTGGCAGTAAAATGAAACTCAGAAGATATTTATATGTCTGACACTTTTTCTAACCAAATGCTTTAAAACAGAATTGCATCTCTTGTCTTGGAAATGTAAGACTGTACAGACAAAATAAAAATGTAGTGGATTCTGCTTATAGATCCATCAAGTATAATGAACAGTCATAGTAGCATGCTACTCAGATTCTTTCATGGTCATTTAATTCTTGTGAGATGAGATCTAATAAGATCAACATTGGTCATTGTTGATGACAAAATATTACTAGACAGAATGCAAGTTGCATGTGACAAAGTGTTACGTGCAAAAGAATGCAACGTTTTGAATCCAAATCATAAAATGATCAGAGATATAGGAAGAACCTGGAATAGGCTGATAGAAAAGGTGATTGAGGTGCTTTTCATTCCTGGGCCACAAAGCTATAAAAACTGTATATATTTTCTTAGTTTGTGTTTTTTTCAGCACTGCTTCTGCTGAGTTGATTTTAACATTTCCTTATTTATCAATAGATGATTGAGGATTGAAGCAAAGCAACTCTGAGAACTTTCACTAAAAAGTTACCTAAGAGTTACTGTAATGCTACTAAAAAGTACACCACTAGAAGGTTCTGGAGAGAGAGAGAAAGACAGTGAAAGCTCCACTGTGGTCAAAATTAACTACAGTAATTAAGGCAAGAGCCACTCCTGTAGCTCTACAAACCTAGGACTATCTTCTTCACATCTGGTGGTTTAAGGGGACAGCTTACTAAGTTACAGGCTTATAAATATGTCTGGAATCATTGTGTTTCTCTTGAAGTAGAACAGAAAACTGCAGAAACTTGAGCTGTCAGTTTGCAAACATATCATATGACTGAACATGAAGGATTAAAGCAATTGCTTTCTATGCATTATACCTTGGTATTTTTCATCTAGAAAATTGTTTTTATCTGCCAGGATTCTATGTCTCTCTAGGGGATCTATTAGACGCGCCAACATCTGTTTGGAGCAGACAGTCAGCTAAGAGATGCAGCATTTACTCCATGTATCTGTGAACTCAGTGTTATTGTATATAATTGGATGGTGAAGTCTGCTACATGAGAAACTACAAGGGCAGAGCCCCTCAGCCCTGTGGGAAATCTGATGAGGAATGTGTCAGTCTTGCCAACCTACTGAACATTATCATGTTTCCCATGCTGCTTGTGAAATGTCATGACTGCTGTGTAGAGCTGTCATAACAGGCAAATTTGCAACTGTCTGTCTAAACTCATCATGTGTCTCTCTGCAGTCTAAACATGTTCTAATAACAATCTGTGACTTCATAAAACAACAAAATAAATCTCGAGACCTGTAAAGCAGTTGCTTACAGCAGCGGTCTCCAACCTTTTTTGCACGAAGGACCGGTTTCATGTAAGAGAGTTTTCCACAGACTGGTCATCACACGCGCATTAAAATAAAGCATAATAAAGTGCATAATAAGTACAACTCACCATAATGCAGAATCAATGGGAGCCCTGAGCTTGTTTCCCTACAACAAGATAGTCCCATCTAGGGGTGATGGGAGACAATGACACCCGAAGTGTGTTCCTTATGTCCAGTCTACTCCATAATTTTGTTTTAGTTGCTGTCATTGTAGAAAACCTACTTAACAAAGATAAGATGTTAGCAATTGAAGCAAGGTTTTCAATGCTTATTCTAGCAACTTTCAAAGTTTATAACATAAATATTTAAAATCTGCCCATATTATTTGTGGCTTTGTCCAGATTTATTGTAGAAGAGGTTGAGAGGTATGGTCCAGAGGTAGCAAACCTAATGGAAACCTTTTTCTGAATCTAGCAACTTTCTAAGTTTATAAGAGCAATATTTAAAACCTGTCCCTATTATATGTAGCTCTCATACCTCTCAACTGTCCTGATTTTCGCACTGTCCAGATATTTGCCTGACATTTTTGGTCTGTTCCTCATAAAATCTGTGGTTTTCTGGATTCCTGTGGTGATTAAGCAAGGACTGAAGTCATTATATGATGACAGGCATTTGAGTTTCAGACTTCATATCATTCAGAAAATGCATGGTAACACAAGGCCTTGCATTCTGTCAACTTACTAAGTTTATAAGAGCAATATTTAAAATTTGTTCCTATTTCTGTGGCTTTGTCCCCCTGTTGTTATTGGCTTTGTCCAGATTTTTTTGTGCCCAGAGGTTAAGAGCGCTCTGTCCACAGTTATTGTGCAAGAGGTTGAGAGATATGGTCGAGAGGTACGCATACCTCTTAACTGATGCTGCTGCTGTTGCCAGTGATCACTCTCACTCTTCACTCACTCACTCTTTCTCATGCATGTACACACACAGTTGGTTCTGCTTTCATGCATGGTTTCACTCGCACAAGATCGCTTTCACTCTCTCTGGATCTCTCTCTCTCACACACACACTCGTCTGAATATATCTATTATCTATAGGAACAGTAAAAACTAAACAAAAAGTTCCATGGAATGGTAAACCCAGCAGTTGCATTTGTCATCACAGTTCTGAGAAGCAAGTATAAGCTGTTGGACATCATATGTGGGATATATAGCTTAAATGCCAAGGAATTAGCTTCAGTGGTTTGCATTGTTTGCGACGAAATACATTTCTTCCAGAAGTCTGAGTGTGAATGCAAACCTTGTGAGGTCAGACTACATTCTCGGTCTCTCTCTCTAATACTTGCTCCCAAGTCAGTCACTGTGTAGTGTTAGAAGTGAGTAAATATGTGCTGAATGTTAGAAATATATCATAAATGTGAGTAAGTTTATTTCTTTTCAGTCTGTGATTTGAAGTGAACAAGTATTATTTTCAGTAGTAAAAATACTGAAGAGCAAGTGAAATTGTACGCAGTTAAAAGACATAACTGAGGAAAATGATGCAAGATAAAATGTGAGACAAAGTTTAACTGGGGAATAGAAAAGTGTCCCAGAAGTAATAGATATAAAAACTGTGTGGGTGTCCACTGTTGTAAAAATGGAGACCGAAAAAACGTGCAGCTTTGTTTCAAGTCTTAGGTTCATAGGTAGATACTAGGCTATCTGTCCTAGGGCATTTATAAGCCTAGCCAGAGTGTATTTGGCTTCCGCCTCCCTATTAGATTAGCCTACTGTGCCTCTGTAAAGTAGGTCAAAGAAGGTACCCTTGTAAGATTAGTTTACTGTGCCTCTGTCTAGCAGGGACACAAGAGAGATCCCAGGGGTGAATTTGCGATTTCCCATCCACGCGTCCAAATTTTGCTTGAAGACGGTCAGCAAGGGGCTATGTCTAACATGAATTAGGATTCAATTCCAGAGTGAGGAGAGCCTTTGGGAAATGAATCTGTCCCTCCAGCATGTCCTATTTATTGTTGTGCTGAGGTTTAGGTCCCTGGAGCGTGTAGCTCTAAGGGACTTGGATTTTTTGAGGTGGAGCATGTCCATTAATTCTGGGTTTGACATGGCTTTGTACGTCAGGCATAGATCGCCTCTGAGTAGGCGGTAAGCAACTGAGTAGAGCTGGAGTTTCTTTAGTCGAGCTGCATAGGACATCTGTTTGTAGCCCATGATCCTCTTGGTGAGGTACTTTTGGGGTCTCTCAAGTTGCTGCAGGTTTCTGGTAAGGTACATCCCAAAAAGGGCATTGTATTCAATTATGGGCCTGATGAGTGACGAGTAGAGGGGCACAATGACCTCTCTTGATCTAGATGCGAACCCTTTTGTGATAAGGTGGGCTATATAGAAGGTCTTTCTAACCACTTTGGCAACGTGATTATCAAAGGAGAGATTACTATCTACGTTGGTCCCCAAATCTCTAATTACTTCTTCCGTACTTAATGGATTACCACCTATGTGGTAATTTGTGGGCACCTTGTTTTTCCCAAAGGGGATGACTATGCACTTTTTAGCATTTAGCTTGAGGCCGTGGCTCTGGCACTAAGCATCCGTCTCTGTGAGACCCTTTTGGAGGATGCTTGTGTCAGCTGGAGATTCGATTATGGCCCCCAGTTTGCAGTCATCGGCGAACTTTGTCAGCCATAATACCCCCGTGTTAGCCTGAACCTCAGAGAAGTATATACCAAACAAAAGAGGTCCCAGAACTGAGCCCTGTGGGACGCCACTTGTAACTGGTTTGGATTCGGACATGGCACCTGCGATTCTGACCATGTGGGTTCTATCTCTGAGCCAGTTTGCAATCCATCTTGTGATATAGGGGTTGATATTTAAGCTGGTAAGCTTATTTATGATGCCCGAGTGGGGTATTGTGTCAAAGGCTTTTGCGAGGTCCAGGTAGGCTGTGTGGACTACCTTGCCCTCATCTATGGCTTTGGTAACTGTTTCAAAGAAATCACCTAGGTTTAAGAGGCAAGATCTGCCCTTAACAAAGCCGAATTGGGTAGGGTCCAGTGTCTCGAGGCTCCCAATGTCTTTGTTTATGAGTTCCATGATAATACGCTCCATAGCTTTACAGACCAGACTAGTCAGGCTTATGGGGCGTTAGTTTCCGGGGTCCGTTGTGGCACCACCTTTGTGGAGTGGGACCACTGTAGCTGTACGCCATTCTTTGGGTACATATCCTGTAGTAAGGCTATGTTTGAACAGTGACTTAATGTGAGGGTTCAGTTCTTCTTGGAGCTCATGTAAAACACAGCCTGGGACACCATCCGGTCCCATAGATGCTATGTTTTTTGCTTTGGAGAGGGCAGCTTTCACCTGTGCATCTGTTATGTCAGTGAGGTTACATTCAGTTGGGATAGGCATTTGCTCCTTTGGGGGGGGGAAGAAGTTTGCGCTGAATCGGTCTGCCAGGATGTTGGCTATGTCTGTAGGTTCGGTATATTTTGTACCGTTATGCAACAATTCAGAGCATATCTGGGAGTTTCCGCCCATGTTTCTGACATAACTAAAGAAGGCCTTGTGATTATCTTTAGTGTCTAGGGCAATTTTTCTTTCGAAACTGGCCTTTGATGATTTTATGAGGGATCGAAGTTTCTTGCTAATACTGATCAGAGATGCCTTCCCTTTTTGGGATTTTGCTCTGTCATGTAGTAGCTTCCTCCTTCTGTTGTATAGCTTATTTATGGCCGGGGTCCACCAGACCTGTCTCCTGTTTTTGGAGGAGTGAGTCTTGGTTTTATTTGGGATAGCACAATCCATGCATTCCTGCAGGTGCTCATAGAATGCATTTGTAAAGGATTCTGCGGATTGGGCTGTATTATCCTCTGGCCCAGGGGCTTTGAAGGATTCCACCTCAGTCTTGAGAAGTGCAAAGTTGGCTTTGAAGAAATTCTTTACAGTGATTTCCTTGGCTGGGGGTGGGATATGGATGTCCAGGGAAATTTGTTTATGGTCTGATCTTACCAATGAGGGGTTTACCTCTGGTGTGGAACATAGAGTCCTCATGTTGGTGATGACCAGGTCCAATATGTTGTTCCCTCTTGTGGGAGTGGTGACCAGTTGTTCCATTGCATTAGAGTTTATAAATTCAAGGAACCGTTGGGCGAGGGTGTTTGGGCTTGCGTAGTTTTCCCAGTCAATGTTTGGGTAGTTGAAGTCACCCAATAACATAGTGTTTGGAGAGACCTTCATATTCTCCAGTGTTCTCAGGATTGCCAAGTGGGGTTCCTGTAATAGGGAGGGTGTTCTGTAGCAGGCTACAAACTGAAAGGCAGTTTTGCCCTATGTTAGTTGTACATGGATGTTTTCCGATGCTGCAGTGCCACTAACCTGGAGGTGTAGGTATCTTTGATAAATATAGATACTCCCCCCTCCTTTTGTGCTTCGGTCCGAGTTTTGGGGCCGAAACGCATGGTATGAGTTATAACCTGGTAGTGCTGGGGTGCTCTCAGGAGTCTTGAACCAGGTTTCTGTTAATGCACAGACATTGATTTTTTACATACTGAGGAGAGTCTCGAGTGCATGCATCTTGAGGTTTAGACTTCTGGCATTGAGTAGCATTACCTTTAGTTTTCTTATCTTTGGGCTATCTATGGAGGTGGGTTTGTCCTTTGAGCCTTGCCTAAAAAAGGCACTATGGGGGTGGCAAGAGCCTTGGCCAGTATACGAAAGCCTAAGGGTGACAGGTGCAAGCCATCCCTAGCGAAGCAACGTGGCTTGTCGAGCATGTCATCCCAGGCTGACAGACACTGGATCCCCTTTGAATGACACCAATACTTTAGCCAATTGTTGAAACTGATCATTTTGTCTTTATACTGTGGCATCATTCTTGGTGAGGGCAAGATGGTACTCAAGGTCAGGGACATACCAGCCTGGGCTACATGGTCAGAGAGCTCCTCTATGTCTCTTTTCATGTAGTCCAGGGAGGTACGTCTTAGGTCATTCACACCAGCATGGGCAATGACGGAGTCATACTTTTACTTGCTTTGGGGTGACCTGAGTGCTTGCGTTATGTGGCGGATCCTGGCACCCGACAGGCAGATTACAGTGACCTTCTCCTTGTTCAGTCTGGTGAGTGGGACATCAGTGTGCCGGACAATAGAGTCCCCTATAACAAGTGTATTTGGTGTGTTGTTTGGCCTTATGGGCTGTGACTGTGAGGCACACTGATTTTGTGAGATATGTGATTTGTGGGTATTGTTGAGGGGTGGCTGTTGCTTGGATATCTGCTTAGGAGGTCTTTGCTGTTCAGGCAGATTTTTATTTAGAGCCTCCGAGTATGTTTTTGTGCGTTTATGTGTTGGGTATGCAGATGCAATAGGTCTGTGTGAGACTGGATTTGTGGTGTGGGTGGTTACATTTTCCTCCTCACTGACTGTGCCAGTCTTGGGTTGAGAGAGCTCTGCCTCCAGTTTGGCTGTGTAACTGCATCTCTCACATGTATTAGAGTTTGTTGGAAGGAGGAGAGGGTTGTCTGTGTACATAAGGCAATTGTAACATTGCCTCAAAATTCCCGGATTCACCAGCTGGACTGGAGAGTAACCTTGAAACTGACCCTTGGACATACCAGATTAGAATAGGGAACTGTTTTTTTTTACTGATCAGATTAGGGAAGGGAACTGATTTTTCACTTGATCAGGAAGGACCAATTGGGAGTCTAATACTTATGAGAAGTCAAGGAGGGTGTAGTGCTTTAGTTTGTTAGTGTTTCCTTATAAGAGCTGAGCAAGTGCAGGGCTTTAGAAAGAGAATAGAGTGATTACTTTAAGAGTTTGAACAGTTCTAAGGGAAAAAATGAAAAGCAGACTTTGTGGAGCCTGGAATAGTTTAAACCTGTTTAGGCGGCGCTGCTCGACGCTGCTCAGTGCGCAAAACCGCGCAAAAAGAGAGTTGTAGGGTTTTAAGAGAGAGAGATCAAGGAGTTTAGAATTGACCCAAAATGGCCAATAAAACTACAGCTTCTAGGTAGTAACCACTCCTCCAGGGACAGGCAGGCTGTTCAGTGTTAACCACTCCCACTGGTGAACACAGAGACTTCCCTTTAGCCCAAGCAAGCACTGGCCTTCTAGAAACTTCCAAACAGTTCAGAACAGCAAATCTGTAACTGAACTTTTTAACTTTCAGAAAGTGGGAAAAAAGCAAGATTTTTTTTTCTTTTTGTTGTAGTTTAAAGGTAGCAGAGATACACAAGCAGCAAAATAATCACAACAGTGCAATAAATGACCCCACACTTGAGTGCTAGGCCAAAATCAGGTAAAATGCAGTTTTTAGAGAAAAAAAACAATTTTAAATTAAGTTCAACACAGGAAATGCAGTAAACAGGCTCTAGATGTGTTCCAAGTACTGTTACTGTTACAGATATAAACTTTAGCAAGCCGGAAAATGCCAAAAAGTAGGTGGCAAAGCAGTAAAACTTAACAAAAAATCAGAAGAAAATACTTAAAATCACAAAAGTGGCTCCTTTTCTTCTCTTAGCGTTTTCTCCTCTTGGTAGGTGCTTCAGCAACAACTAGCAAGCCTGAAAAGACGCCCAAACCATGAGGCAGCCTGGTTTTAAGAGAGAGAGATTAAGGAGTTTAGAATTGACCCAAAATGTCCAATAAAACTACAGCTTCTAGGTAGTAACCACTCCTCCAGGGACAGGCAGGCTGTTCAGTGTTGACCACTCCCACTGGTGAACACAGAGACTTCCCTTTAGCCCAAGCAAGCACTGGCCTTCTAGAAACTTCCAAATAGTTCAGAACTGAAAATCTGTAACTGAACTTTCTTAACTTTCAGAAAGTGGGAAAAAAAGCAAGATTTTTTTTCCTTTTTGTTGTAGTTTAAAGGTAGCAGAGATAGACAAGCAGCAAAATAATCACAACAGTGCAATAAATGACCCCACACTTGAGTGCTAGGCCAAAATCAGGTAAAATGCAGTTTTTAGAGAAAAAAACGATTTTAAATTAAGTGCAACACAGGAAATGCAGTAAACAGGCTCTAGATGTGTTCCAAGTACTGTTACTGTTACAGATATAAACCAATATATGTGGCTGTCAGCATAGCAGAAAGCTTTTTTTTTTCAATAAACTCAGTATTTTTGCTAGAAAATTACATTTATTAAATTTATGTTAAAGCAAAACTGTAAGTATTCAAAATTTACATGATATGTATATACATTTTAAAATTTACTTTGATACTGAAATTAAATAATCCGCGGTGGTGCAGCAGTAGTGTTGTTGCCTCACAGCAAGAGGTTCTCCCATTCAATTCTCAGCTAGTTTGTGGGGAGTGCCTTCTGTGTGGAGTCCTCCCCGCGGGTCGAGTGGCATTCCGAAAGACATGCGTGAATGGGTGTGCCATTGTTGAAGGTTGGGCGTCGAGCTGGCAACTCGGCACCGTGAAAATCTACTTCCAATCATTAGCGGACCGGAGTTCTGCTGTGGCAACCCCCTAACCAGGAAAAGCTGAAAAACAACAACTGAAATTAAAAAAAAATTAAATAAACTGAATTCTGAATATGGATCTGAATCACTGTGACAAGAATGCAAGTCAAGCTATTGGAAAACAAAGCAGAAGATTAAGCAAAATGTTGAATTAAGCAAGACATAAGATACTGAATGCAGGATTTCCACTGAACATGCTTTTAAATTGTTGGATCTAAAAAATACTGAACTGAGAGCTGTGTACACATTCATTTGTTTTTGAAATTGGGTGGAATCATTAGGTCACAAGTTGCTGCAATAGAAGCATAACAACAAATAGTGAAACATTTTTCAAAATTTAGGGCTTAAGTAAATTCCTCTCATCTTGGGGTACTTGGCTTGTGTACTGTTATGTTTTGTAAAATACACGCAGAGTGTAAAAACAAAGACTGAATTTGTACAAAATTAGGCAGGCACAGAGATATCGCAAGTACTGTGCAGAGCTGTAACAATGAAGTGTTGCACAACTATGCTGATTAATGAGCGGATTTAGGAAGTTTGCTTGGAGAATATCTTATAAACTTAAAAGTTGATATCATGCTCATGTTAAGTGCTACAAAGAAATACCAGGAGCTGTCAACATTAAACAGAATAGAAATTAAAGTTAATGGAAACAGGTAGAGCAAACAGAATTGGTGAATTATGTGGTCATCATTTCAAGGAAAGATGACATTCATATTTGTATTGCTCCACAAGAGCTGAATAAAATGAATATGAACATTATCAATTTCTCATGGTTGAAAAAAGGTAGTAGATACAAGCCAGGGTTTTCTGTAGAACAAGCCGGGTAAATAAAATTCCACATTTTGCAAATGTAATTTAACACCATAAAGAATGTTCAGAGTCCTTCTGTTTTTATATATATTTTAATCACTGTGGGAGATGTTGTAAAGAACTACTACAAAAATAAATGAAGACTTGAAGGATGTAAAATGTAAATGGTGCTATATTGGTGTTGGACAAAAGAAGAGTCTAACAAACAGATAAATCTGCAGTGTTCATTAGGTACAACAGTGACAAGTGTGAATGCTCATGTGAGACACCCTTGCACTGGCCCAGTAGTCAAGGAGCCTCAATCCTCACCACTGGCAACAGTGAGGGACATACACAATTGGAGGATGACAAGTACACAGACAGTAAAGTGCAATTTCCCTTAACAGCAAACTGAGATCACAGTCATTCTGGGGCTGGTTTCTCACTCTTTCTCCAGATTCCCAATAAGACTCCCTACTGGCACAGCTATAGGGTTAAGATCTCAGCTGAGTGGTCAAGCTAAGACCTCCAGCATCCTCTCTGTCCCACCAGTGCTTCATGTCCCTGCTCAAGTAGCTGATGCACACACTCTGAGATTTGATTTATACACAAGCGCACACACACACACACACACACACACACACACACCTGGGGAAGGCTGGCATAGGTTTACTAGCTATGGCCCCTTCTGCCCAGACTATAAGTGAGTACCACCAGCCACCCTTACTTATCAGCTACTTTAAGGCCCTTACAAAGGGTGCCCAATTAATCCAAATGGTAGTTTTGACCAAGACTTGCAAGGCTATTTAGGAGTGGCCTGTACAATGTCACCAAATACATATGCAAGTACTGTAAGAGCTTACATATGTCTCACAAATGGCCACAAAGATAGGTTTAAATATATTTAATAATAAAAGAACAAGACAATACTCAATAAACAAACACAGTTACATCACAGTTCAAAATCACAGGATTTTTTTTAAGACGACATTGCAGGACAGTCCCAAATAAATACAGAAAACATCTAAACTGATCTTTACTATATTCATATCTATATTTAAGATAGATACAATGCCCTGAATCTTACTTACAGACAGACAAATGCAGATGATGATGATTGCTAGTTCCAAGACAAAAATACAAAATGTCCAGTCTCTCTCTGAGAGAGTTCTTAAATTAAAATCAAATATTACTGCTGGGTTAGCTTGGATGATATCACTTTTTGTCACCTCGCTTAAGTTCCGAAGCTAAACCAGAAACTTAACAGGATTTTAACATCTTTCTGTGAGAAGTACATATCTCTCAGATGTTTGCTCAGAACTGTGTATATGCTAGGAAGTCATAATGCAATAAAACACTTTGCATTTTAAAGCTAGTAATTACTTTTCTTTCAAGACAATAGAAACACTTCTAGCTCTAAACATTGTTTCTGCTTGTGACCTGAATGTGACAGATATCTTTTGTTTACAGCCCAACTATAAAGTAACTTAACGTCAACTATTCCTAAGTTTTGCAGGTTAATCTTCTATGTTCCAGCAGGGTATGCTGTGTTTACATTATTGAAGCTCAATACTGTACAAACCCTGTTCAACACACACTTCTGTAGCAGCAGTTTAATATACACACAACATGCAGTTCTCTTACATTTGTAAGACAAACATGAGTCATGTTGATATTCACAAATGACATATGATTATTTACAAAATTCTAGCTAGCTGGACTGGCAGTATTTCCTTCTGTTACATTTCTATAAAAATCATATTAATATTCACAAATGACATAAAATTATTTACAAAATTCCAGCTAGTTGGGCTGGCAGCATTTTGGTTTGTCACACTATGTACTGCAAAAATTAGAGGAAAAGAAAAAGCAGTGTAATAGTACTAAGTGTTTTACAGCTTAGAAAGCAATAATGCACTAACAAATGCCACACAGAAGAGCATCAGGAAGCTGGTAAACGCTTAATTTTAGACGTGTAAAAAAATCCGAATAAAGTATTCTAATCGCTTTTCACTAATCTTCTGTTTTGCTGCTCACCACTGTTAATAGTCTAATGTGAAACTAGTGCTAATCAAAAACTTGTTGAGCACCTTTCCGAAATCAGAAAGCTGTTTAACAAACCCATCAATTCACAAATTTTAGAGTGTAATTGTGGCACTTCATGGATTAAAAGTTTCTTTTTCCGAATTTTGGAGTGTAGCTGCTGTATTCTGGGCACTGCATTTCTGCAGTGCATGTCTTTTCTTACATTCCGCTGTGGTTTCTGTGGTGTTCAAGCAAGGACTGTTTTACAGTATATTGACTGTCATGACTGCTGTATATATTTAAATTACTTGGTTGTACATAAACTTGTAGAGCTGTCACAATGCCATTGTGTGTCCCTGATTATGTGCAAGCGAATAAAGGGCTTTAATTTATAACAGTACTTGCCTAATTTGATATATATCTGGCTGGCTGTTCAGCGACTGAAGTTCCTTTCAGTTTGCTTTCTTCAGTAATTGTATTTTATGTATTGCTAAAATGTGCTGTGATTAGTTACTTTACTTGTACACAGATTTTTATACCTGAAGAAATATAAAGCATATGTTTTATCATGCTGCATTTATAATGTGTTTTAATAATTCATATGGGAAGAGTGCTAGGCTCCATTTTCTATTGTTATGCCCACTCCTGCTCATGCTACTGTATCAGGAGCATCCTTCACAGTAATATGCACAGCAGTATTATTTTAAATCTCGGGATAAGGAGTAAATTTCTGTTAGTGTAATGACCAATGATAGTGTCTTTCTTTTAGCACTCTCTACATATGAACCATAGAAGGATATAGCTGTAAAACAGGCCAGGTCAGCCATAAAGTGGTGAGCATGGTCAAAGATGTACTATATTTTTTGCACAAATCAAGTACATTGCTGCCCTTAGATTCATGTAATAAATGTGTATTATTTCAATGTACTTTTTGTTAATATTTAGAAAAATGGCAGAATAGATCAGAACTGTAGAGTATTCCAGTTTCTTAATAATAAGTAGAATTCACTTATACTGCCCTGTGTCGGCTAAGTAACGCAACAGCCTGTTTGCTGAGAATTGTAATTGAATTAACTTGTGACTGCCAGTACTTCTCGCTAGCACATGGAATTGCTCCACCCGCCACAGAAGATGATTATTTTAACAGCACTATTGGTACCTCAAGGGAAGCTGTGTTCTTTTAGGTTAGAAGTGATATTACTGAGCAAAATGGATTTTATTCACATAATTTAAAAAATGGTAAGTAAAGTTCTCTTACATGTCTAAAGATTCTGTGGGACATACGGTATAGTTTCTAATGGTCCCCTGTTACAGTCGAGGAACACTGAACACATTACAAGGAGTGGCCACGCAGGGAATATGGCACTGCAAAAGTACATTTTCTTTGAGCCTCTCAACCTAATGAAAAATTTTCGTCAGTAGTGACAGATTCTGGAGCCTAAAGATAGAAGGAGCCACAGGGGATAGATAGGTGGAAAAAAAATCAGTAAGTGCAAATTGTATTGGATTGTCTAGTTGATATCACCAGGCAAGAAATTTCATTAAATGGATGCCCTTTAAATGAAGACAGCATCCTATTTTACAGTATTCAAGCTCTGTAATTGGAAGTGCTCTAACTTCACTCAAGTAGTATATCAAAGATTTGACGAGACATTTCATGGGGAAGGGGCATTTTTGAAGTAATACTGCTTAATAAGCATTTGATTAAAGTGAGCCTATTCTTTAGGTGGTTTGTAAAGCGGCGATTTGTGACAATATTTAAACTTTCAAACTATATTTTTTTTACATCTGCATTTGCATTGTCTCTTGTTGTTAGTTTGTAGTATATTTTACCATTTTTGCTTGGTTTTATTGTTAATAATAATAATAATAATAATTATCAGGAGCAGCACAGTATAGCACAGCAGTCACTACAACTGCTTTATACTGATTAGGTTTCCAGTTAATTTCCTAACTGGGTTGGCCTGTTTTGTAGAGACTGTATGCCATGTTTGTGTACTTTAGCTTGCCCTTAAAAGTGTCTCTTCTATGTGTGTGTGTGTGTGTGTGTGTGTGTGTGTGTGTGTGTGTGTGTGTGTGTGTTTGCACGCATGTGCACATACCTGTACATCCTGCCCCAGACTAGTTTCTTTTCCTTGTGTCCATTGACTGTTAGGATAGATTCTGGCTGTCTTGCCTATAATCACGAATTGGATAATGCTTATATTACAGAAGACACAAGTGAGAATTTATCAGTTCAAAAAGTTGAGAATTTATCAGTTCAAAAAGTTGATCAGACACTTTCATTTAAGGTATAGTCAGTTTGATAGCATTCATATTTGTTCCACTAACATTGTTTTGTAAAACTGTGTATAGGCTGCTTTAATGTGTTTGCTGTATGTGACTTGTCATGTACATGTGGTTCACATCACAGACAGCCACAAATAAAAGAAATATTACTTTGCAGGTTTAAGTGAGCAATGTGTTAGCCAAGACCTAATTAGTAGTGTTCTTGTCTTAACTGGAAAACACACACACAAAAAAACATTGTTTTTAGTTTAGAATTGGAATGAACTGGGGACAATCATTTCGAGTCTATGTTATTTGATGGGTGCTATTTGTAGTATAACCTGTTTTTATCATTTTACATTTGAAAAATGACCAAGAAGGGTATTGAACAAATTAATGGGAGATATCTTTTCTGATATACAGTGTAGCAATTTTCTTTCTTTTAATTATTCTTAATCTATTGCATGCATATATAACCAAAAATAGGCTGACCACTGAGATAACTGGGTTAATTTATTTTAATGCACAAATGTTAAGAAAGAATAAAATTATGATTTTTGGTGGCTATAGTGGTGTGTATGCTGAGTAATGTAGTACTGTGTTATAGTACAAAACATACTCCTTTCCATGGCTTTTACGCTTACAAAGCCATGGTCCATTATAATAGTAACATCAGTTAGAAGTACATTTAGGTGTGTTACTCATTTTTCTGATTTTTTGATGAGCTTGGATTAGCTGTTAATAGTTTTGTTCCCGGGACTATAGCTCCATTCTTACTTCCTGTTATCTATCATCTGTATGAAGAAGTGTGCATATTGCATGTTCTTCTCATGTCTACAAGAGTTTTGTTTGAATATTCATGTTTCCTGATATAACCCCAAAACGCTAAAGTTATTTGGTTACTGTAAGCTTTCCTAATGTATTGCAACTGTGTCTGCCCTTGTGACCTTGTTCACAGCTGAAATGAGTCAGTAAAGTGGAAGTTAATTTATTTGGTTGGGAGGGTGGCTTAATGGCTAAGGTGTTTGCCTTACAAACACAAGGTGCAGGGTTTGAGTCTCACAAGGGATAATTGGCTAGGCTTAAAAATGGCTCGCAAGGGCAGTTAGCTTAGTACTAAACTATGAACAAATAGGCAAACCAGTGTGTTGTAGTAGCCTGCTAGGAGGATACAGCTGTGTCACCAGAGACCTGGGTTCAGGGGTGAGCCTAGGTTTGTTCTCATCTATTCAGGGTAAGAGAATGGGGCATATTACTGTATATATGACCTGTGGTGGAGGTCAGGAGCCTTCCAAGAAGCAGTGCTATTAATAATACAAGCGGAAATGTGTGGAAGTTGTGCTTGTAGTATATCTGATGCCACTGTACCTGGTACAGTGAGGGATAGTGACTGGCTACTAATCGCTAAAGGCTTCTGACACCACGGGACCCAGTCCTACCCTGAAGCCACTAATTCCATTCCTAATCCAAATAGCCTGTGAGGTGCTCCCATCTGATAAAATTGTGAGGTCTGCCTAGTAAAGAGACACATCTGTGATCACCACTAGGGGCGGTAAGAGCTGTTCATTTGATGAAACTGAACAGTACTGGCGTCAGGAAGAGAGGAAAATGGGAAGATACAGTAAAATATCTCTCGAACTTGTATGGAATCATTGCTTTGGTTTTAGAAAATGAATAATAAAAAATCTTGAATTCCAGCAGTACATTGCTGAAGTTCTCAGCGTTACTTTGTCTGTGGAATTCTTGATTCAGACAGCAACATTTTCAGGAAGTGCAGCACGAGTTGCTGTGAAATCTAGGTGCAACCAACTAAATAATTTCCTCAAAAACATAAGTAAGATCCTTCAATCACACTTAATGCCACTGACCCAACTAAGTAATTGCTTTATAAACATAAGTAAGATCCATCTATCACACAATGCCACTGAGCCAACTAAGTCATTTGCTCAGAAACATAAGTAAGATCCTTCTAGCACGCTTAATGCCATGGAACCAACTAAGTCATTTCCTCAAAAATATAAGTAAGATCCTTCTATCACACTTAATGCCATGGAACCAGCTACGTCATTTTCTCAAAATCATAAGTATGTATGTATGTATGCTGGTATGTGATTTGGAATGGGGGGTACAGTTAGAGCTAAATTTATCCACTAGTAGATTGGTTATGTCTTCAGGATTAGCGTATTGCATATCTTTTACTATTAGTTCTGCACAGTTTTCAACATTAACTATGTCAGAAACCTCAGAAATAAAGAAACCTTTATGATTATCTTTTTTGCCTGGTTTCTTCCCTCTGGAATTCAGTATTTTCCTTGCTTCATACATGCAACTTTGATGCCCCTTTTTCAAGGTCCTTATAGTACCTTTTTAGCTATCCTTAGTACCAGGAGTTTTTCCCCCTGAGATTTATTATGACTATAATAAACTGAGCTTACAATCATATACATTAAATACCACTCGTAGCTGTTTAGCAAAAATGGATGCACCATATCACTATATTTATGTAGTCAGCATCTGATTGCATCAAAAAAATCAAGTTAATTGAGATCATGGAGTCTGAGTTTATTTAACAAGCTAAGTGAAATGGCCCTTCTCACCACTTTTCACCCATGACGTGGGAAACATTAGTGAGGATAGGTGTAAAATTTATGAAGAATTGAGCAGACCACCAGTATATCTTTTGTTTGTGAGATAAGAGGAAATGAGTATGTCTGGACAAAATCCATACAGACACAGGAAGAACATGGAGATTCCATCCAGTTATGGAAAGTTAGGATTGTAGTCTGGTGCCAGGAACTGTGAGGCAACAAAACTGTGGAGTCCCCATGTTGCCCAAGTTCTCCCATTTGGAAGTTTTGTGCACTGTTACCAGACTCGTTTGGCAAGGATCCAGTTGACATGATCAAATGGCCAGAATGTCAGAACCCACTTTGTTGAGACCACAACATCAAACATTGCATTTGTCAAAAGACGACATGATCAAAGTTCAACCCATTGAATACCATAATAGGCCAGCAGCTCAAACGTCACCATGTTTACAGGCATGTATATATTTACCTAGTGAGCACATTGTATTCAAATAGCAGTATGCGTGGATTTCTCAACAGAGTAGGTTTCATCATTTTGGCCCTTCAGTCATGACCACTAGATTCTTTGGGGGATACCATCAAGTACTACTAAATTGCTTTCACTTCTGTCCCATCTAAAATGAATGATTTGAAAATCGTCAAAAGTACAATTATGAAGTAATCACTTGACATACTGCTATTTACTGCCTATCATAAGAAAAAGCATATACAAACAAACTCTGGTTCTTCTGTCAGCTTTCTAATTGAGTAGAATCATTATTTGGAAAGTGACCATAATTTGAGGCCTCTGTCTGTGATTCTTAAGGTAACAGGCTGACTACTGTGCAGCATAAGGATTTACATGCTTCATTAACCCTAGCTTGCATTGCAAATGGTACTTTGATTTAAATGCAATAACAGGCGATAAGACATTTCACAAAGTTGGAAGCAGCTGGCTATTTTCACTGATGACACTCAAGTCAGAAGCTCTACATTTGCATGTTATGGTGTCAGAATTATTTCTGTGGCAACTGTTGATGTCATAAAAATGCATAGATCATAACAAAAAGAACTGAGGAGGGAAGGAATTTTCTTCTGCTATCTGTGGAATCTGCAGAAGGAAAAGATAAGGTTGGCACACTTTCAGATTTGCAAAGAGGGACATTTTTATGTAACCATGTAATACCAATGGACTTCACATTGTTGTGAAAATAAAAGCTCATTTTTATAGCATTTAATTTGCTTCTGTTTCATATCATACTAAGGTATTTCATGTAAAAAAATAAATGCTTTATTCAACTATTAGAAGAAACTTAGGAATATCTTTTATCCTAAAACTTGAACATCATTGTATTTTTCATGTTTTTAGGATGTAACTACCCAGATAGGGACTGTCCTACTTAAAAAGGGGCAGGTGGTTACCTTAGGAAGGAAGCATAAACTAAATGTTAGATTAGAGCAAAATCATTGTATTATATCTCTAGCTAGGCTACTTGAAATTGTCTGTCAGGGTCCTGGAGAAGATAGTTTGCTATCCATGTCTCAGAATCTGTGCATTATCTGTAGAATGGGGTCTATATTAGATCACTGAATGCTTAGGTTAGCGAATGGTGATTAATCGACCCCATGTAAGTGTAAACTTACAAAACCGAATTGTCAGAACGGCAATTTTTTTCCAAGGGAAAAAAATCGCTGTTCCAAAAAAAAAAAAAAAAAAAAAGAAAACACTTTGCCCCCATATCCCCCTACTTAAATATACCAACTCCGAGACCGCACTATAGTGCCGAAAACGGCAAACTACCGAAGAGGCCAAGCAAATTCTTTCCCAGGGAAAGAATTCGCTTACATGTCGCTTAGATATTTTGCCGTTTCGGCATTTACAGCTCATCCAGGTTGCATTTACTAACCTGCGTTTTCATTCAACTGATAGGAACCCATAGAATGACCTCTAATTCTTAAAACTTGACTTTGGCAGTGGAGCACAAAAGGCATTCCAGTCATGACTTGACGTATCATACTAATGCAAGCCTTGCACATTCACTAACCCTAAAAGTGACTGAGGTGCTGGCTCTTCTTTACTTGGCAGTTGTTCCTCTTCCTGGTTGCAGCTCTAGTCTGCATTTTCAGCTAGTCAAGAAGAAAGGTGTGACTTTTTACGCAAATGTCTGCAAACTGTAACTTTTTTGAGAACCAATCCATTTGCCCCAGTTGTCGGTGTATATTTAAATTTGTGAACTCATGACAGCAATAGTCATGACGTTTGGTGCAAGAGTTATTCAGGTAAGCCTACATTACCAAATAATCTCAAGGTTTTATACCATCATATCGGAAGTTTAGCAGGGCTATAAACACTTGGCTCTGAAGGTTTCTCATGGGTCACAAGTCCTGAATGTAAGACGTAGTAAGATGTAAAAGACATTGAGACAAATTCCTAAAGTTTCATGCAAACCTCACATAATATGTACTATAAAAAGATCTGTAGCGTAGAGAAATTGCATAAAAGCAGGAAAAGATGTTTAAATATGACGTAAGGATTATGTTGCAGAGTGAAATACAGTTTGGGTTAAAGAAAAGCAGTAAGTTGCATTGAAAACACCTTTTGCCACTACATGGTGTGACTGGCTGGAGAGGATACATATCTGACTCTTATAAGCCCATTGCAAGATATTGCACAAAAACTTGTAAAGGTCACACCTGTATGTGAATAACCGACTGTAATAAACATAAAAGACAACTTTCAAGGTTCCCTGCATTTGACTCCTGCCTCTCTTCTCAAAATCAGTTGTTTGAATATAGGGCATAGCATGTAAATTGCAAAAAAAAAACTGCACCCAGACAATTGTCATTAATAATAATATTAATAAAACAGCAGGTAGAACACAGGGGTAATATTTTAAACACTGAAAATAATAAACAAGAATCACACTAAGAAACAAATTACTGTAAAACACTGAGTGGTATTTTTTTACAGTTATCCAGCTTATGGAGATGGCTAGATGGCTGCTTTCTGACATTTGCCAAAATATGATAGAGGTCTTCCTTCTTTCTTACAGAGGTCACCATATTGCCTTGTGTATAAGCCACAACATCTTAACTGGAGACCTCCCTTATGCAATGCAATGATTTTATGCAACAGAGCCTTCAGATTCTGTTGGAGAGATAATCTCCTAAGTATTTGAAGTTTGTCCTCCTCAAGTGATATATAAAATATCCTGGTTTTACCATTTTTGAATGCATGTACTTTAAAAAAAATTCCTTGATTGGTGCTGGAATTTGCAGACACTAATATTGAGTCCGAACATTTTAAACAATGTGCTTCTGTTGTGCAAATTGTTTTCACTACAGTAGGCCAGAAAGCAATGCAGAGTGCCTCAGCTATATAATTTTGTCACGCGTCAGGAGAAAATAAGTGATGCATATCTTAATATCTGCCATATTATAAATGTTCTGCAGTCTGTCAGTATGAAAAGAAATACCCCAGGGTACTTTTGTGCCATATACTGGTAAGACAATACAGTGCACTCTGGATTTGGTTTTGTGTGATCTTGCATTTACTCTTACTTTGCGTGGTTGTGTAGTGCGTGATTTTATTATGCATTTGCTGAACAAAGCTGTGCAAAACTGCACTGAAATGTTGCATATAAGTCTTTATTCATAGCATGATTTAGTGATTGATTCGTTCATTCTCGGTTTCTGTTTAATCCAGTTCAGCGATGTGTGGGAGGTGGAGCCTATACTAGCAGTGGACACAAGGCAGAGGACTTCATCACATATGGGAAACCAAACCATTGCAGGTAGCACACAGCCACCCTTACAGAAATACACACATCTGCAGGTAATTCTGGGGGATCACCAGTTCACCTACAAGACATTTATAATTCTTGCCTTTCTTTATAAGGATATAAATGGGTACACACCCTGATTGCCTTCCCTCAAAATAGTCCTATGTTTGAAGCTGATACCTAAGTTTTTTCTCGCTGTACCCCACCCCCACCACCAGTACCACACACATACATACCTGAGGATGGGGGTTTGAGTAGGTAAACTCTGATGAATGTTTTGAAATTGTACCTTGGAACCTTGGAAGTTTATAAGGCAGAACAAAAGGGTTACCTTCCTTCCATCCTTTGTGACTGCTGGTTGCGTTAAAGTTCTGACTCTCAATGCTGACTATTTTCCTAGTCATTTCTCTCCTTTAGTCGCACACATAAGCTTGGCATCTTTTGTGTGTACCACAGCAGAAGGTTGTCAAGGGGTCTCAGAACCCTGTATAAATTGTTCCCCTCCAGTCCTTGTCTTTGATCATTCAGTCAGCTGATGAACAGATCAACATCTTATACTTTAAACTGTCATTCAGAAAGACTGCGGCATTATCGATTTGTTCGTGCCTTGCTTATGCCACACTACTCTGATTTTTTTTTTTAAATATAAGGCGTGTGTAGGTGAAAGATAATAAAGTTGTTTCAAGATATGCTTCTGCTGGATTTGTTTAGTCCCTGAGAAACCTGTTATCTGACAACATATTTCTGTAAACTGGATTGTAGCTTTGTAGGTAATGGTGCTTTGGTGGGACATATGACATTTAGATATCACAGACTTTTTTATCTTTATGTAATTATGGACAAAGGGAAACAAGATAAAATCCCAAAACAGGTTCACAGTGGTCTTGCTGTTGTCCCTGTTGAACCCACCCCATCGGCATTTCTTTTAAAATGGGGCTTCTGATGTCTTTACTTTCTTGGGAATTCTGCAACAGAAGTTACTCTTACTCATTTTGTATTTATTCACACATTGTATTTGTGTTTACATACAGCTTTAAAGTATGGAAAACTTACTTTGAGACAAGATATACGGTTTTGTTTTTTTAGAAATGACTTTAGGAAAGGATGCTATATATATATATATATATATATAATACACACACACACACACACGCACACACGCACACACACACACATATATATATATATATATATATATATATATATATATATATATATATATATATATATACACACACATGTATAGAGAGAGAGAGAGAAAGGGGAAAAACAATTGTTGCAGAAAGGTAAGAAAGATGTGCTTGTGTTTCTGTATACATATACACACTTGGGTATCTATATCTATCTGTATTGTGTGTGTGTATATATATATATATATATATATATATATATATATGGGTCTACCTGAGAACGTCGACAGATGAGAAGACCGACAACGAAATCACCGACGCCAGAAGATCGACAAGTCAGAAGACCGACGGATGAAAACACCGACGCGGAGAACACCGAGATGGGGAAAGGATGTGTAAGTATGCGGTAGTAACGGACGTTAGGTTGTGAGTAAGGTAAATGTGCGATGTTGACGGTCTGTAGGGATAGGGGTGGGTTAAGTGAGTTAGGGTTAGGGCGCGAGTTAGGTAAGGGTGCAGTAGTGATATTTTTTGGGTTAGGGGTGGGTTAAGTGAGTTAGGGTTAGGGCGCGGGTTAGGTGAGTGTGCGATAGTGACGGACCTTAGGGTTAGGGTTTCGGTTAGGGTTGTAGATAGTTGTGTATGTAAGATTTAGTGTTTGTTTGTTAGGATTTTGGTGTGCTTGTGTTGTGTGTGTGGTTTTTGGACAGGGGATTTGTTTTGTTTGTTGGTTGTTGTTATGATGTGTTGAGTGTATGAGGTGTCGTGTTTGTGAACTGTCGATTATGTGGTGTTGGTGATGTCGTTGTCGTTGTTATGAACTGTCGATGTTGTCAGGTAGATCCATATATATATATATATATATATATATATATATATATATATATATATATATATATATGCACACACACACACACACACACACACAGATGGAAGTGTATGTATATGTCAGTTGATTTGCAATTTGTCGACAAGTTGGTGTTACTACATTACATTGAATTTGCCTAACTTGATGGCTGTAGTTCATTAGCAAAGTGTTAATTTTGTATTTATCAGTGAAGGTGAGAAGGTAAGTTACTTTTGCTTACATTTCTAAGATATGGTGCAGTGTGTATTTTCAGCAAGATCAGGAGAGAGTGAGGTAAGGAAATGTGCCCTTTTCCCCAGTGTTGTGCGATATCATAATTGGTACATGTAAAGATGAGGAGCATGAGTGTGGAGTGCACTAGATTTTGCTGAGTGCAATGTGCACAATTTTACTGGTTGCTGCAACCGAGTCCATGGAAATTGAGACCAAACCCAGGCCACTGACATTGAGAATGGTGATGCTGCCTGTCACATAGTACTGCTGACTGACTTATCATATCATGGATATTCTTCAGAAGATCAAGGGGTTGTAAGTCACCCCACAGCTGCTAACCCACTGTATGATGAATTTGTTAGAGGGAGGACTTTTTTCGGTGGGTGGACTAGAGAGAGAGTGCTAGCCTTCTGTGGTTATGTATAGGAAACATACTCTGGAGCAGGCTCACACAAATATACTCACACACACATAATGTAGAAGGAATAGAAATCATCTTTGTTGTACGCAGGTTATAATTATCTGTTTCAGGCTCCAGTTGAGTTGCTGCTCCTGAGGAGGTAGTTACCGCCCATTGTACACTGACGTGACTGGGATGGAGACAAGACCAGGGCTAAAAGATGCTCACACAAAACGGGGGATGAGGTTGTGCTATCCTGCGTAGAAGGATAACAGTCCCATCCTCTGTGGAGGCATCATGAAGCATGAAAGTCATACAAAGGAAAGCCATATATGTACTAGATGGATGATGGAGGGGAGACAGGAGAACTGTTCAGTATTTCAATCATATTCTCACTTCAGCATTAAAATGCCTGAATCATGCCTTCAGATTGTATTTGGTATTTCAGATGGCTTGATTTTGAATGCATTATTAAGCAATGCAAAATATTTTTTAATGATAATTATTTTATTTCTTTATTTCCTGTGTTTGTCATGTTACTCTTACCAGCCAGAGCCCATTTTAGAGGGGAACGAAGAAAAAAGCTCCAAATCCCAGATATAGACTAATGATTTTAAACCTGTGCTTTGTGGAACCCTAGAGTTCCTCTAGCATCTAACAAGGGATTTCCTTACATATTTCATTGACATGAAAAATAAGAGGTTTCTGTCAGTGGAAGAACAATTATAGGCACTTCTGTCCGCAGTTCATCTGTGGATTCACTAGCTATGCAGAAGCCAGTCACATTTTATTGGTGTTTTTTCTCCCCTCATGCCACTCGACCATCAAAACACCATTAAGGGAGACTCTGCACATTCAGCCCCTAAACTACATTATTATCCCAGTATAGTAAAAGGATGAGAGCCATCTGAACTGGTCATCATACAAGCAGCCATGAGGACTGGTTTCCATTGAGGGCATCTCTATGGCCTAACCCTACTTCCTTTGTGAGAAGAGCTGCCTCGTCACTGAGCAGACCCTCACGGACTTATTCTCTGAGTTCATGCCTTTCTTTAGTCAATAGTGAAGGCTACAACCAGGTTCTGGTTTGATGAGCCAAAGCCTGCCCCCAGTAATATGCACTGCACCACCATCTGTCCTAGTGATTGTTTGTGTGTATCCTGCTCCACCCTTTCTTTCCATTGAGGATGGGGGTGCCCATCCTCCACTGATAGCTTTAGAAGCTTAGCTAGGGTGATTCATTTTTTTTTTATTTTTTGTACCTCATGTAAACATGAGGGTGGGACAGTAGAGCACAATTGTGTTTCACTTGGCACTTCTCATTGAGAGAAGGAGGAGCACCTGAATGTTAAAGGGACTTGCTTTTCTCTGGGGTAGAGCATGAGGGAGCAGGTCGCTGGGACCGAATGCTCCTCTTTAGAGAAGGTGGACAGCCAGATCGGCTCTGCATAGTTTCATTAAGTGCCAGAACTGCTAATCAAAGTCGGTTGCCCAAGCTATATTCAGGGCTTTATTCCTCTATGCCCCAGGAATTGGCTAACAATTGCATGTTTCAGACTGACAATAGAATGGGTATAGCAATTTTGTAATTCTAATTCAGTCTATCTCTTAGTTCAGTACAACTTGAAAACACTGTGTTCTCATTCAGTTTAATAATAAGGCCACTGAGGGTTATCACCTAAACTCGCCCAAGTGTTATTTTTTATAAGGCCCCTCTGTTTACCTATTAGATATTTATACTTATGTAATTATTTTGAAATTAGTATAAATATATTTGAAGTGAGTGGGGTTTCCAGAGCTAGTACTGAAGGCTTCTGTGGGATTCTGCCATCACAGAAAAGATGAAAACCACTGATAGACATGTAGACAATTTACATTTCTATTTATTAAACAAGCAAACCAAAGTAAGAGTATAACGCAAGCTACAGTGTTGATTCAGCTAATGGTACAGAGAATATCACAGATATTTTCACCGAGTCACATCCATAAAGGTGGCATTTGTATGTACCACATTAATCATTGTTTGTAAATTATGAGTGTCACTTTTCATATCAAGATGTCTGGGTTACAGTACTCAGTGTAATGAAGAGATTCCCAATATAAGATGAAGTGAGGGACTCCAGTATCATGCTACTGGGATATCATTGCTGAAAAGGACATGAAAATTGTATGTCAAAACTTATTACTTATTTGTATATGCTAATAGAACATGCAGTTGTTTTTCCTTTAGTTAAATACCGGAGTTAGACTTGGTAAATAGCAGTGGCAGAACTGAGAACATTGAGGAAGTACGTGTATCTGCTGCTACCAAGCTTCTGTAATTTTACTCCTTGTTGTTATTTGTGTACGCTATCTCCCCGCCAAGACAGCCAGTGGCCTATACCCCTCTTATCTTTGCCTCTCTACTCTCACCCTCATTCTAATTTCTCTAATCCTTACAGGCTCCTTCCCATTCAATCCTCTTTAGCCCATTCGCTGCCCTAGTGACCTAGTGTACTTCTACACTTATCACAAGAGGGTACCCCTCCCCACTGATATTCCATTACTTTACTTACTTCTTGCTTTCTTCCCTTACTAGCCTTTACTTTCATCTCTCACTGAACTCTCAGCCCACTCCACCTATTACATCCAGAACCTTACTTACCCTCTTACAGCTTATTTTCCTGCAATCTAAGCTCCACTGATTGGCTCTCATCCTTCTCCTAGTGTTTCGCTCCGCCTCTACGGGCTCACTCCGCTCCCCTACCCTGCCCCCAATTCCCACCCACCCCCAGCACCACTAGCTATATTTCCTCTTCTTACCACACCCACTTCCTCCCTACACCAATCCATCACCGATACCCTTGACACACCCAGTATCTTCTATTCACCTCCTTGTTACCACACTCTCTAATTAACTACACCCTCAAACTCCAGATCTACACTTTAACTCTGATAACTGACCCTATCTTTCCCCTTACACCTGCTTCTACCATTTCTACCACCTCCTTCTTAACTCTGCACTCCCCACTACAATCTTCGCCTATACCACCACATCCTCCTATATTTACCTTTAAAAACATACTTAATTCATTTAGCTTACTACTAACTAAGTAACCTTAATCATCATGCTTTTAAAACCTTCATCTATCTCTATTTTACTATTATTACTTCTAAACCTTTCCTATCTTCACTACCTCACCCAACCTAGAAACTGCCACCATTCACGTCTCTATCACACAACCGTCCATCAAACTTCCCCCCTCTCACACTCACACTCACCTATCTCTCCCCATCTATTTCCTATAAAACAACACTTATTCTTCTCCTACAAAATACTCACTTCTCCTAAACTCTCCATCCCCACTACTACCAAAAACCCCTTCACCATCACAACAGTACCCAACCCTTTTACTAAACTACTTAATTACCTCTCCAACCACATCCTTCACCTAGCTACCTGTCTCTTATCAGGCGATATTCATCCCAACCCAGGCCCCTTTACCTCTACCACCATACACAAGCCTCTATTACTTACTTCTTTAAACTCCCAAAGCATAGTCAACAAAATAGCAACCCTCCATGCCTGGCTCACATATAATAAACCTGACATCCTATCTATCTCAGAAACATGGCTAAAACCCTCTATAAAAGACTCGAAATAATTCCACCTAACTACTCTATCATTAGAAAAGACAGGTCCCATAAAAAAGGCGGTGGTGTAGCTCTCTTATTTTCAACATCCTTGTTAATTACTCCCTACGACAAACCTATTCCACAATTCAACAATGCTGAAATACTCCTCACCCTCCTACAAGTCAACAAGCATAAACACATATGTCTTGTATCTCTATATCCCCCCTGGTGACAATATCTCTACATTAGAAGACATCCTCTCTTGGCTCTCCAACAACATTAGTAATGAAACCATAATTTTAGGCGATGTAAATATCAATTGGACCTCCATTCAATCTCCAACCAACCCCCTTAACATTAACCTATATAACTTCTCCCAGCTAATCAACGAAGTAACTCATCCATCTAAAAACCTTTCCTGTGGCAGTATATTAGATTGGATCCTTGTCTCACACCCACACTATCACTCTGACAGCGGTATTCTTCCCGACGCTCTAAGTGATCATTTGCCCATCTTCACTTATCGACTCCCCTGCATCTCTCAATTCCCCACACTTATATTACTACCGCAACCACAAAAATTTCAACCCAACAAACTTTTCAAATTCTCTAAAAGCGATTAATTGGAACAATCTAAAGACACTATCCTTAGATGATGCAGTCTCCCACTTTAACTCTACATTCTTAAAGATACTTGATTCCCAAGCCCCCTTAAGGACAAAGCGAATAAAAAATAACTCTGCCCCCTGGATTACCAAAAATACATTAGCAGCCATGCGCCTCAGAGATAAAGCCTGGGCACTTTACCAGAAAATTAAGACCACCAAATCCCACATTGAATATAGAATACTGCGAAACAAAGTAAAAAAGCTTACTATCTCTGACAGACAAAATTATTTCTTTACCCTTCAAAACAATAATAAAACAAATCCACAGAGATTCTGGAAAGGAATCTCTACCCTCCTTAACCCTAGCAAACCACACACCCCCACCCCTGATCCAAATGCCCCAGACCTAGACTTTGATGTATGGATAAAAACTGAATGAAACAATACCGGCTTGCTGGATTTCGGTAATTAAGGTTCCACAGATCCTCTGATGATTTTTTTTTTTTTTTTTTTTTTTTTTTTGTTTTATGGTGATGTTATTTCGTTGCATGTAGACCTGTGTGCAGTGTTGTCGTGAAATAAATAGAAGTGATTTTATCAGAGGATCTGTGGAACCTTAATTACCGAAATCCAGCAAGCCGGTATTGTTCCAGACCTAGACTTGGCTACTCAATTTAACTCCTTCTTCATTGACTCTATTAGCAAACTAACTTCCTCCTTTTCTACTTCCACCTTATCATCCAATACCCCCTCACCCTCTCCCGCAAAAAACCCACCATGCACTTCTCTTACTTCCCCATTCCCAGCTACTAACTCTTCACCTACTCTAACTTCCTCATCATCCTTACCAGTATCAAATACTTTCCCTCCCCACTCTGCTCCCTTCTCATTAAAACCTATACCCATTCCTACAATAAAGAAACTCCTTCGAAAATTGAAGCCCGGCACTAATGCACCTGATAACATCCCCTCATACTTCCTAAGCATAGCTGCTGATGGAATTGCCTATCCCATAAGCATTCTCATCAACCGCTCAATCCTGGAATATACAGTGCCCCAACTCTGGAAACAAGCCTTCATCATCCCCCTCCATAAAGGTGGAAAAAACTGCAGTGTTAACAACTTCCGCCCAATTGCTATCCTGTCCCCCACTTCTAAGCTACTAGAAAAATGTGTCCAACTTCAACTACTACCATATCTTTTAGAAAATAACCTTCTTACATCTACACAACATGGCTTTAGGCCAAACCATAGCACCATGACAGCCCTCCTCTCCTTTCTTGAAACCATCAATAAAGCACGTGATTCCGGGAAAATTGTCTCCACCCTACTACTTGACCTTTCTAAGGCCTTTGATACTATCTCACACAGTCTGCTCCTAACTAAACTTTCCAACCTTAACCTTTCTCACTCCTCTATAAACTGGTTCTCCAGCTACCTATCAAACAGACACCAAGCTGTAAAATGGAAAAAAGCCACTTCCTCTTTTCTCAATACCCCACTGGAGTTCCCCAAGGCTCCATACTTGGTCCTCTTCTCTTTAACATATTTATAAATGATTTTCATAAATCTACCCCATTCTCTGACATTATCCAATATGCTGACGATTCTACCATTATTTGCTCTGCCTCATCTGTCCCTAAGCTTCTAAAGCTCACACAAGAAGCTTTCTCAATTACTGAGCATTGGATGAAAACAAACCACCTAGCTCTAAACGCCTCCAAAACCAAACTCATGGTATTTACCCCTCTAAAACTACTCCCTTCAATACAAACAATTTCTTGATTATAAGTCAAAACAACTCAATTCTAGAACTAGTGCCCGAAACTAAGTTACTTGGTGTCCAAATTGACAACCAGCTTAATTTCAACTGTCATCTTCAACTAAATATTAAAAAAACCCACCAAAAGCTGGGTATGCTCTACCGTCAAAACCATTACCTCACAAAGACCTCTAAAATCTCTCTCCTCTTCCTTTCTTATTCCCTCCCTGCTCTATGGCTCACCTCTCCTAACAAATCTTCAGTCCTCTCTAAAGAAACAACTTTCCTCTTGCTACAATAAGATCGCCAAGTTCGCTAGCGCCACAGGTCATCAACCCACCACTGTTCCTCTCTCCAAAAACTAAACTGGCTTGAACTTCCTCATCAGCTCAACTACATTCAGCTCACCCTAGCCCATAAGCTCATAAATAACCCCTCTCTCTGTCCCTCCCTGTCTTCATGCTTAAGTTACATCTACCAGACAGAGTCTTAAGGTCTAACAACCAAAACCAACTAGAAGTACATAAACCAACACGCCCCCAGGCAAATACCTTCTATCCTCTAACCTAGCCGTCTTTGGAACCCACTCCCACCATCCAGTCGTACCACCGCTAATGTTTATACATTCAAAAATCTCTACACACACATCTAAAGTTGCAATGGGAATGTTCCTGTTCTCATCCATCATAAAAATATGGAACTCTTAATCCTTCATCCATTCTTAAGCTATTCAACAAAGCCTACTTAACTTATCATTCCCTTCATAACTACATTAATTTATAACAAAACAACTCTACCTCTCTAAAGTCATTACACAACTCACATCTATTTTACCTATTTCTATTACACTGTATTATATGAATGTTACCTCAAATGCAAAATCAATGACTGTATCCTATTTTACATTTGTATAAGTATCTAAGCTATCTATTGTTTATTCCTGCCCTCTGGTTTGCTTTAAGGGCTTTTTAAATTGTTTGTACCTATTTTGTGTGTCTGTTTTTTGGAGCTTTTCTCCCCAGGACTCCATTGAAAACGGGTTATTTTAGGCCCAATGGACTATCGTGGTAAACCAACTGCAAATAAATAAATAAATAAATAAATAAAATATAACAGAAGTTAAAAAAGAAGGAAGATGCATGCAAACAGATTAAAAAAGGAATAAAGTAATCATTCAGATGATGAACTAGGATGTCACAATATATAGATGGGAGTCATACCTTTAAGATGTATGTTGCATGATTCTGCATGATGTTTGGACACACTCAACTCTCCCAGGTATTTGAAATATTTAATTAACTAAAAATGACAGTGAGATTTTACATCATGTTTTGTAATTATTAGTCATTATAAAAAGGGGACGTGAATTTGTGGAAATTCCTTGGTTATAATCTATTTCCAGCTACCTGGTTGTCTATTTGCCTCTGTCTCAGTTTTTGTTTGATTTTCTAGATACATATATCTTTCCTTATATTTATGTATTTATTATCTGGAAGCTCCAGCAGGGAAAAGTCAATATTCCACTGATGGCCTGGAGACAAAAGCTCCAACTAACAAGTAACCAACATAGGCACAATAATACATTGACATAGGAGTACATGTTAACCATTTAGAGGAGACAAAATGGGCTATCTAATGATGCATTCCTTTACTGAAATGACAAATGAATCTACTAGAATAGTAATGTGTTATGGCATGAACATGTGAAGTTATGAAAGTGAATAATGAGTTCTATATCAATGGCGGTTATGGTAAGTTAGAAATATAGCATAGATGATTATTGGGTCATATAGTAAAAAATGACTAATCCTGTCTGAGCAGATGTGAGAATGGACAATGAAGGCAGAAGAGGATGTTAGAGATGCAGGACATAAGCGAGAGACCAGATCAGTGTATAAGGTGCATCTTAACACAGTGCTATAGTATATGCAGTGAGGTTACTGTATGTACTCGCTGTCTTGAGGGATGTCATTTTAAAAGATGAATAAGTGCAGCTGTTCACATGAAGAGAATAAACAAGAGAATTGAGACGGATGATGGAGGTAGGATAAAAGGAGACATACTTTATGTAGATTTTAAGGCAAGACACTGGTGCTATTTAGATAGATGAGATTTTTAAGGATTAGTTAAAACTATGAGGTACTATGTCTTGATTGCTAGAGGTAGTTCTTGTATAATTTAGATTGTAAAAATGCAAAGGTAGATTCCTGGATATGTTAGGAGTTGTAGGCTTGTCTGGGAAATTAAAACTAAGAGTGCACTTTTTTGATGGGATTTAGCAATTGAGTAGGAAATGCATGACTGGACATTTCTAGTATTTAAAGAATATAAGGTGAAACAGGAGAAAGAGTGAGAGTTTAGGATTTTAGGTCAGGACAGGTGAGGGCAGTTGAGGGTGTACAGTGATGAGAATGAGAGGTAAGACTGACCCTAGACTTAGCAGTCTTATTGTAGGTGTGGTCACACTTATCCAGTAAAGTGGAGGAGAGATTACTAAACATACTGACTCCATGGAACAGGCTAGGGATGAGGAATGTAGCAGTGGTAACCCTTGTAAATGCATTGAGGAATATTTTAGCATAGCATAAGAGTGACGTTTTAGTGTGTGCATGTGACAACAGTAGTGACTTGAGTATTGGATCAAGGAATTTCAAACTGATTATTGATTCACTGGATCAGTTGTTGATGGTGCTTATAGTTACATTAGGGCTATCTTTAATGTGTCTGCAAGGATGTTTGGATATCACAAGCTTTATCTTACTGGTGGTTAGGAGTAGCACTATATTCTGCAGCCACTGTTGCAGTTTAATGAATCAGTTTGAGGGTAATTTTACTGCATCCAAGAGAGAAGGGAATGGTGGAGATGTTTGTATACAGGATAAGACTGGTGTTACCGAAGTGTGGACAGGTGTGATTAGTAAAAAGCATAAAGAAAAGTAGTAGGAGAACTGAACCTTGATAGGCTTCCTGGGGTATAGAGGGAGGCTCAGAGGACACATTGCCAAATTTGATATTTAACCAGTCCTGAAATGAGTTTGTGTTTTGGCCTGTGCCTCACATAAGATGAAAATGCCTCAAAATTAACAAGGCTGCTTCAAAGTCATCATAGTTTTAATTTTGAATGCAAGCAGTTTGACCCTGGTAGACCTGATCAGGCAACCGTTTTATTTATTTATTATCTAGCTATGATCAGAATTGTATAATGCATCAGTAGAAATAAGTACAGGTCACTGAATGTCAGTGCCTACCTGCTGGTGTCACTTCCACTGTATGACTTAGCCTCCATCAGAAACCTTTGCACAGTCAACAAAGCATTCGTCTGGGATGTAAAAACATTCTGAATCAATATATAGAGTATTAATGGAAAGTTGTTTGCATGGTTAATGAGAAACTGCAAGCATTTTTCAGTGGTTTATCACAGTTGATTCTTGACTGACAACTGAAAATTGTCTTGCAATTGCCCTGCATATAATTTGTTTAATTGTCGATGAAGTGAAAAGATGTGGTGGCCCAAGGAACCATTTCTTCCATGACGTAAGCCTGTGGCACAGGGCAGCTGCAGGAAACTAAAGCAGTAATACATATATTGCATGTTAATACGTATAGCAAATGCATACATTATGTAATAGGAAGTAAAATATTAAAGTGTTTCCATTTGCAATTGTTATGTATAAAAAATTAAGTTGACAATGATATTAGTATAGTGAACTAGAAAACATATAATGTTACTAATTTAAATCTGCATAAAGTTTTTGATGACTTTGCTTTGCATGGGTGAAGGCAGGCATAGCTCTCTACTTTGTTGTTCCAGAATCAGGGACAAAGCCAAAAATATTAAGGTGAAACAAAGGCCCAAAACCAGGAGCAAATTTTAAATGCTAATCTAATTCACTTAAAATGTTAATAAAACAATAGGTTTCCATCAACATGCATTTTCTTAAGAATAAGTATGATTCTCTAAAGTCTGGTATTATTGACTATAATCATCAGTGATTTACCATCAAATCAGCCGTTTTTTTTTTTTTGACAGGACAGAGTAAGAGAGAAAGTCCGGGATATATCAAAAGAACAAATCTACATCTTCCCTCAACGAATACAAAACTCTTCGTAATTCAGTCAAAAAACTTATCTCTGCAGACCGTCGTAACTACTTCACCTGACTTCAAAGCAACCTCAAAACCAACCCTCAAAAGTTCTGGAGAGGTATAACTACCCTCTTAAAACCCGGGAACACAGAAAACCCAATCCCCTGCCCAAATATAGATGACACTGATCTTGCTACCCAATTCAATTCTTTCTTCATAGACTCTATTTCTAAACTTACCTCCTCTTTTTTAAATAACAGTCATTCTCCTACGTCCACTTCCCCTCAGACTTCTCCCCCTCAAACATCTCCCTCTTCTCCTCTTGCTTTTCCCCCTTCAGTTTCTCCCACTTCTCCTCAGGCTTCTCCATCTCCACTTGCTCCCACTTCTCCTCATGCTTCTCCTCCCCCAACTTCTCCCACTCATTCCCCACACCCACCATTCTTCATCAAACCTATTCCTACATCCACCATAAAAAGACTCCTGCAGAAACTAAAACCATGCACCAATGCCCCTGATAACATTCCCTCATACTTCCTCAGCATAGCTGCTGAAGCCATTGCCCTCCCTATTAGTATCCTAATTAACCGCTCAATCCAAGAAAGTATTGTTCCTCAAATATGGAAAAAAGCCTACATCATTCCACTGCATAAAGGTGGAACCAATACTAATATTACCAACTTCCATCCCATCGCCATCCTTTCACCCATTTCAAAAGTCCTAGAGAAATGTATCCATCTTCAACTTCTTCCCCATCTCCTAGACAACAATCTACTAACTCCTACACAGCATGGATTCAGACCCCATCATAGTACTATGACTGCCCTCCTATCCTTCCTTGAAACTGTGAATAAAGCTAGAGATTCCAGCCTCACTGTATCTACCATCCTCCTCGATATCTCTAAAGCCTTCGACACTATCTCTCATAACCTACTATTTACTAAACTATCTTACCTAAACCTTTCTACCTCTTCCCTCTGTTGGTTTTCTAGCTATCTCTCCAATAGGCAGCAAGCCGTCAAATGGAAAAAAGCCACCTCATCCTTCCTCAGCACCCCCACAGGTGTCCCACAAGGTTCTATTTTGGGCCCCCTCCTCTTCAACATTTTCATTAATGACTTTTTCCGCTCTATCCCCCTTGCAAACATTATTCAATACGCAGATGACTCCACAATCATCTGTGCTGCCTCATCCATCCCAACTCTTTTAAAACTCACTCAAGATGCCTTCTCCACCACAGAACAATGGATGAAAGATAACCATTTTGCTCTCAATGCTGCTAAAACTAAACTTATGATATTTACCCCCTCCAAAACTAATAACCTTGATAGAAATTTATTCTCCATCACCAGCCAAAATAACACATCTCTTGAGCTGGTATCTGAAGACAAACTGTTAGGGGTCCAAATCGATGACAAGCTCAAATTCAACTCCCATCTACTACTAAATATAAAAAAAAACACCAAAAACTAGGCATGCTCTACCGTCACAATCGGTTCCTCACCTCAACTACCAAAATTACTCTCTCTACCACATTTCTCCTTCCCTCCCTTCTCTATGGTGCCCCTCTTCTAACTAACCTACAATCTTCTCTGAAAACCAAACTGTCCTCTTGTTACAACAAAATAGCTAGATTCGCCACCAGTAACAAATCATTTACCCATCACTGTGTACCTCTCCACAAACTCAACTGGCTAGAGCTTCCCAACTACCTCTCCTACACTCAGCTCACCTATGCACATAAACTCATATTCCAGCCATCCCTCTGTCCCTCTCTCTACTACCTTTAAAATGCATCAAACTCAAAGACTTCTAAGATCTAACAATCAAAACCTCATAGAAGTTTATAGACCCCTACACCCTCCAGGACACAACCTCCTGTCCTTCTCACTAGCACGCCTATGGAACTCCCTCCCCCCCTCAATTCGTACAATTGCTAGCCTCTCATACTTTAAAAAATCACTACACTCCCATCTAATATCCTCATGGGAATGCTCCTGTTCACACCCCTCATAAGCTACTCTCTACTCCCAACTCTTTTCCTCCTTCCTTTTTCTCAATTCCCAGCCAGCAAATTCCTGCTTGCTTCTAGCATACAACTCCTTATTTGTACCTAGTAATTTTTACTAAAAAAAAAAAAAAAAAAAAAAAAACACATATATACTACTTCTAACGTTTAACCAGAAATTATAGAATGTTTTTCTTTTTAATCCTCATGTAAACTATGTGTGGAACATTATCTTTGTATAATCTGTATGTAGAACTTAATCTCTGTATAATCGTTATGTGGAGCTTTTCTCCCCAGGACTCCATTGAAAACGGGTTCTTTTGGCCCAATGGACTATCCTGGTTAAACAACTGCAAATAAATAAATAAATAAATAAATAAATATTTGAATGTTATGAAAGCAGGTATTATATAACGCTGGAGATAACTTTAGACATTGTCCCTGTAGCATTTACTGTCATAGTCTGCTTTTAAATAGTCTGTCGGATCATCAGAAAAAAAGATTATGTCAGCAAAGTACATAATTTGAGCTGGCTGTGAGAGCTGAATAACTGTGTCCCGATCTCCATTCCTGGTCAGTCCTAGTGTTATTGGCACAGCAAATTCCACAGTCACCTTTGGTGCAGAAGGCTGTGGATTCTATTCCCATATCAGGTAGATTGATTATTGACACTTATTAACATAAGGGGGGAATGCTGCACTCCTGAGTGTACCATTTTTTGGGTGAGATATTAAACCGAGACCCCATCTACTTTAGTTGGTGGTAGCTCGGTGGTGGATGTAGTCCCACAGCACCTATCAAAAAGTGTAGGGGTCCTTTATTTATATAGAAAAAAATAACTCTTATTTACAAAATGTTTACATATTTACAAATATTTACAAGTGTAGAAATATATATATATATATATATATATATATATATATATATATATATATATATATATATACTCACACATATGTGTTTGTTTGTGTCTTTCGGCTTTTCCAGGTTAGGGGTCGCCACAGCGGAACTCCGGTCCGCTAATGATTGGCAGTAGATTTTTACGTACTGGCTTGCCGGGCCTAACGCACAACCTTCAACGAAGGAACGCCCATTCACACATGTCGCTACACAGAAGACGCTCTAACTGAGAATTGAAAGGGCAACGTCTAACTGTGTGGCGACAATGCTACCGCAGCACCACCACCGCAGTATACTCACACATATGTGTACGTGTGTATATATATATATATATATATATATATATATATATATATATACATACACAGAAATCTGTTTGCACAATCATACTAAATTTTCATGCCCGTTAGACCCCCATTCCTTTTTCCATAACCACCATCTAATTTTACATAATATTGTTACTAAAATCCATTTAGCATTAAACATAATTTAATTTATTCTTTCATTCCATATAACCCATGTAACTTAAACAACTTTTTAATATTTTTGACATTTTCTTTACTTCTGTTTTTATAATATCCATATTTAATCATATCCATTTTTATTGTATTCACTTCTTTTATATCTTCAAAAAATCTTCTTTACAGTTACCCTCATAACTTTTTTACTCTTTTACATTTCAAAATGCATGCTGTGTGCATGCTCTTTACTTTCTTCTTGACAGTACAAACATACTCTTTCACTTTTCTTCATGTATGGCATATTTCATTTTACTGGCAATATATCTATTACCAGTCTCTGCAAAAAAAATCTTGACATTTTACTTTCTTATTTTTTTTTTCAATAATCCGTCTTTCATTGTTTTTCAATTACATAACTACACACTATAAATATATACAATATATACATGATTGCTTCCAAAAGTTACATAAACATTATATATTAATACAAATTATTAAAAAAGAAATACAACATGAAAAAGTCAACTGTATTATTGTTACGATCTATGTCAAATCTAAGATTGAATCAGTCTTATAAATATGTGTCCTGAGTAATAGTGGATAAGAACCCCTAGAACAACGCAATATTGAAGATTTGCTCCCATATTTTTATATTATTTATGCTTTTCTTATGGTCATTGATTAACAATTTATGCGCTAATATGTGTCTGATTGCTAATGTTCTAAAATTTTCCCAAGATGTCTGAGTCAGGTTCAACCAGTTTGAAGCTATGTATAGTTTCATTAATAAACAAATATTCATGATTATGATCTTTTTTGATTTATCTAAGTTATCTGGAGGAATATGTAGGATCATAAATTCCCAAGAGAGTGTTGAATGCTGGTATCCCATTTTCTGTAATTGAAGTTTTAATGAATTCCAAAGTTTAAAAATGCATTTGCAACTCCAAAACATGTGAAACAAGTCAGCTGTCTAGTCTGTACAATATGGACATTTAGGCGAGTTCTTTGAGTCAAATTTATGAAGAATAAGACGGGTATAGTAGGCATTGTTAAATATCATCAATTGTGTGAATAGTAATTTCTGAAGGGACACAGACTTTAATGTTAGATTAAATGCTTCCAAGATCTTGCTGTCATCAACTAATATTAATTTTTCCCTCCAATAATTCGATAAGAGAATATGTTTATTATATTTCATCTCTTTTATCAGTTTATATGAAGTAGTTATATATTTTTTATCTTGTATCAGAGCTTCCCACAGATTACGACATATATTTAATTCCTCTTCATTAAAATCAAAGTTATTAAAATAATTTATAGCCAGATCTTTAAGTTGTCTCATGATAGATAGAAAATAGGAAGACTTTTGTCTTTTAAAATATCGTGAACTGATACCCCAAGAAAGGGGTAGAGATCCAATGCAATTAAATCCTTTATTAGGGGGAATTTTTGTAAGTCTATCAACTTATTCCCAATTACTAAATTTGGGTTCTTGTGAAATGGTTGAAACACCATCATATATTTTAGTAGGTTTAATGAGGTAAAAAGATTTTGAATTGAAGTTACATAACTTTTAATATGTTCCATTAAGTCATATTTACTGAGTGTTCCTCTATTCAGAAAGGGTAGAGCTTTACAGTTAATTCCCACTTTAGTTACATGTCTGTAGGTTAAGACCAGCCATTGTGGCGCCCATTTCAGACTGCCTCTATCAGTGAATCACCCTTAAGATTCTGTTGGCATTAATTATCAAGTAATAAGTTTCAAAATCTGGTAAATCTAAACCTCCTCTATTCTTTGGAGCCATCAGTTTCTCATATGTTATCCTCGTTTTCCTAGGTTCCCAAAGAAATCTCCCTAGTCCTATATGAAGCTGTTTAAAAAATTTCCTCGTGATTCTAAGTTGTGTAGCTCTAAGTATATATAATATTCTGGGAAGAACATTCATTTTGATAATTGCAGTTATTGCCATCATTGGTAATTTCAGTTTACTCCATCTTTTCAAGTCCAGTGTTATCTGATCCCAAGTTGACTTAACATTGTTTATAAAAAAATCTTTATTATCAGTTGAAAATACAATACCCAGATATTT
Source organism: Protopterus annectens (assembly GCF_019279795.1). Lineage (NCBI taxonomy): Eukaryota > Metazoa > Chordata > Ceratodontiformes > Protopteridae > Protopterus > Protopterus annectens. Next base: position 13,235,399 of record NC_056729.1, on the reverse strand, counting down.
TGTTTTTTCTTCCGTCAAAACTTGTCCTATCAATGGTAGCAATGAAAAAGGTGTAGGAGTCTTTAATGGGAATATTTTGGATTTCTTAAAATTCAGTTTAGAGATTTTCTCAAAGTCTTCTATTGCTTTTAATATTTTCTCGGTGTCTGACACTGGTGTGGTACAATATATATTTAAATCGTCTGTGAAAGCAGCCATATTTATTTTCATACCATATAGTGTTGGAGGATTGTAAAAAAACATTTTGTTTAATGTGTAAAAATAATGGTTCCAAATAAAGATTAAACAAAATAGGAGATAATGGGCACCCTTGTTGGGTACCATTTTTAATTTGTATTCTTTTAGAGCATTCTTGATTGATAAATATATTTGTATATGCGTTATTATATATTTTCCTTAATGTTAGAATGAAATCCGAAGGTATATTAAAGTATGATAACATATCAAATAGGTATACCAAGTTAACTCTGTCAAATGCTTTCTGTACGTCAATTATGAGTGCATAAATATTGAGATTTGTGTACTTGGCGTATGAAATTAATGTGTGAAGCGTTAATGTATTATCAGTGGTCTGTCTCCTATCCATAAATCCTGCCTGTTCCTCTGATATTAATAAATTTGTGACCTTTTTCAGTCTATTTGCCAGGATGGATGTCATAATTTTCATGTCTATGTTCAAGAGTGAAATGGGTCTGTAATTATCTGGGTTTTTAGAGTCACTTTTTTCTTTCGGTATCAAAATAGTCTTAGAAGCATTAAAGTGAGGATCATTGATTTTATTTTGAATTATATAATTAAATGTTTGTGAAAGTATTTTACTCAGAATCTCATTAAATGTTTTATAAAATTCAGAGGTCAATCCATCCGGGCCTGGGGCTTTATGTGGTCTCAGTTTTTTAATTATCTCTGCTACCTCCTCCGCTGAAATTGGTTTAATTAAATCCCTATGGTACTCATTATCAATATTCCGGAATATGATCTTATGCAAGAAATCTTTCCTAACTTTATCTGGTAAAATTGTCTGCTGATCACCATATACCTGATTGAATATTTTTTCAAAAGTTTTCATGATATCTGCCTTATTAGTATATGTTCTATTATTATAGTTTATTTCTGATATTAATAATGTTGACTTCGCTTGGTTAATAATGCGTGCTAATGCTTTTGAGGGAGTCTGAATATGATTCGCGTATTTCACTAAATTTCTCTGTTCATAAAATGACAGTTTACTATTGTGTAGTAAAAACAGTTCTTTTTGACACTTTAATAAGTCTATTTCTGTTTGTTTATTATAGTTCCTCATTAACTCCTGGTCTAGTAACTTAATTTTGGTTTCCAAGTCTAGTAGTTCCTTATTTTGCATTTTTTTATAGTAAGTAGCTTTCTGAAGAAAAATCCCTCTTATTTGGGCTTTGGTTGTAGCCCATTCTATATCAACTGGATGTCTGTTTTTAAGAAAGTTATGAAGTAACTGTTCAAGTGTCTCTTTAACTTCTTTCAATATGTCCTCTTTCCTTAGTAAATAAGGATTTAAAGACCAGTTGTATCCTCGAAGTCTCCTATTACTCATATTATTATTGTTTAGTGTTAGTGTGATCTTTGAGTGGTCCGATAATTGTCTGGCTTGGGTAGAAACACATGGGTCAGCAGATATCAATACTTACGAAATAAAAAAAAGTCAATTCTCGACCACATTTTATGGCAGCTTGAGTAAAAAGTAAAATCCTCTGCTTTCATTTGTGTGTGTGTATGTATAAATGGGTCGTATAGTTTAAAATCAGTTTTAAATTCCTTCAATGCTATCATTGCCTGTTTATTAAAAGCTTTGGATGAACCAAATTTGTCCAACTTGGGATCTTGATACGAATTCCATTCACCTCCCATTAATATATAACAGTTATTATATTGTTGTAAAATGGAGTAAAGTGAAGTTATAAAATGGTGCTGATTAGTGGAGGGGGCATATATATTCATGAGTAATATAGGTTTATCATAGAACTTAGATAACCACTAAACACCACCTTCCCCCTTTATCTATTTTGACATCTAAGATTTTTTCTTGGTATCGGTTTTTAATTATAATTGCCACTCCTGCACTGTTTGTTGTCCCTTCCGCCGCCACTATCTCCCTAATCCATTTCTTATTCTTCAGTATATCCCACTGATCATTAGTCAATTGAGTTTTCTGCAATGAAATAAAATCTGCTTTTGATTGGAAAAACAAATGTAAAAATAGCTTCCTTTTTTTCATGTTCTGGATTCCTTTAACATTCCAAGATTCTATTATCCACATCTGTAGCTCTTCAAAAATGTATTCCTATTCCTACTATTGAGAGACAACCTTAGATTACAGTGTATTAACATACCATAGATTATTTGGAAGCGAATCTGACATCCCAGCCCTACCTAGTGCTTATCCACTATTCCTCTGGACCAGGATGTACATAGGTTTTTCACATCCTTTGAGTATCTCTGTTTATCTAAATTTCTAACTCTACAAATTAACCCAAAAACCTTATGCAAAAAACCTACAACCACTATCTCTACATCTACAAAGCTTAATCCAAACATTCCCTAATAAACACTACTAATTACCTAACTACAGTTCTGGACATACTTAATATAGTCAAACACATTTACTAATTGTTGTGTGAAAATCCAGTTTAACTAATAGCTCACAATATTAATAATCAGCGCAATGAGAATAATACATTTTAACTTCTTGTCATGTACACTATTAATTATTAATTCCAGAGAAAGGAAACAGTTGTTAAACATAACAATACAGTCCTAAGGTTATTTTTGTTTAAATGTTCTAACTGTTTTAGGTAGTTGTCCTTCTCCAAAGGTAACAGTCTGCTAAAACTTGGAACATACTCTAAGTAACAATAACAACTGTACTACACAAAGCATTTGACTAAATAATTGTATCCCTATAAAATATATTTAAAAATACTAAAGAGAAGGACAACCTAAATGTAACATTTTAAACATTTCAAGTTCACAGTCTTTCATAACATTTATTATACTAACATCATCCTGTTATTTTATTGAATAGAACATACACATACATTTTCCTAATTAAAAGTGAAAGAAAAAAAGAAAAAAAACCCTATCTAAGAAAAAAAAGAAATAGAGACAGAATTACCAGATTCTATCACTATACAATGCAAATACCCTTCTATTTTAACCAACCCATTACAATAACATTTCCTACCTGTACAGCTGTACATTTCCTTATACCATACAGAAGCCATTTACCCTCCAAATAAGTCCAGGAAGCTTTGTTTTTAATTCCAAACAGTTTCTACAGCTTCTCTATAGTCCTTCCTGCTTGCTGAGCTTGTTTTCTTCATTTCGAATTCGCGATGGGGGAACCAGTTCGCGGACGGACCTCCTGGAAGCGCTACATTGAAATCAGTCCCCCTGCATCCTCCAAAGGACTTCCTGTTACTTTGTGGCTTGTTTACACTCGTAGAAGCCATAAATCTTCGGAAAAAACTCGTGGACACGCTGGAATTTCGAGATAAGGATGTAATCAAGAGTTTCCCAGGGCCTGGTAGAAAGAAAAGAACAAACAAAAAGTTATAAAGCCTCGGATCGTCGTAATTATGGAGTCCCAGTCTGTCTGATGCTGAAAAAAGACCTGGATGCTTTGATCAAACTTCTGAAGGTGGCAGTGCTTTGAAAAGCTTCAAAAAGGTAGGTTTTGCTTCTTTTTTAGTGTTTATTGAATATTTAATACCATCCACTGTGAAAATTAAAGTATTTGGATACTTCATTTGAAATCTTATGTTTTTTTCAATCAAAAACTTGCAGTATGGAGCTAGCATTTGCCTGGATTGTCTTATTTGTATTGGTAAGTCCTGTGTCATGGAAATTTTGTTATTTTGCCAGATGATAAATCTACCATTCTTTTTAATAGTTAGCAGTATTTTGCTTGCATCTTGATAATTCAGAATTTTGATGTAGACTGGTCTAGGTGCATTTGAAGCAAATGATTCTCTGATAGCTCTATGTGCTCTTTCTATAACAATCTGTTTAACACTATCAGAGTCCTTGAACAGTGTTTTGAGTATTTGCATTATGGTAGCATTCAGATCATTGTACTGAATTGTTTCTGGAATTCCTCTAATTATTATATTATTCCGTCTGGATCTTGCTTCCAGGTCTAAAATTTTATTTTGCATGGTTTGGATGTCTGCATCATGAGAGTCTGTTTTTTTCGTAAGCATAATTATTTTATCCTCACTTTCAGCTATTCTGGTTTCTGATTTATCCATCCTTTCCAAAATCTGATTACATGTGGCACTAAACGTAAGCATTTGTGTTGATAAATCTTTTAAGGCTTCTTGAATAGGTAACAGTGCTGATTTCATTTCCTCCATGCTGACCGGTTGGTCTGGTTTGTTTGTTATTCCTGTTTTTGCAGTCTCCCTTTGTGTAACTGTTTTCTGTCTTTTAAAAAAAGCTTCTTTTTCCGGAGATTGCAAGGCAATTTAGTTTTAGAAGTTGTGATTTCCATAGTTTTGTCGTCTTTTTACATTTTGATACACTGTAAACCTATTTATACCAGATGTAAGGTTTCAGCTGAGAGATATGTATTTCCTTTGTTTGTTGCTCTGTTCAGAGTCAGGCTGACCATCAATTCCAATCCTGCTGTTAGAAAATATTTTTTCTCTATTTTTCCTTCTCAGAAGCGAGGATAGATGTTAGAACTTTAGTTATTGCTGCCAATTAGCATATAAAATCTTGTGATATATCCACAGGGTTGATTTTTGTTTCTGATATCTGGAGAGCTGTAGTTTTGCAGTGTTTAAAGAATGGCGGCCATCTTTGAATCGACATTCTACTTTCTGATTTCACCATTTGCTTCTTATTTATGTAGCCTTAGTTTTTTCATCTGTTAGCTTTTCCCATAGTTTTACATAGTAATGTTTTATCATTACATCCTTATACCATACTTTTCTATCTTTTTCTATATCCAATTTTTATTTTCCACATTTTTTCCTTGGTAATATTTTAATTTCTCATGTATACACTCTTTCTGTTTTAACATACCCCAAAATTTATCATGCTTATATTTATACAGTTTTACTGCTATACTCTCATCTTTTTTGTTTATCCACTGTAACACTTTGTACAAATTAAATGAAGCAGTGTATACCACTGGATTAATTAACCCTAAACCTCCTCTTTTTTATTTACATACAAAACTTCTCTTTTTACTGCATTTAATCTAGAATCCCATATTAATAAAAAATATCTGCAATGATGCCTTTACAAATACTGTTGGCAGTATAAATACACTTACTAAGTGTGATATTTTCCCAGCAGTACTGAATTTATCAAATAAACCTTTTTTCTGTATGATAATGTATATAATCTCCAGAAAAGACAGGTTTGTTTTATTTCTTCTATTGTTTTTCCCATGTCTACTTATATCTTTATTTAGAAATTTTATACCTAACGGACATTTCATTCATTGTAAAATATACACCCCTGATCTTTACTACATCATCTAAACCTTTACTTTCTCTTTATTTAAAGCCATCCATGTCATCTCTAGACATCCATTTGTGCAAATTACTTCTTTTATCAAAAATTTGCTTTTTGCAGTTATTATAATGTTATCTGCATATGTTAACATAACTGAAATTGAATACCCTGCCTCCTTCATTTTGTAATTTATTTCACATACTATCACATTCATAACTAATGCAAAGAGTATACAACTTGGACATCCCTGTCTTACACCACTGTTCATATGTATCTCTTGGCTTAACTAGACATTTACAAGTATTTTTACTTTATTACTACTATACACTGACATACATACATAATTTCCTGACTTTCTCACTTATATTCTTTCATTATTACTCATAAGATTCCGTGTCCGGTTATTAAGGTCTCCTAACATGATTTACATTTCTATTTTTTTCTTTTCATAATATCATTTACAGTTTCTCCATCATTAATAATGCTTGATAACCTTTCTCCTTTATACTATATATATATATATATATATATATATATACTCTCTTCTATAATATTTTCCATTTTCATTTCAAATCTCTTTTCTGTTATTTTTATAAAGATCTTATAAACATAATTATTAAGTACTGTTGGTCTCCAGTTTAAATGTCTTCTATCTTCCACATAAATCTAAGTATTCCGCTACATAATTCTTTATACATAAAACCTTCGTTTAACCATTCATTCAAAATTTTTGAAAATAGTTTTTGCCAGTCCCGTAAATGTTTATACATTTCATACTCTAGTCCATCTGGTCCTACAGCTGAATCTATATTTACCTGTGCCCTAAAACTTTACCTAGCTGATTTAAAGAAATCTCCTTTTTGAACTCTTTATTCTCTTTTTCTGTTACCTTTTTTACTTTCCATTTTTTTCAGAACCTTCTTTTTTCTTTAAACATTTCTTCTACATATTGTACTTCACTATTCATAATCTTTTTGAGTTCTTCCCATTTCTTCTTTTACATTTTTTATTTCTCTTATTACGCTACCACCTACCTTTACTAATCTGTTCAAGTAACTCAGTACTAATTAGTTCTCTTTTTCCTTGTAAAAAATGCCTGTGCTTATATAACTGTTTTTGTATTTTTTCTTTATTTCTTAAATATAACTCTTTTTCTTTGTCAGACTTTGTATCATTGTTCTAAATCTTCCAATGTATCGTTATATGTTCTTGTATATTTTTCTTTCTCTACTTTTCTTACATCATATTGCCACCATAAACATATATGTATTTTTCCTTAAATATCATCCACCATTCAGACCAGTTTTTATAAAACATTGTCATAGTAGTATGATCTTTATATAACTGTATTACTAATCTGTTTCCTTCTTCTTTCCATGCTTTCTTATTTACCCTTTTTATTCATTTGTATATTTTTTATATATTCTTTGTTTTCCTTTACCTCTAGCCATATTGCAAGATCAGAAAAATCCTGTTTCCACTACCTCCCCTTCTCCTATAATTAACTTTTATGATACTCTAATCTATTTTAGCTCCTTTTGTAAGTCCATGAATTTTTATCCCAAAGTTTTAACTTACCACATATTATAACTGCTAACATTTTTCTTATGTCCTTTCTTTCCTTTTACACTTGCCTCTTAAATCACAATTAAAATCTCCTGTTATATTAATATTTATCACTACATAGTCTAAAGTCTAATGAAATAAGGTTTTCCTTTCTTTACAATTAATATAAGCAAGTGATGTTATAATTCTATATACTTGTTCTTCCCATTTAAAATCTACAATGATTAAGCATTCCCATTTTTGATAGATACATCTACCATCTTTACTGTATTTCTACAGAATTCAGTTATTCCAGAATATCTCTAATTTTCCAAATTGCATATTTTTTCTCCCCATAGTTTCTCTGTAATTGTTCATTTGTTAAAAGTATTGTCTTATAATACGATTATATCTGCATCATATACATTACACCATTGCAAACTTCCTGTTCTCCTTACTGTATTCTTAATACTATTCACATTTGCAGAAAGCACTCTGAAATTTTCATTTTCTCTTTTCCTTAGATTCATGGTTTCACAAGTTTACTAAGCTTTCTTGATAGGTCATTGTAAACCTAACCAATTTCCTTCCCAAATCAAACACTATCTTGAGTCTACAAGTCAAACACCTTAACTATTATACCAGCCCCCAATCTTTAGCTGTATATATTCTTTTTCATCCATTTCCATTCATTTTTCTTTTGTACTTATCCCTTTAAATATTCATTTTCTGTCTTTTGCCATTTTACCAATATAATTTCTTTTTTTTTTTTTACCACCACCTAGTTTGTTGTCTTCTTCACTTATTTCAGAACCTTCTACAATGTCATCTTTATTTTTTTCTCATCTAATTTTTCTTCTATTATACTACTACTAAAATGTCTTTCTTTTTCTTTAATGTTATTTTCATTTTTGCAATCCATCCATAGATGTCCAATTTTGTTACATTTATAACATTTCAATTCATGTTTTGCATCATGTCACATTTCCCCGCAAATGTAACATTTTCTTTTGTCCCAGATATTTATCAAATGTCCTACTTTTACACAATAAATACATTTAAATAAATAAATTAATTAATTAAAAATGTTTAGGGTTGTCCCCGTTATGTACAACACCCCTGTTCCCCTCCACATTGATCATGCTTGGTATATGTATAATTCTTTTCTCTTTCTGTTCTTGACACAGTATTACAATCTAAGCCACCAGTCCATAAACCCCTTTTGTCATAAACATTTGCAATGTCCTGTAGTTCTTTTTATAAAGCTTTCAAATGCCCTTACAAATTTCTGTCTCTACCTCTGTTCAAAATTGTACATGGTTCTTCTTGTTTGTTTCCCTGTTAAATGCTTTTAACAAATAACAATTTCTTTGTGTTACAGTGTTTATTTTTTTATATTCTCTGAGAAAATCTTCCATTGAAAAAATAGTCTCAAATATAATGTCACAAAATATCTCTGTTAATTGAAATAAATGCTTTTACCTCATGTAGTTTTACACCCAAAGCTGTTATTAAATTGTCCCCCACTTCATACCTGTCCATTTCTTTGTCTTTTATACTTTGAATCCTTACCACGTCCTTCTGTCTTTCATTTTATTCTGCCTTTTCTACTACTCCACTTTTACCTTCTTTTACTTTCTGTGCATATGTTTTTTTTTCCATCTCACCACTATTCTTCAGGATTGTCTGTGCATCCACCTTTTCTATTTTCTCCATAATGTCCCCCCAGGAAACATCTCTTTCATTTTCTGGCTCACTCTGCACCACCATTTCTTTAAGTAAATCATTCTGGACCCTCCTGACTGCAGGGTTGTAATTAATTATAGACCTATCATTTTCTGACTCATCTCCATCAAACAGATTTCTTTGAAACATTTCCTCAGAATCCTTTGCACGTTCTCCAGTCTTGATATTTGCTTTCTCCTTCATTTCTTTCACCACTGCATCATCTCCTTCTCTCTCTATCTGCTCCCCTTTTTCTCCTCGCCACCTCTATGCCTGGAATGGAAACAGGAAGTGCTCCTCCAAAGTGAGTCCCACTCACAAAAATGATGAGTAGGGGACCTTCCCTGATATCCAAATTTCTCCTAGTAGTATAAATACCACCTCAGGTGTCCTCTAAAAAGAGGCTAATAGCTAGGGGATCTAACCAGGACAACAAAAGGGTAGATAAATAGTGTAGGAGACCAGCTTCATTAGCATGGCCCACAGTGATTCCACATGCCTAGCTGCAGCTACACAATAAGGAGAAGAGGTGTGACAGACTTTAACTTGCTTGCATGGTGGATGGCTACCAACACCATCTCATGCCCCCACCTGAGCCCCTGTTTTTCTAATCCTTTGCACAGTAGTTTCATGGCTTGACTCATAGATATGTAGGTAGAAGCCCACCAATGGAGGATTACATCTGGTATATAAACAAAGAGGCATTTGGGGGTCTCTGGTGAGTTGAGTGTGAGACAAGTGTAAGTCTCGGGGTCTTACATGGGTTGTACTGGATAGGGAAGGAGGTAGAGCTTGGAACTATTGTATAATAATTGTATAAAGGTTTATGGTTAGTGCACTGAAGAGATAAAAGGAAGTTTTTTTAATAAAAAAGTGAAGTAGTGCAACTCACTTTATGAGGGATTATGGGACAGAGCAACAGTGGGGGATTTCAAGAATTTGTAGGACCACTGTAACTCATTTCGTATGGTGAGTAGGAAAAAGCAAACTGTTAAATAGGATCCTTGGATTATCCTGTCAGTTGGGGAAATAGGCAGATAAGTTGTGCAAATGGGTCCTTGTTTGCCTCCAAAATTGTTTATTAAAGAATATGTGTTCATGGCCTCTTTTCAGAAGTTTTAAAGTAAAAAACAGTTGATTTTTTTAAAATGTAGGGATGCCTTTTGGAACATATGTTGTGGTGACACAGTGGTGCAGCAGATAGTGTTGTCACCTCATAACAAGAGGTTCTGCAGTTCAAATCTCTTCTGGGAAGCCTTCTGTGTGGAATCTGCATATCCTCCCTGTGTTCATGTGGGTTTTCTCCCACATCCCAAAGCCATGCAGTAGGTGGATTGGGCTCACTAAATTGGCCATACGTGCGTGTGCATGCGAGACTGTGGTATGGAAGAACAGCTGTGGTAGGGCTAGCCACCCAGCTGTGTGAGCCTTGGATCTAGATGATTGGCAGTGTTGAAGTGACACCCTGACTCCATGTGCAAGAATGGGATAAAGTGGGTTGTGGATTGGTGAATGGACTTAGTCCAGGAATAAAGATATATGGCTGCTTATTATACAGTTGACAGTGTATCTGTGTCATGTTTTTCATATATACCTTCTTGTGTTGTACTGCCTGCTTTTTCGGCAAAAGAAAATACCAAAGCAGAGTATGGAAATGCCTGGAAGTTTTTGTCACTGTTTGATGGTAGATTTGGTACTTGTTTGTTGTGATAAAATTGCAGAACATAGATGCTTAAGATGTTTGGAGGTCAATAGAATTTGTTGAGTTATTTTTATGGAATTGCTGTTAATGCTGCAGTCTTTCTCAGTCTTGCATTCTGATCATTGCCGCATTTTGAGATTGTCTGCTCCAGAAAATTCTGCTCTGTTGATATTTGTCATAATAACAGGCTGCCTGTTACAGCAGATGACTTGCTTTCTCCCTTGACACAAGGCTGAAGATTTGTCAGCACAGCTACCTGCTGTTCAGTAAATATAGTGATATTTTTCTTCTAGCCATGCAGAAATGCTGTGGACAAAATATCCTCTATGCCTCATGTTTCCCATAAATGCCTTACAGTTACATTTAGGTACATGCAGTATTCTAAATTTAGGTGCATGTAACATCATATAGCATGCAGTAAATCATGCTATATGATCAATGTGACTAGCGTTTTTTCTTTGCCTAAAGAAAAAGAAACCCAATTAATATTTGCTATGCTAGACAAACATTTTTACAGCAAAATGACCTCAGGTTTCCTAAAAGTTCGTTTCTCGTTTTTATTTGTTCTCCACACCTGACCTAACCACATTTCACTAACAAGCAAACCTGCAATTTTTGTATATTTTGTTTGTAACCAAAACAACAGATGCCAGCATTTACAGAACATAAAATTATAGGATCATGTGTAACAGGCGATTTTATACACAACCTTTACTGTGTCATATTCTTGCAAATGTGAGAAAGAAGTTGTAGCTGTAAGCATGTAAATATACTATTCTGTGCTTTAGTCATTACTTCTGGCTTTCTCTCTGTTAGGAGGCAGCCATTGCCCCTGCATTCTTGCTTGCATGTGCGCACACACACACACTCTCACTCACTCACTCACTCACTCACTCACTCACTCACTCACTCACTCACTCACTCACTCACTCACTCACACTGTTTTTTTAATTGCCTTTTGAGAAGGGTTTCCAGTTTCATTAATATCTGTCATATTCATTGTTCTTTTCATGCTTAAAAACAGAAAAGCATTTTTTCTTGAATGTTAATATTATTACCAATGTTTAGAGGACTGTTGTCCTTGTGTTGCAAAGAAGTTTAAAGTTTTAGTCTTCAGCGTGCTAGAATCCAGTGGTAGCATTCAGGTTATCATACATCCTCAGAATGCTTGATGGTGTCCTCATTGTTTTCAGTATACATCTGATGACAGTGGTATGATTATTTGTCTTACATCCCTTCAAGTTACTTTGTTCAAAGCAAATTACAGAGCCAGAGACAAAATGGCATCTCCAACCTTAAAAAATTATTTGTACTAAAACTGCTCAGTTCCTTATTTTATAATTGTATTAGTGTTTCAAATGCCTTTAAGAAAGCAATGAGGGTTGTGCATTCAGGTACAGACGATCCAAATGAGATTTGTCAAAGCTGGCACGTCAGTCTGCATGTCATAAATCATCAAGTTCCTATTATCCTACCTGTCGAAAATTCAGCATCTTTTGGTTGCTTCTGATGGAAATCATTTGTGCTACTTCAGCTACGTTTTTCATTAAATCGCTAACACTAATGGCTGGATGCTAGAATAAAAATTATGCTGTAGCCTTCTAAAAAGCAGAGTAAGCTTCCCCTTTTCTTACTGGTTATGTAAGATGCATAAACTAATTTTGAAATGGAACAGCTCACTGTTAAAACAGGTTTGGTTCTCTGGAGAATTATGTTCATTTCTGTTATGGAGAGACACTTCTTTAATATTTCTCTGATTAGAATTCCTGATATATTGATACATAGTGCAATTTGACGTGCTCAAAATGCTGGAATTGCATTTACTTTAGAAGAGATGCAATGTTGCATTGACATCCATTACTGATCTACATAAAAGTGATAAAGAAAGAACATAACCACTTTACAAGTGGCATTAGTTTATAGGTAACAAGTTTTAACTGTTAAGGTAAAATTCCAGTCCAAGTTGTGGTACAATCTTGAATCGGAAAAAATAATAATAAATATATATATATATATATATATATATATATATATATATATATATATATGTGTGCATTAATTCAGAGCCCACAAGAAACACTACCACCACATTTTTGGAAATCAAGTGATATTGTGTGGATTTGGAATCTTTGCAGAGGATGCATGACACACAACTTGAAAATAAAGCTACTGATTATTTTGTGTTTGTGCTGTTTGATTCAGGTCTTGGCTGAACAAAGTTCCCTTAGTTTGTCTTCCTGCTGTTACCAGTAAGTAAATACCTGCATAAATATGTGAAAGTTTATTCAGTTGTTGCAGTAGGTAAGGATGAATATAGCAATAACCCACGCCTGGATGTGGGTAATGCTGGATTTACCCACGGTTGGCGTGGTTTGGTCCCGAGGGACCAAACAAAGACAACCGTGGGTAAATCCAGCATTACCCACACCCAGAAGTGGGTTATTGCTATTATACCATGGTGTTAGTTTGCTTTGTATTATATTTGTATTGTTGTTATTTAGGTTTTTGTTAGCTTTTTTTTGTATTCTTCCACTTTTTGTGAGATAAAATAGTCCACACTTTCAGTTTGTTTTTATTTTATTATTGTTTTTGAAGGGATGTAATCAAAAGGGTAGGTGATGCTTGTTATAAAATAGTTTAAGCAGTGTAGAAGTTTATAACGTGTAGTTATGTTTTACTAGTTATGGGTATGTTGAAATGTGGTGTAGTGTTAATTTGTATTAATTTTTTAAAAATATGTACTTTTAGTAATTGGTCACTAGATGGTGGTGTTGTATGCGGTTTTAGAAGATGTATGCTGATGTGGACGTTTGGTATGGTGTGTGTTTTTTACTTTGCAAGGGATGTCTGGTGTGTTTTAATATGTATATTTTTGGAGTTGTGTGTGTGTATAGGTATTGTAGGGAATATAGGTGAGTGAATGGTTTTATGAGAATGCTTGGTTTTGTTGGGTTATAACTGGTGGTTATGTAGTGTGTGTGTGGTGTATTTGCGACTGTATGAGTTTTGATTTTGTTTGTGTTCGAGGTGAGGAAATGAGAAATATTATATGGGTAATGGTTAATTTTGTGTGCTTTACTTGAATTGTTGTGTGTTTTTTGTTTTTACGTTTACTGTACGTTAATGTTTGCTTGCTGTCGCCGCAGCACGATATTTACTGACCGGACTTGTTTCCTTGTTTGTCGTACGATTTAGTATGTGCACGCTGGTTGGATTAGCCAATCAGCGTGCATGTTTCTCGTCTTTTCCGATGTTCGCATGGTATAATACAACATAAAGCCCAATCTGCCTCAATGGCTGCCACTGCTGCAGAGCTGTGATATCCGCTGTAGTGTACCATAACATCTTGGTGCAGAAACATTTTCTCACTCAAGCCTTATTTTCATGATTGCAAGATTGTTGTACAAAGCAAAATTGTGCAACTTGTAGTAAAGATGCAACCTCACATTAGAGCTTCTCACTTGCTGATGTGGCTCTGTTAATTTCATCCAGTGAGTCCTGACCGTTTCTGTTCCTGGACTCATCATTTGTCAGTAAAGGTGACTCCATAATTCCCCTGCATTAAGGATAACAGTGTTAACAGTAAAAATAGGGTTCATAAGTGTAAGACTGCCTTTTTACTTTGAAAAATAGTTTAACAGAGGGGAAGATACCTGTCATAAAGGGACATTCACAACCAAGGTCCCTTCCCATTGAACTATAGTGGTTACCCAGTGTGCGTTTTTGTATGTATATTTTGTGTACAAAATCATCATGTTTAGTTATAGCAGATTGTGATAGCCTGCACCTCTTCTTTTTTTGGCTAACAACTTCAGTCACTATATATCCCAAAATTCCCTGCACTTACATCTGGATTTAAACAGAACTGAGTAGCTACAGCAGCCTGCAGTACAGGATCAATTCATGAACATTCTGAGTACTTTCTTTGCATGCCCATCTGTCTTTCGCAGAGGACTATAACTTGCCCTTGAAGGAAATGTTGACACAAAAAACATGTAGTCTGAGATTACTTGTGCATTCATGCATACTACTAATAACACTATGTCCCACTGTATCACACAGGTTTAATGCAATCTGCATGGTAATTTGCAGAAGTTTTATTTTATTTATTTATTAATCTGGTAAGTGACCCTTTTCAGTAAAAAGCCAGGCCAAAATGTCAAAGATAAATAGCATACATACATACATATGTATATATATATATATATATATATATTTATAAATATATATACATATATGAATAATACCATTGGTAATAAACCATCATGTTGTAAAAATCATAAAACATGCTCTCACATTTTGAGACAGTACAATAGCACCTAATATGTATAGAAATATATATATAAAGTTGTTAAAATTGTTGAAATGAATAAATAAATATCAGATATTTCATCACACAATTACAGTGATCTATTGCAATAATGGTAATAAAAATAATACATAAATTTAATGAAATAAATATTGATTATATACACAATACAGTCCTGGTAACAAATAAATGAAACAACCAAACCCCACTTGGTTGTTGTAAATTTGTTAAATTAAATAACTTCTTTGTTTTGGGAAGGAGTGTATAGATATACTATCATTGAGGCCTGGAATGTTAGTGGCATTAGGCCTACTCTGCCACATTGCTTCTAAACACTCTACCCTCAGTTTCATGTCACCACCTCTCCCCTTAAAATAACCCTGTCAATCACAAAAAATATAAACCTTTTAAAGTTAGGGCAAACTAAAGTGTGTGTATGTAAAGCATTTGTTTTTTCTTTGTTCTTGATGGCTCTAATATGCTCAGCAATTCTCTCCTTATGTTTCCTTGTGGTTTTTCCTATATAAAAACCTGGGCAGGTGCTGCAAGTGGCCACGTACACCACCATACTAGTATTACAGCAACACCTGCCCGGACATGAAATTGATTTATTAAAGCCACTAACAACCACATAGGGCCCTTCATTAATATACCTACAGAATCTGCATGATCCACATTTGTACATTCTAGAGTAAGTATATTTCAGAGGTGGTTGTTCAAGAATGTTTTTAATGTTTTTACCTCTACTAAACACATTTTTTGGAGATGCACCTAGTTTTACTTTAGTATTGTTGACAAAACTAGAGTCCCAAATCCATCTGACAGTCTTCACTATGTATGGTGTTTGATAGTTAAACTTTAAAATCATTGAGTCACCTTGAAATGTGTTCTTAACATCCTTACTTTTGACCAAATTTCCCCATAGAATCGGAGGAAACTGGGTATTTCCTTTCAAAAATATTTATTTCCGTACTTTTGACAATAACTTTAAAGAGTAACCTCTAACTAGAAACATCCTTATCAGGGTATATATTTCTTTCACAAATGTGTCATGGTTACTCACTAGACGAGATAGTCTAATCATCTGTCCTTTAACTATACTTTTGTTCTGCGAAAAAGGATGACCACTCTGAAAATGCAACAATGAATTACTGTAGGTTTTCTTTCTAAAAATATTACTTTGCAAGCCTTGCTGTGTTTTAACCAGATGTATATCTAAAAAGTAAATTTCATCAGAATTCCATGTGTAAGTAAATTTTAAAAAGTTTGTAGTAGAATTCAAGTAGGTGACAAAATCTGTAGCATCACTTTCACTACCCTTCCATAACACTAAAATATTGTCCAAGAATCGACTATAACAAAGAATCTTGTCCATAAACCTTTAATTAAATATAAAAGAATTTTCCCAATGTAACAGAACAAGGTTTGCAAACCCCGGGGCGCACTTTGCCCCCATAGCCACCCCTGAAATCTGGTGAAAAATTTCACCCTCAAAACTCAAATAATTATTGTTTAAAATTATTTCCATTAATGTAGTCAAGAGATTAATCTTTTCTCCATCAAGTTTTTTACTGTTGGGTAAGCTTTCACGAAAATAGTCTATCCCTTCAACATGTGGGATCACTGAAAATAAATTTGTTACGTCAACAGTGAGAAAAGAAACATCACTTAATTTCTTGATGCTACTCAGCCTGTTTAAGCAATGCCATGAATCCTTTAAAATGTGGTCATCCCCCGCCACTATATGTTGTATACCTCTATCAACAAAAGCTGCCAGAGGCTCCGTCTTTGAGCCCCTAGCAGCCACAATAGGTCTAAAGGGTGGGTCCCACATATTCTTGTGGACCTTGGGTATCCCAAACAAAACCGGCGTGACAGGGTACTCTACTCTAAGATCATCCAAATCATCCTTATTAATGGCTCCTTGAAACAGTGCATCAAGTAAAAGTAACTCTATTGCATGATAAGCTATATGCATTTTGTTAACTGAAGCCCTCTGGTATGTCAAAACATCATCCATAATTTCATGCATCTTACCCACATAATCGAAGTGGGACATAATGACAACCCCACCTCCCTTGTCAGGCTTCATTATACTCACCTTCTTATTTTTAGCCAATTCATGTAATAATTTTCTCCTTTTCACTCAAATTGTCGTGCACGCAGAGTTTACCAACTTTATGTAACCTATTTCTAATTTCATTGATACACAAAGTTTCAAAAACCATAACTTCTTTGTGGGTGGGGGGGTATAAATGTACTTTTCCTTTTCAACACATATAAATCCTTGTTCACATTGTCATTATTAAATCCACCTCGTTCATCAAAAAACAAACGTAAATTCAGTTGTCTAGTAAACATTTTCAAACTTATAAAAAAAATCAATAAAATCCAAATAGAACGCAGGAACAAACGTAAAACCTTTGCAAAGTAAATCATGATGTACTTCATTTATTACCAGTGCACTATAGTTGTATATCGAAAAGCCTTCTTTTTGATATACAGTGCAAGTTTCAGAAGCATTTACATCAGCAGCAATACAAGTTCCAAATATGCCCATGTTGCCTTCAGCAAGTGGGTGACTATTGATAAAGTCATATTGAACAATATCTAATGCATTAGAACTTATAACACAATCTATTGTAAATGTCCCATTTTGTTGTTGGCTAATGGCCATGTCCAAGACATCAGAACATTCAGCCCCCTCTATGCTCAGTGTTTTAAGGGAGAGAGGTGGTGAATTGAAACTGAGGGTAGAGTGTTTAGAAGCAATGTGGCAGATTAGGCTTAATGCCACTAACATTCCAGGCCTCAATGATAGTATATCTATGCACCCCTTCCTGAAACAAAGAAGTTGTTTAATTTAACAAATTTACAACAACCAAGTGGGGTTTGGTTGTTTCATTTATTTGTTACCAGGACTGCATTGTGTATATAATCAATATTTATTTCATTAAATGTATTCATTATTTATTTATTGCCATTATTGCAATAGATCACTGTAATTGTGTGATGAAATATCTATTTATTCATTTCAACAATTTTAACAACTTTATATTTCTATATGTATTAGGTGCTATTGTACTGTCTCAAAATGTGAGAGCATGTTTTATGATTTTTACAACATGATGGTTTATTACCAATGGTACTATTCATATATATATATATAATATATATATATATATATATATATATATATATATATATATATATGTATATATATATATATATATTTGTATTAATATACACCATATGACTAAGCATTGGGTAGTGTAAGTCACATATATTTATTTACATTTCTCATTTATTTATTGACTCATTTGGTTGTTATCTGTGATGTTGGCTTAAAAAATTTTTAACAAGGAATTTTTTAACAAGCAAGTTCCATTAATTTATTATTATGAGAACTTATTGCTTAATTAATTTACTGTTTAAGTATTTGTTAGGAAGTGATGTCAGTATATATATATATATATATATATATATATATATATATATATGCACAGTCATGTATTCCTTCATTAACTCTGTGGAAGCCACTGTATGGTGAAAGCGCTTAGTTTTTGGAGGTATTGTTGTGTAATAAAGTGCCTTAAAGCGGTTGGACGTTCCTTTTTTCAGATTTCTTTTGGTTCCCAGTTATCATCCCTTTGGGATTTGTTGATTTTTATTTAATGTAGGGATATGCAGGGTGCAACATTCCCCCCATGAAAACTATTGTTTCAAAATTGTTCATTTGACTGTATATCAATGATAGAATTCGATGTTATGCAATTGTGCATTTGTGGTGAGATTGTTGGTGTTCTGTGGGTTTGTAGTAGAAGCATGATAAAATATTAATTTATTTAGTTATCCAGTAAGTTTGTGGGGGGTAGGAAACTGAAACACATAAGAAAATGTTTGCAAAGACATGAAAAGAACATTCAAAATTCCACTGTGACCAAAGATCATGATTAAACCCCAGACTTTAATACTTTGAGGTAGAAGTCTTACCACTAAACTGTCCAGCTGCCCTTAATAACAAAATAAGTTGCCTTTTATCTAAGCAAAATTATTCTGAGCACTTTCTATAGTTTATAGAACAAATAAGTGTGGCAACACATTGTTACGCTTGCGTAGTATGAACTAAACATACACTTCTGTGAGAGCCTTTTTTAGTGACTATGTTTGCAGTGGGTTTTGTTTTTAGTATTTTAAGGGGCTTAGTGAAAATGCAGTTTAGTACATGAAAGAAAGGTATTCAGAATAAGTGTTCATGTATTCAGAATAAGTGTTTATTGCGTCTCTTTTTTTCTGGAGTTGCTGATATTTTTGGCATATTTCCAGAATGGTTCACAGTCTTTTATGTGAGGTTGGATTCCCAGATTTCATAGTACTCCAAGTGATATATAGTTGTAGTTTGTAATTTTTTCTAAAACAGAACCTTGAGAACTCTGTGATTGACTCCACTGTTTACTGTACGCTTCTTTAAAACCAAGAAGTATACAGTAAGGCTGTTTCATTGTATATTCTGTACACCAGAAAGGGGGGGGGGGGAATCAACCAAAAGGCAGAAAAAGTTTATTTTTGCAGTAGCTGTGGAATGAAGCCTTTCTTTTTTATGAGTTAAATGATTGATTATACTGCTCATTTTTTTAACTCTGAAATTTTCCTTCCTTTACCACTGCATATTTCAGTCACCATGGCCCATCATAGTGCCATATACACATTTGGCTGCATTATTGTTTGGTGTAGAGGTGACCATTGTTAGGGCAATCATATAGCTGCTGATACTGGAAATGTTTCTGTAATACTGTATATCAGAGGTGGGCAGCCTGCCGACCTCTGCCTCCTTGTTGTAATCCTATTGATGGCTCTCTGCATTAACTTTTCACAGGTTAAGTGCATGAAACATTCAGTAAAAAAAAATGAGGCAGCAGAGTGTCTGCTTTATGTCAGAGCATGCATGCTGCATTTTCAGCACACTTACATCTTGTATTCATATTTGCTATCTCACTTTTGGCAGTATTTATGCTATTTGAAGTAAATAAATAAATGGGAAAGAGTTTTCTGATTCTGTTCAACTCCTGCAGCCTTTCCAGTAAGTTGCTATAATTTACAGTGCTGTATCACCCTTGACTTTGTGGGGGCACCACAAAAACTTATGCTGTTTGGTGAAAATTAGGAGAAAAAAAAGTATTAATTTCCTGATTATGCTGTTTAACCTGAACAGGGCTGTGATATGACCCTTAGAATAAAGCTGATAATTAACATAAACAAGGTAAGCGCTAGAAAGATCAGCAGCCCGAAATGACTGATCACTGTGCACTCCTTGGATTTTGAGAAGAGCTTATGCTTTGGATCTTCAGGGATAGTTTTCTCTTTCAGACAGACTGAAAATACTGGCAGTACACCAGATACTTTAACTCTCAACTTTGTTGCTGAATAATCCAGTGCAGTACCAAAAATAATAGCAGAATAAAGACGGAAAATCAGGAACATGTTTAAAGATGACTCTAATTCACTTAAAAAGTTAATAGAATGACACCTTTTGCATCAACATGCATTTTTTTGGGCAATAAGTATATAACTCTGATGTCTGAATTTATTGACTGACTGTAATGTTGAATGTCTTTTGTAAAAAGTTTGATTTGCTTGTAAATCAGAGCAAAATTATGAGCAAAATCAGGGAAGGTCTGTTAAATCAGGGACAGTGACAGGTTTGCATTACTCCTCACTGAGGTAAATAAACGTCGTTTAACCCTTCTGCTGTTAGATGACTGCTGAACAGCAGTCACTGATCTGGTGTGCTTGCACTAGTGTTGTGCAGTGTATTGCTATTTGCTGAAATAAGTACAAAACTAGTATCGCTATGAGTTATCCTTGTGTGTGTGTGTGTGTTTGTGTGTGCGTGTGTAAAAATATCAGTGCTTTTTATGTATGCACACACACACAATAATACCAGGACACACACATTCTTCTTCTTCTAGGTATAAACAACAAATATAGCTAACAAGTAATTATACTTCAAAGGTAAGGCATGAAATATATCACAGAAAATTCAGCACTTAGATCTTCTAGGAGTCTGCACCCCACACGCACACACACACTCCCCAGACTGTATAAATGGATACAGGGGGCTCCCTTAATCATCCTTGACTGTGTGGGGGACCCTACCCACAAAATCTGTTGATTTTTATGGAAAAAGGAGAAAATATGTATTAATTTTCTGATTATACTCTCTGACTTGAGCAGGGCAGTGATGTGACCTTGTTAGGATAAAGCTGATAATGGCCTCTGCCCTCAGCCATACCTATTTCAAAACCAGCCTTGCTCGGATGTGTGTGTATAGAAAGCTACTGTAGGTTATGGGGAGTTGTGTGGTTATAACTATTTTAATTTTCATCAACCTTAGAGGTGTGCACACGAGGCCATTATAGCTTGTGTTTGGGCTGAGGACAGTGTGGTCATTGCTTTTTTTTTTTACTTTTCTCACAGACCTCAGAGGTGTGCAGAGAAGGTTACTATAGCTTACCAAGGGGCAGTGCACTGTCTAGGAGCAACAAAGTAGAATGCATTACTGCGATCATTATTTTTTTTCAATTTCCTCACAGTCATACATCAGGCATGTGTATAGTTTTCTACTTTTTAGAGTTAGGGCTGAGGAGTAAGGAGGCACACAGTGTGTATGTATGTCAGCAGTCACTTGAAATACATGACTGTGACTATTTGAACCTCTGCTTTCATCCCTGTCTAACTCCAGAGGAATGCATAGGAAGCCTTTTTTGAAATGTAAGGGAGGCAGGCAGTTCCCATATAGGACCTGTGTATCCAGACAATAACTGGCTTGTTAGTTTATTGTGATATACTATTTTGTCATCTTTGAGGATTAAGTCTTGGGCGCAATTTATGTCTTCATTGAAAGAAAAAATGAGACTGAAATTCTTTTCTTCTTCATGGTTTTTTGTTTAAGCCGCTATTAAATTAAAAGGATGGGAAAATGCTCTAAAATACATCCCAGAATGTCTATAACCATATGTCTTCTTGACCCTGGCTTATTTGAGTAATTTCCTAAATGGTTATTACTGTGCTGTTTTGGTCAGGAAAGGTGTGATGAAATAATGCAAGGAAAACTAAAGCTCAACAGCAGCACAGTTTCTTTCCTTA
Source organism: Protopterus annectens (assembly GCF_019279795.1). Classification (NCBI taxonomy): domain Eukaryota; kingdom Metazoa; phylum Chordata; order Ceratodontiformes; family Protopteridae; genus Protopterus; species Protopterus annectens. Next base: position 13,213,473 of record NC_056729.1, on the reverse strand, counting down.
AACATAATTTCTGTTCAAGCCATCATTGGATGAAAAAGTTATAAAAAAAGAAAAACACACCCTTTGAAATGCACTTCAAAGCATATAAGAAGTCATGGCTTCTTAAAAAGTTGTAGAGTAAGGCAAAATGTAAAAAAAGAATAAAAAATAATGTGCATGGTGTGTGGAGCCTGGGATGGGGGGAAACACGGGATGACTGGAGTGTGTGTGTAGGCTGAAACAGTTGGCCTAGGGTGCCATTTCACTTAAGTCCAAACTTGTACATAGAGTTACTGCAGTGTATCATTGTCGCAACTAAATGCCAATAACTGTAAATGTCCCTTTGTGAGATGTGCCAATATAGTGTGGTACACAGGCTTGTTATAATATAAGAGCTGTAAGAGTATTGTACCTACAAGTCAGTGTGTGTGTACCAGTCATAAAAGTCTGCAGCATGAACTAAAAGGTTGCTTAGAAGAGGTGGCAGTGACAGAGAGATACTTAGACTGGAAGTGCCTAGGAGCCCCCAACTTGACTTCTGCTGTAGGCCACCAAAACACTAACAACGACCCTGCATTTTAAAATGCAGTTCTAATACTTTGTCACTGAACCACCCTAGAAGAAATAAGTTGCTAATAGTGTGTATCTTTGTGTCAATTCTTCAGGCACACAGTAAGATAGAAATGGAACAGTAGAAGGAAACAGCAGCAGGGCACCTTCCAAATAATTGCTCACACAAAGTAAGGTTTTTCTGCTGCTTTTTAAGAGGTTGAGATCAGCCCCAGGGCAGGCAGCATGATCCTGAAGGGCTCCTTTGCAGCTCTTGTATGGATTTAGTCAGCAGTTGGTTGTCTCGCCCTTACCAGTTGTGGTCGTTACATCAGAAACACAATAGCCAAAAATTAAAAAATTCCTTTCATAACCATCCTCCATCACAGTTCCTGCCTATTGCCACATCCCATCAGAGATATGTAGCAAGGCAGGAGATATACATCTATGGGAAAAAGAGCCCTACAAGAGGCCCCACCAAACCACAGAGCTCAAGGCTATACCTTAAGATTCTTTTTGGTGCCTGGGCTATATTAGAGTTCAGTGGCCTGAAGCATCATGTAATGAACAAAACTTTCAGAAGTACCCTGAAGCATTATGTAAAGCAGGAAACATTCAGAATTGTGCCAGTGCAAACTGTAATTCCCTATCTCCACAAGACTGATTGCGATCTTTGGACCTCCAGAATACTTACTTGCACACTGAAATTGCACTGGACTCCAGCAGGTACCTGCATTTCAGGGTGGTAGCCAATTGCTCTGAATTCAGAACCTTACCCTTTGGTTTCAGCACAGCCCCAAGGTATTTTCCAGGTGTAAGGCTGTAACACCAGTCCTCCTGTGACTGCTAGGTGCTAGCTTATCCCTGTGACTGCTAGATGCCAGTCCCAGTCCAGCAGGGGCTGTTAGGTGCCAAAATCTTCCTATACCTAGATGATTGCCTCCTTGCTGTTGCAACTCAAGTAGAGTTCCTGCATCACACTCACTCTCTGATTAGACTGTTTGATTTCCTGGGCATTATAGTAAACTTTCACAAATCCCATCTCTATAGCACATAACTTTGTATCCTTCATGGGGTGCTGTTTGGGCACCAATGCTTGCAGAACCCCTCTTTTGGACCTTCAGAGAACTGTTCTGCACTCTGTCCTAGGAGATGTCTTGTTCTCCCCATCATGTGCAGTGAAACTGTGCTTCAGGATAAAAGGATATAAGGCACCCGAGACTTATCCCCATGCCCATTTGATATGAAACTGCTGCAGTGATACATACAGCTGCTGTGGCTCCATCACAGCCAACCACTGTATCAGCGCACACCCAGTGCAGATTCATGCAAGAAGTGACTCCTGTGATGGCCACATATGTTCAGTTTAACCAAATACATTTCCTTCCAAATACCACACCTCACCTCTTTTAGTTACCACACTACATCTGCCCTTGAAAGCGTAAAGGGTATTTCTAGGTCAGACAGCACAAGGCTCACAGTTTTCTGTCGTCTGAAATCCTTGTCATTATGCTGGAATTCCAAGCATTATTAACTACCTTGCAAGCCTTCCAGGTCCACATACCACTAGCTCCTGTGGTGATCATGGTGACAGCGTGCCAGTGGTCTGGTACATCAAAAACAAGGGGTTACTTACTTACTTATACCTACATATGGATGCTGCGAATTGCTGTGAATGGGCCATTGCCCGCAACCTCTTCCTTACTGCGGACCCTTATACATTGGCAGACTTTGGCAGATAGACTAAACAGAAGCCTGCTGCTCCACCATAGATGGTATTTTGGCCAGAAGATAGTCAAAGGAATATTCCATAGATGAGGTCAGGCAACTGTGCATCTGTTTAACTCCCATCAAACATGAAATGTCCTCACTTCTCTATCATTCCAACCCTGAACCAGATATTGAATGCTGTTCTAGTGGAGAGTTGGCCTCAGGATTTCCCTTATTCCTTTCCCCATACCTCTGATAGCAAAGTCCATCCAAAAAGCGAGACTGATGCAGTCCACATTAATCTTAATAACCCCCTCCTAGCTAAATCAAGTGTGTGCATCTTTAACCAAAACAGTGCAAGAAACTTCTGTGTGTGGAAGATTTTCAGTCCATATATCTCTAGTTAATCACTATGTATTAATCAGATCAGACAATAGTAGTAGAAGTAGCGAAATTAAACTCGTCTTAAGTAAAAAAAAAAAATAATAAAAAATATATAATTGTACAGAATGACTAAGTATTCAAAAGTAATCCAAGCAAGGCAGGCAGTCTGTTTCCAGTCGAAAATCCTTTATTAAGTACTTTTTTTTTATTAAGTGCACAGACGAAAATACTTTATTAAGTATACAGACAAAAATCCTTTAATTAGTACACAGTGTTTTTTGGACGTACTATGCTTCTTTAGTGGGTTGTTTTGAGACTTCAGGGATACCACTGAGATTACTTTTTTTTTTGTGTGTGTATCTTTACTAACCTTGGATATAGTAGACAGTCCACTTACAAATACTAAGTTCCAAGGGCTCTTGACTCACCCCTCATGCCTATGTTAACTGGACATCAGCATTCTCAAGTTCTATTTTTTTTTCCAGTTCTGAAAATGGCCAACAACTTATGCTATCCCTTTCTTTCAAGTTCACAAACACTAGGAATTTATTATAGTAACCTTCCATTAGAAAAAGGCTTACAAGCACAAGCAGAAATGCTGTGCTACCTGGGCTGCAAAGGATAGTTTGAACTCAGATTCAGACCCACTGGAGATTTATCTCTAGTGTCTTGCAGACCTATTTCTTTATTTCTTTCTTTTACACTTATTAACTGGTTAAGGGCACTGGTACAAAGGTTCTTTTCACCTACAACCTGGAGCATATGATAAAACAGAAGGAACGTACAGTTTAACATTAGTGCATTAGCTGATCAGTGATGCAGGAATACACAATGCCAGAGCAGTTAGCATTTTATAAATTAAGTGCAAGAAATCAGATTGAAAAACATTGTTACAGAAGATAGTCAGACTGTTTGATAAATAATACTGCTTGGCCACATGTATGGCTTCTAAGCAAAATTTAGCGATAATGTGCTTGTTTAATGGAGTATTTAGAGATAATTGGTTGGCTAACAGAGAGAGCTGCATTTGAGAATGCTATGTGAGAGCATACATAGTGACTAAGCAAATACATGAGCTAACCTAACCATAAATGTAAATGAATAGTACTTATAATAGTCCTACACTCAGAGACATGGTATCACCTTGGGATCTTTATTTCATCTTGAAAATTCTTACTAAAACTCCCTTTGAAACAATGGCTAAGGCAAACTCTCAAATACCATTTGTGAAAAATTGTTTCTGATGGCAGCTAGCTGGGTGAAATTCTGAGTTTACAGGCTTTTTCAGTTTTCCCATTTAATTTTTCCACAAAGTCAGGGTTGTAATCTGGACAAAACAATCATTCATTTGGGGTTTGGCTTAATGGTCAAGGTGTTTATCTCTCAGGCACAAGGTACATGGTTGGGTTCTCACTTTGGGGAAACTGGCTAGGCTTAAAGTGGCCTGCAAGGGCAGCTAGACTAGTACTTTTGCCTATGAACCTATTCATGCCCAGACTGGTAATGGAGATCAACTTAAATCAGAATCTGCAGATATTCTTCCCCTCCTGTGAAAATAAATCTGTATACCTACTTTACTGCACGTGTATATCTACAGGATATTGAAATTGTATCTGAATAACATACAAGACTTAATATTAAGCAACTAGCTTTTTATCTCATCTCTTGCAAAGAAGGTGCCTTCAGCTGCCAAAAGTGGCGATTTCTAGCTGGCTATCAGACTGCATTAAGCACTTCTATCTCAAGGGAGGCACATTGTTGCCCATATCTCCTATAGCCCATTTTATAGCCACTTTTACAACACTTCTTTGGAACACCTCATTGGACAACATTTTTATAGCACCCACATGGTCCAAAATCAGAATCATTTGCCAAGCACTATAAATTGGGCATCACTTTCACGGTAGAGTCATCCATTAAGGCTGCCATTGTCACACATGTTTTTATAATGGGGAACACCTATTTGTGTTAACTGAGGACTTTTTCCTGCTTGTTTCCAAAGATGGATCACTTCCTATAAAATATGAAGATTATGTATTTACTGAAACACTAGGTCTGTAAGAACTATATCCACTGGAAACACTGTCTCCCAGCCCTGACCAAGCCTGAGGCAAGTAGATGCACCTATTGGGATCCCATAGTTCAACCCCAAACAGTATGAATAAAATTGAGATGGTCTGACATCTTTTCTAATTTGTTCCACCTTGGGGTTACCTTTTTGTTAACTAGGAGCATGTTCAGTGTCATAGGAGAGCTGGAGAGGGGGCTCATAGACTGAAAAGTGCTGTGTGCCCAGCTGCCCTAATGTCTGTGATATTTAGTCCTGCTTGTCACTGTGTGCGCCCAGCTGTCCTACTATCTGTGACATATAGTCCTGCTTGTCACGGTGTGCACCCAACTGTCCTAATGTCTATGATGTGTAGTCCTGCTTGTCACTGTGCATGCCCAGTTGACCTAATATCTGCGACATATAGTCCTGCTTGTCACTGTGTGCGTCCAACTTGTCAGTGAGGATGGACAAAACTTAGTACTGGTCTGTCATTATGATGCAGATATATAGCTGTTAGTTTCTTTATTTCTTAGTAACAGAAAGCTGGATTTTGTCACTTAGAAATACTGTGCAGCAAAACTAAGTTAGAAACATATTTTTTCTTGAACCATTTATGTCCAAACTCTTAATGCAGCAACAAAAAGATTGTTGTGTACATGTTTGAAGTTAGTGGAGTAATAATTATGCCTTCTTACTCCTGAATCTTTTTTTCAGATTTAGCTTACATTTGTTGTTAGGGGCGGCCACGGTGGTGCAGTGGTTAGCATTGCCGCCTCACAGCAAGAGGTTCTCCGGTTCAATCCCCGGCTGGGGTGCCTTCTGTGCAGAGTCTGCATGTCCTCCCTGTGGTCGCGTGGGTTTCCTCCGGGTGCTCCGGTTTCCTCCCACATCCCAAAGACATGCTGCAGGTGGATTGGACACTAAATTGGCCCTAGTTGTGCGTGTGAGTGTGCCTTCTGTGGAAGGTTGGGCGCCGGGCTGGCAACTCGACACCGTAAAACTCCACTGCCAATCAATGTGCGGACAAGGAGATCCGCTGTGGCGACCCCTAACCGGGAAAAGCCGAAAGAAGAAGAAGAAGAAGAAGCTTACATTTGTTGTTAGGAGCTTAATGAAAAGATATTTGTCTCCCCAAGGTCAAGCACTAGTTTAGAAAGAAGGGATGCCCTGAGTCATCAGAAGTTGGTAACTTAAAGCCTTTGGGTAAGGCAATGACTTCACATGGTTCTCATATATGCAATTTAAATGAGACAGTTTTAACAAACAGAATTACAGATGGTTTACAGCACTGCTTTGCTTCTAACATGAAGTTTTAGATACAAATACTTTGTTGCACTGCTCTGAAAGGCGTACTGCTTTTTATATTGACATTGCTGTATGCAGCAGTCTACATACTGTTTTATGTCTTATTTCATTTCATGTCTTTGTATTCTGGTAATCTTTTACAAGTTTTCTCAGAGGGTCATAACCAAAGTGAAGGCAAGTCTTTTAATGCAAAGGTGGAGTATTTTTCAAGACAGAATATGTAAAGGAATTCTGTCTTTGCTCTTATGAAGTCCCAGAACCATATGATTTGCTATCAGCTTTTAGAACTGTCATGTTGTAGTAGTACATATGGTGATTGTTCTGACTTTAAGCAGGTATATGGCAATACTTTTTTGAATTTCCTTAAAGGTTGTAGATACATATTTTTTACCAGTCTATGTGACTGTGTGTCATAACTTTGCCTAATCCTTCTATAGTAATTTGTTCTGTCTTATATTTAATGAAAGTTAGGTTGAGATAGGCTCCTTATTAGATAAATATATATGCATACACACACACACATACACATGCATACATATATTTATATTTTTTTGGGGTCTGGGGTTCTTTGTTCTTTACTAAATTTCTGTCTTCACTTACATTAGTGTAGGTATGACAATCACCTGAGACCAGAGCATATTTATTCTTAGGGGCTGATGTGTTAATCCCCTTTTTAAACTTCACTTTCCAACTACGTTTCTTGTTAATGGTCGTGGTTGTAGCACAATAAATAGGGCAGACCAAGCTTCCTTTCCATAGCCGATGCTTCTAGATTTAAAGTACCCCCACCCCCAAATTCCCCACACCCTCTCTTAATTATGTATACCATCTCTGAGATTGCACTAATGCTAAGAAAGTGCAAATCCCAATCCTTGCTGTACCATGATCTCAGAAACCAGCAGTCTTCTGCAGTTTCAATCTTCTCAGCTTCAAGTCGACTGTTTAACCGTTCGAGCATATAATGGACCCAGCCACTGTACCAGACCACTGAGTCAAATGTGCTGTCTTGCCACGTAAGACTCCATCTCATTTAAACACCTTCACTAAAGCCTCTGTTCCCCACCTGATGACAGCAATCCAGTCTTTTCCTGCAGTGTGGTGGTACTGCTTTTTTCCAGCATGCTTCACGGGCAGCAGTGGAAGTATGTTATGGAGGTCATTTCCCAATACATTCATCCAGGGACTGGATCACAAGTCACACTGACCCCATGGCTAACATACTTACCTCACAGATGCAAAATCCAGGGTTTAATTCTCACTTTTAGAGGGATCCATATCAATGCTTTGCTTCTTACTGGCATGAAAATAGCCAGGCATATGCTGGGACATATTCTTAAGAGTTGCTCTCAGTGCAAGTCTGCCCTGATTCCGAACGACTTGCTCTCTCAGTGTAAGTCACTTGCTTCAGTGTAAGACCTGTGTATAAACAGGTTTACACTGGGCACCAGATTTCAAAAGACTTGCTCTCAATGTAAGCAGTCACTTGTACTGAGGGCAAGTATTTTGGAATCAGGACAGCTATGTACACCTTGACGTATGCTTTTTAAAAATGTTAAATATATATATATATATATATATATATATATATATATATATGTATTTTCTACAGTAAGGTGTGCTAGAATTTAACTCTTTAGGTTATGGAGCCACCTAGACTGAGCCAGAAGATATAGCAAACCTACTGGCTGACAAATTTAGCTCCAGCTTTACCCCTCTCTCCCCCTCAACCTTCCCTTAGGAAATACCATCAAATAAAACTCCCCCTGCTATCACTAGGGAACAGGTCCTTAATGCTCTCTCTAAGGCCAGGAGCACTGCATCAATGAGCCCAGACAATATCCCGGAATGGCATCTAAATAGCATGAAACATGACCTATCAGGCCATCTGCAGTTGCTATTTAACTGTATCCTACAAACAGGCTTCATGCCTCACAAATGAAGAACAGCAACAGTCATCCCTCTGCGCAATGAAACTACAGACTTATCAGTCTCCCTAATCTCGCATGCAAAGCCATGGAAAGAATTATCATGGAGATGATCAGTAATGATATAGTAAACCTCTAGACACTAGATCCAACCCAGTTTGGTTTCAAGGGCAGCTCATGCCTACTCATCCAGGTGGACTTCTTTAAGAAGGTCACCAAAGCAATGGATGAGGGCAAATTGGTTCACACTGCCTACCTTGACCTGGCCAAGGCATTTGACACAATACCCCACTCAGTCATTGCTGACCAAACTCAAGAGGTTAAATACAAACCCATATGTCTCCCACCGTATAGCCAACTGGCTCACAGACAGGACCTAGGAAGTTAGAATTGGGGAGTCCACCTCTACAAGAGGCCAGTCACAAGTGGAGTCCCTCAGGGATTGGTCCTTGGACCACTCCTTTTTGGCATTTACTTCTCTAAAGTCTAGGTGAATGTCACTGGTCTCTGGTTGATAAATTTTGAGATGATTGCAAATTAGGAGTGGTCACTGAATCCCTCACAGACACAAATGTCCAGGAAGGGCTGACACAGACAAACAACTGTTGTCAGAGCCATGGACTAAAACTAAATGCCAAGAAATGCATAATAGTATCCTTCGGGAAGTCATCCACCCCTGGTAACTATCATATTGACATTGTACCCCTTAGATTTGACCCATTAGTCAGGGACTTAGGAGCACACACAGACAGTAATCTAGTCTTTGACTGTCACATATCTTCAGTAGTAAGGAAATCATTCTGTGTTGCGCAACTTATAAACAAATGTATGGCATCTAGGTCCAAGGAATTCATTGTTCCACTGTACTGGGCATTCATCAGTCCTATCATTGAGTATAATGCCCCCTTTGGTATGTACCTAACCAGGCATATTCAACAACTGAAATGTCCACAAAAGTTCCTCACTTAAAGAATACAGGGCATAAGTAAAATGTCCTGTGTAGACTGCCTCAAGGCCCTATCCCTGTATTCTGTCTCCTACAGGCTGAGTGGGTATCTATGCCTGGCATACAGGGCATTGTTAGTCCCCACTCTAATGGATATCCTGCATATCCACAAAACAAACAGCATCAGAATTACCCATTCTAAAGACTTAAACCTGCCTGTGATATAAGTAGGACCTGCTGGAGAGACAGATGTGTCCCAGAGACTACTCCGTCTCTGGAACAGGCCCCCTATCCATGTGAAGCACAGTTCCTCCCCAACTCAATTCAAGTGTACCTTAGACAATGCATGGAGAACAGGAAATTCATCCCTGGTTTGACTCCTAATTGGATGGGGAACAGGAAATTCATCCCTGGTTTGGCACCTGTGTCTCTAATGGACACAGGCAACCTGTAAATCGTTCATCTACCAAGCCTCTGCTTACGCTTATCAAGGGTACCAGAACTTGTCAGAAATTTGGGATGCATGGCTAGGCTTAAAAAGGCCCTTGTGGTCATTAGCCTAATATACATCTATGAACATATTTGTCATTGTTTATGTGCATGTGTGTGTATAGTTATTGTTATTGGTATTAGTCTGCCTCATTAACTAAACTAATTTAGCAGTATTGAAAAGAGACACTCATTTGCTGTAATGCGGTGGGGGGGGGGGGTGAAGTTTAGCGTGGTTACCTTCTGGAATCTGGCACAACATTGCAAAAGTCCTGGTTTAATGCTCTAGTGTTGTTTTTGGTCAGTTCTTTTTGCAAAACATTGACCTTTTCACTGTTTTGTACAGTGACTCATATAACGGATGCTTTTATTTTTTAATAGCCCATTCTCACACATCTTGAATAGAGGTGTCCACCACTTCCCATGTTGTTTTTCATTCTTATTATGGGTGAGAAGTGAGCAGTAGACTCCCGCTCTGTCTTACTATAGGTTGTTTGTAATGGCCTATCCTTTTTACTTCTCTCCTTTGCACTTGCCATCTAATAATGTTGATTTGATGGTCAGTATGAACTCTGACATTTCTATAGTCCTCCCCTAACCTTATTTTAACTGGCTTTTCTGTCTGACAACACTCTGTTGGTAGAATGGTTGCATAAGCACTTACTGCCCTGTCTCAAGAAGATGAGGTATTAATTGCTGCTTATTTATCCTCCCTCCATTATGTTGTTCTGGTGTTTAGATTTCTAATCAAACTCTCAAGTCTTTGGTACTGCTGTTAGAAACATTTGCTTTACACCATCAGGTCAACACCATGAATGCCTTCCAGCTGGTTGGAAACATAGATGCTGTTTGTAGCATATTTCGGTTTTAAGTTATACTTCAGCTGAACTAGTGCAGTTAACTTTGCATTGACTTTTCACTTTCATTTATTTATCTATTATTATTTTTTATATGGTATGTGTGCAGATGGCACAGTGGTAGCATTGTCACCTCACAGCAAGAGGTTCTGTGGTTCAATTCTCAGCTGGAGTGCCTTCTGTGCGGAGTCTGCATGTCCTCCCTGCATTCGTGTGGGTTTTCTCCATGTACTCTGGTTTCCCCTCATGTTACAAAGACATGCATCTGGAGTGTTTCTCCCTGGGCCTCTACTGAAAATTGGCTTTGTTCCAAGTTAGACTTTCCCGGAAAACAAATGTTAAATAAAAATAAAAAATAAATATGCATTTCTATAGTGTGTAGTCATTCATCTGCCTTTTCGTACAATCCTGATTGGTGTTAGGAGATGACTGGATGTTACCAGAGCCGAGGAACTAATTCTAGAGTGTTTTTCTTTTCTTCTTTTTTATTTCATTGCCACAGAAAAGACTAGTCAGTACAACTGCGTGTCACAAATCCATGACTAAAATGAGACACAGACGTCTCTGGGAGTCTCAGAATTTTATATAAAGGATTTCTGAAGCAGACTATGTAAAAGGATGACATAATTTTTGTCACAACCAGTTGCAATAATCCTGTGGAAAGAATAGCACATGGTGCTGCTAATGAGATTTCTTGGATGGAGGAGTAGAGGTGAACAGACAACCCACTGAGGAAAATGTGTTTTGCAAAGTTATTTTCAACACTGCTTTCTTATTTGGTCTTGGAATTCCATTAGTAGTAATATGTCCAGCCAAAGCAAAGCAACTCAAATTGCCCACTTAAATACTTTGTTTTGTTGTTTCTTGACTTTTTATCAGATGTTCGTGATATTTTGCTTGTGGCATCTCAGTGACGAATTGTTTAGAACTACCATCTTAAACTTTGGATGGATGGCTCCTGAGTCCCATTGGTTGGACAAGACCAAGGTTTTAAAAATACATTTTTTCTTGTTTCTTTGCAACTGCCTGGTACACTGTTTAGGTATGATTTTGGCTTTAAAGTCTAAGATTTGAACTGTTTCAAAATAAAATTGAACCTTTTTTATATGCAAAAATGCATGAGCTTTATAATAGGGGGCATGATTTCGCTTGACACCTTCCACACTGACCTCCTTACACACATGATTAAAGCCAAGTTTTCAGTAGTTTTTGTAAAGTAGCTTTCATGAGTTAGAACAGATTATAGCTGCCACTTTGCTCACAAAGTTTTAATAGTTACCAGACAGATGTAGAATATCAGAAATGAACCACGTTTTGGAAAGAGAAGACTTGAGCATCGCATTGGACCAGTTCTGGAAGAGTGACTAGCTCTTGTCCAGACTGCAGGACAGATTAAGAAAACAGCACCACCTGGGTGTGTGGGAGGTGGGCAGGAAACAGTGTTCACATTCTACTTTTATTCTTGTTTGCTGTACCATGGAGAAATGAGTAAAAGACTGGCATGCTTGGTAAAAGTAATAGGATCACTCTTTCTCAAACCTGGCAGTTTGGTATGCTTTGTATTATTTCATGAATGTAGAGAGATTTTTATTAGAATTAAAATAGTTTTGACTTCTTCCAGTGTCCATATTCGTTTTGTTTTTTAATCAATTCTGTGACGTGGTTTGAGGTGTTTTTTTTTACATTCTGGGGATAGTTTTACAAAGGGATAAAAGCCTTACTGGAATTTTGGAAGGAGTGGTGCTGTGGATGTGACAGAAATAGGGTTGGAGAGTTACAGTGGATTGAACCACAATGAATAAATGTTTATAATGTAAGAAAAAAAAAAAACGAATAATGACTTAGAGAAAACATGCAGTGAATGTTTACAATTATGTGTGCAGTCCCATTATTAACATTTAAGAGCTTTTATTTACTTTTAATGAGCCTGCTGATTTTTATGGCTGCTTTATTGCCACTGGGGAAGCATTATTACTCTTGCTGTTAAAGCAGTAGCTCCCCTGTTATGCAAACTTGGCCTAAGAGAAAGCAGATTCATTATCTGCTGAACAGTAATCGCTTCATGAGCGTTTTTGTCAATTCTGGAATATTGACTGAATAGATTGTTATGAGAAATCAACTAAAGAGTCCCTTTACAAATTGAATATTGGATTTATATGTATGCTGCTTATCCATGTGAAGTTTTTCCTTCTTCCACTTTTACTCCCTTCACATCTTCCTGCAAAGGTGCACAGGTGTCTGTAATGTGATGGCATACTCCCACTTCCCCTTCTTTTGCCTTTTATCTCTGCTGCCTGACTTTACTTTTGGTGGTAGAGAAGTAGAAACAATGCTTTATCGCATGCTGTATTTTGTACTCATCAGCTTCATTGCAGGTCACCTGCGATTGTTTGTCATAGTCCATTGTCTGTCCTTGGACCAGCTGTGTGAGCACTATTTAAGTGATATGCAAATATGGTTTGTACCTTACCACATTTTCTTCCATCATGTCTTCAAGAGCTATATCTCAACCACCCAAGTGCTTCTATGAAAACTTAGAATTCAATCCTGTGCCATGAGAACAGGACAGAAAGAGCTTTCTGGGACTGACATAAAAATCCCACATCAGTTATAGACTGTACACTACCCTAGCATTTTTACTGAACTTTTTTTTATTTATTTAATATTTGTTTTTCCAGGGTAGAGCACTAATCCGAAAGGAGCAGTTGTTAGCTTAGCAGGCTCATCCCAGATGACTGAAGTTTATATATATTTATTTATTTAAATTTGTTGACTGGGAGTGTCCGACTGGACGTAGGTCCATTTTCAGCGGAGGCCCGGGGAGAAAAGCTCCACAGTAAAATAAACAGACAGTAGTTACATTGGATTACATAGCGATTAACAATTTAACATAGCAATTACTTACAACATATTTACAGATGAAGAACATAGTACATCAGTAGACAACTAGAATCTTTATCTGTGAAGTACACAACATACATTAACAAATGTTGCAATGAGAAGTTCCTGCTGTATAATAAGTACTAGGCTTATGAGCATCTGAGCTTGCTATAATCAAGGTAGTTAGTGGAGTGGAAAGAAAGGTAGTGGTTGGATGGGGTGGATGATATTAGAGTGGGAGTTGCAAGGGCATAGCCAGCATGTTTTTATGTGCGCTTTTAGTAAAATTGTGAAGTGGGTGCATGATGGTATGGAAGTAATTGTGGGTGGGAGTGAGTTCCATAATTTGGCTATGGCGCAAGAGAATAGTGCTTCACCAGCAGTGTTATTGGCTTTAGTGATCTGCAAGTGATTTTTGTTGCTGGATCTTAGTGGTCTGGTGGTGCGATAGGGTTGGAGTAGATTCTGGAGGGATGGGACATTTAGTGGATGGTTTACTAGTTTGTGGGCGAGTGAGAGTTGATACCATTGAAGGAGTTGAGGGAGTTCAAGCCAGCCCATTTCAGCAAGTGAGAGACAGTGGTGACTACGGTAGGATGTCCCTGTGGCGAATTTGGCAATTTTGTTGTAGCAGGTCTCTAGCTTGTTTAGATCACATTGCCTTAGGTTGATATATATTGGAGAGGCATAAAGTAGGGTGGAGATAAGGTGGGAATTTGCTATTGTAATCTTTGCTGCTTTGGTGAGAAATTGCTTATTTCTGTATAACGCTCCTAGTTTTTTGTTGGCATTTTTTTATGGTCATGGATATGTGAAAGTCAAATTTTAGTTTGTCTATTTCCACTCCTAGCAATTTGGTGTGTTCGGTTGGGTATATAGTGGTGTAGTCTTTTGCTGTGATGTTAAAGTGAGGGTTGTTTTGAGTATGTTTGGTGGGTTGGAAGATGAGTAGTTTAGTTTTGTTTGGGTTGAGTATTAATTGGGCATTGGATAACCATGTTTCAACAGAGGAAAAGGCTTCCTGTGTGACTTTTTACAGTATGGGTAGGGACTGGGCTGAGCAGATGATGGTCGAGTCATCTGCGTATTGTATGAGTGTGCCATGTTTGGTGGCAGAGGCTAGATTATTGGTGTAAACAGAGAAGAGTAGGGGTCCAAGAATGGATCCTTGGGGAACCCCTATGGAGACAGGTAGTTGGGGAGATATGTCATTCTGCCATACAACGGATTGTTGGTGGTCAGACAGGTAACTCTGAAACCAGTTGGTGACTGATTGTGAGAAGGATAGGTTATTGAGGACAGAGATAAGTTGTTTGTGTGGGACCATGTCAAATGCTTTAGATAGGTCTAGGAAAGTAGCAGAGGAGAGATAGCCATTGTTTTTATGCTGAAGGATAGTGTTAGTAAAGGAGAGTAAGGCAGTGGTGGTGCTATAGTTTGGTCGGAAACCATGCTGAATACTGGAAAGGAGGTTGTTAGTAAGGAGATAGTCTGAGACCTGAGAGCGTATGCATCCCACTAGTATTTTGGAGAGTGGAGAGAGAATAGCTATGGGGCGGTAATTGGTTAGTTCTGCGGAGGGTCCGCCTTTGTGGAGGGGAATTATATGTGATACTTTCCACAGTGTGGGAACGTAACTTTCTGACAGAGGTCAGTTAATCAAGATGGATACTGGGTAGGCCAGAGCATCAGCTGCGATTTTTAGGTATTCACTTGGGAGGTTGTCTGCTGCTAATTTGGTGGGTTTAAGTTTAGTTAAGAGTTTTTTTATGTTGGAGGTAGGTACAGGAGAAAAAGAGAAGGCGGTGGGGAGATTACTAGTTGAAGGTGTGGGTTGGAGGGGAGGGGGGTTGTGTTGTTTAGCTAGTGATAGTATGGTTTGGGTGAAGTGTGTGTTGAATGAGGTAGCAATATTTTCTGGGGAGTGAGGGATGTTAGGAGGAGGGGTACTCACTTTACCTGGGTGGAGAATGGAGTTTATGGAGGACCAGATTAGTTTGGGGCTATGTTATGAGGAGTCTAGGGCAGACTGGTAGTATTGGAATTTGTCCTGTTTTATTAGCTTTTTGACTCTATTGCGTAGTTCTAGGAATTTCTGTCTAGCTGAGGGGGTTTTGGTTTTGTGCCAGTGCTCTCAGGCTTTATCCCTGTTTTTCATTTCTGACTTAGTGTTTTTTTGTAGCCATGGGGAGGGTTGTGCTTTGGTTCTGGAAAATCTTATGGGGGCATGGTAATTAAGGATGTTCAGGAAGGTAGTATTAAAAAATTCAACTGCGCCATCTAGACTGAGGTACTCTAGAGGATGCCAGTTACATTCTTTGAGGGATGAGATGAATGTGAGTGGGTTAAA